>NC_138863.1:31314919-31861450 GCF_965194805.1 Balaenoptera borealis
TATGCTTTGAGAAGGTCCATGGTAAAATAGGAAAGGGGAGATGCACTCCCCACCTCCTTTCCGCTACTGGATTCCTCCACACTCAGCGCTTTGGAAGGCAGAATCTTGAGTTACGGCCTCGTCTCCTCACTGAAGCTCCCGACTCTTCCTAAGGAGAAAATGCTGTCAAAACTCGAAGTCTAGATTTTTTTTCTCTAAATTCAGATAGATTCTTTCCCTCAATCTTTTACTTATCCAAAGACGTTGGTCTTTCTCTACAAGGGTCAAAGCGAAAAGAAACAATACAAGAGGGGGCAGCATGGATATATAGCAGGAAGCCCTTACACTTCTTATTTAATTCGTTGGTTGCTGGTGATAAAAACGGTTAGAAAACCTCAGTAGGACTATGTACTTGTTTCAGGGATAGGAGAACTAGGAAAGAAGTTTTGATTGTGTATTCTTTTGAACTGTGGTCCTGGGAGGAGTAAAGTCCTGCACATAGAGAGAAATATTCCAGGCAGCCCCTAGGCGTGCAGAGAAACCCAATAGCAGAGCTCCAGCTAGGAGCTCAAACACTCACGAGTCCCTCGTTCCCCATCTAACAGTCACTTATACCCCTTTTCCATATGTCCTCTAGAATTCCCAACTGCACAGCTAATTCCTTCTTCCTATAAGCTCTCCCAGCCCCCCTTACCCCCACCAACTCCCACCCCTGCGCCCTGTAAGGGGGAAAGGGATGCTGATCTTATTCCAGTTTGAAACTCTGAAAGCATTTTTAGTCAAAGACAATTACATCTAGAAGTTAGCAAATGGAATAATAGAATTTCTGGACTAAAGGGAGCTGAAAGAATCTGTGAGTCCAACTCTACTTTTGTAGCTGAGAAAACAGAGGCTCAGGGTGGTTGAGTAACCTGTCCATGGGCCCACAGTCAGCAGGAACTAGATGCCTAGGTTTCTTAGCATTTACTATTGTCTCTGAAGCTCAACTTCTGTCCTTACTACCTACTGTGTGATCCAGAGCAGATCACAAAATCATTCTGAGGCTCAATCCTCATCTGTATCGTTAGATTTCTGTGACAATTAAAAGAGATAATGCATGCAAAGCTCTAAGTGTTGCTTCTGGTCAATTGTAAGTACTAAATATGTTAGCTATACTTGTTTCTTCTAGTACATTACCACTTCTGTAGTATTGTAAACACAATACTGTATAGGTATTATGGGGTAAATAAATTTATGCAGGCTTACCTGGGATTAACCACTATTTTGAACATTGATTGTTTTCTTTTTCATTATTTTAATATGTATTCTGGTATCCAAAATACAGAATTACAGACAAAATTTTTGTAACCAACCAAATTTACAAGCCAGGCAGCCTGTATATATTATTTCACTCTCATTTAATATAATTTAGTGACATTGGATTTCTATCCCAGAAAGTGATATCATAGGCCAAGCCCACCAGGGAGCATATTAAATTAATTGTGCAACTATGAGATTATAAGTGAAAATAAATTCTTTGTTCTCATCATTTTCTGTGTTATACAAAATTTGGAGGGCATGTGGTTAGTATCCATTCTCTTAGAATTCTCTGGCAAATAGTCTCTTTAAAAAATATTTGACTTCTAACTATCCAAATATGTGGAATATTCTTTGTAACCACAGCAAAGCAAGGGCCTTTGAGGCTAACAAGCACTGAAGTAACGTGGACCCAGAATCTTTGTTTTGGAGAAATGTGGAATAATATTATTTTTCCAGCCCCAATACCTGTCTTGAATGCTAAATAGCAGGAACTCTGCAGGAAGTTTATCAAGAGGTCATATTTGGCATTCATGGGGCTATTTCAGTGGGAAATACTCAGAGCGTGTGGCACTGGACTATTTGAAAGCACAGAATAAAGAAGAGTGTGCGACGTGATACATCTTTGTATTTTTCTTTCAAAAAATTGAAGGTGGTATCATTTCGGTCTCTTCTCCCTTATTGTGATTGATGCACACACTTGACTTGCCACTGAAAATCTGGCAGGATGAAGGAAGGACAGCACTTCCTGCTTTTGTCTTGTTCTATCTCCTTTGAAGAAAACAAACTGTTTATTGGTTTCCTGTTCTGAGAAACTGTCCTCTCCCTTTTGTTAAGCTGTGCTATTTCGTGAGCTCCGTACCCTCTTAACAGCACTGCTCTGCCTATTTTCTGACAGTTAAATCTTCCTTATTTCCTTGTTATCATTAGCTTCCTGTGAAGTCTTAACGCTCACAGCCAAGGGAGCATGTGGTCAGCAGTTCCACAGGAAGGCCCAATATAGGATGGTCTCTCGAATGTGACCCTCTGTCATTCCAAAGGCCTCAGCATCCATTTCCTGGTCATTTCTCCTGACTTGCCACATAAGAGAACTGTGCTGAATGCTTGTATTTGCTGGTCCATGTCTTCCTTCCTGAGCAATTGGTTAGTATCCCAAGTATAGCAGCACGTTTAGCCAACTTTCTTTCCATCTGTGGCAGTCTGGGTTGAAAATCAAATGAAAGGAATTTTATATAATAACATCATTTAATAACATCATTACTATTTAGCTCTTTCTAATATTTTTACCAAAAGAACTGAGCTTCAAAGGTAATCTTTCCAGAATCCCAGTGCAGAAGATCCTTTGATGTTCTCATCCCCTTACTGGGTGAGAGTTTATTAAAGAGGTGTTCACATAAGGAACACTTTTGCAAAAGGGACTTTGAGATTAGTGTTGGTAATAGAATCAGAAGGTGAAACTGCTGTATCTGCGCCTGCACTTGAAACAAAAACTATGCTACTTATTCGGTGGTTTGTTTGGTCTGTTCTGTGAGAGACATGGTCTGCAAGTTATTTTCCATCCCTGATACCTAAAATTCTTTTTGTCTTGTGCAAAGTGTCAGATAAAGCTCTCTTTCCATTCAGAAAATATTCTGAAAAACTACAGGTTTTCTATGTATTCCATGCCTGTATTTTTAAGGACTTCAGAGGAAGCAGCACTTTATTATTTGCCACATATGTGCATGTACATGTACATATATGTGGCTGTCTTCTTTTGTTTACGGGGGAAAAAGTATTCTGTCATTTCATTGTTAACCTGTTTAACGTTTCATGTTCTGACCTGCTGCCTTATCCTTAAATTATCCTGAAAATCACAGCAACCCCTGGTGGGTAAAACAAGCTGAGAAAATTTCAAATGTATTTATAATTTCTACCTGCCAAGTTTGCCTGCTATTAAGCACTGGCCTCTGCAAGGGGCAATAACTATATTTCAAGCAAGCAAGTTGCTCCTGCCTGGAATGATTGAGATCCCAAAGTTAGCCATGTTTGTCATGCTGATCTGACCTTCCCTCAGGAACATCGCTTTTGCTGAGAAAAAACTGATGCACACATATGTGGAGGCGCCCTTAATAGTTGTTGAGATCGGTGCATTCCACACTACCGTTTCACCAGTCCCGGTAACTACCTTAGCAAATGACACATGGCCCCAACCCTTCATGGTTTACTCCATCTTCTTCCTAAGTGAAAAATTCACACCTCAAATGTCAAATTATTTAACATCGTGAATCATGCAAGAATTTTAGTTTGAAAACTTAGATGAACCTCATTTAACTGATATTTTATTCCCTTTGGCTATTTGATTCAAAATGATTCCATGCTTAATTAACCAAGGTACTTAAGGAGGAATGAATATTATAGTGGTTATTTGTGGATAATAGCAGAAATTGAAGAATGGTTTCAGAATGATTTTTCTACCTAACCAGAGTGCAAGAGTTATGTTTTAGAATTTAAATAATTATGCAAAAACCAAAATGCATTGCTATATTTTATAGATTCTCCAAGTAACTCAGTTCTATGACTTCAGATGGAGTCCTTGCCAAGGTACAATCTCCATTTCTGCCTCTTTCTACAGTAATTTCAGTTTCCTTCTTACTGCATTTCTGTTCAACCAGTAGTCAAGGCTCTGCAACATGACCTCCAGAATCAACAAGATGTGTCCCTGTCCTCAAGAAGCTTCTAGCCCATAAAGAAAAAAAAGAGTGATGAGTTGATCAAATTATGCAAATAAAGTGTTATGAGAATTCAAAGTTGGGGACCAAAAAACCTTTAAGAACCGAATGGTATTTGAGAAGAATCTTGATGATTGAGTAGGATTTCAAAATGCAGAGCGGGGGGAAGGAAATAGCATCTTCAAATACTCAGAGATTGGAAAATACAAAATATATCAAGGAGATAGTAAGTAGCCCATCCTGGTAGATTACTAAGCAAGGAGCTATCATGAGTAGTATTGTTTGTAAGGGGTGAAAAGGTATTAGGATACCTGCTAGGATCTGTTGCAATTCACTAGACTGTAATGACAGGGAGCTTAAGAGCTGGGTTTAGTCAGACCTGGGTTGAATCCTGGCTCTCCTACTGATTGGCTGAATGGCCTCGATTAAGTTACTTCCCTATGCCCCCACTCCTCATCACAAACATGGGGATCAGATTTTTGTCTACCTAAGAGAAATGAGATGCATGTATAGGGCACATAGAATGGGATTCAGCAAATGTTACTTGTTATCGTTATTGCTCATCTAAATGAGAGATATTAAGTGCACAGCTAGGGCTTCCCACTCATTGGGAATGGAGAGGGGTATGGAAATAGAAAACCTTGGCTTTGGCATCTGATAGATGTTAGGGTGATGGAATGAGATATATCAAATCTACCCAAGTTTTGAGTTTGGATGTCTAGAGATAGAAGATACATAGGCAGGTTTGGAGAAGAAAACAATTATTTTTGCCCTAGAATTGTGTTCCTTTCATGGATCCCAAGCTGGTCCATGACCAGTGGTCATCAGCATTTTTGCCTTCTCCCTGCTCTCTAGCCATTCCAAACTTTTTTTTCACTTGTTTAAAATGTTACCAGTGCCCTCTCTTTGTCAATCAATTGCTGTGAGAGTTCCCTCTGCTTAGGACACCCTCTCCCTTCTCTCTCACCGTACAACTCCTTAAGACATTTACTTACAGAGCCTCGTTGAACCCCCAAGTCTGGGTTATGGAGCCCCACTTAGTTTTCCATGTATATTCAAAACTTACCATGCTTCTGAGTCACCTTAAGAACTGTAGACAAATAGCAATTAAGAGTCCAGGTTTGGGAGTCTCATGGGCTGAATGTGAATCCCTGCTTCACAATC
The DNA here is from genome assembly GCF_965194805.1 of Balaenoptera borealis. NCBI lineage: Eukaryota > Metazoa > Chordata > Mammalia > Artiodactyla > Balaenopteridae > Balaenoptera > Balaenoptera borealis. The sequence continues at coordinate 31,320,067 of NC_138863.1, forward strand.
TTACTCAGCCTCTCTGCCTCAGTTTCTTCACTCGTCCAATAAGGATGATGATAGCACCTACCTTGTAGGGTTGTTGTGAGAATTAGTTGAGCAGAGATGCTAACACGTGGTAGGTGTCGAATAGTGTTGACTCCTGTTATTTCCCATGCCTGGTGCACACTGTGTGCTCAGTAAATATTTGTTGACTGAATAAGTGAAAACTATGCATTATTAAAGTAGACAATATAGAAAGCTGGAAAAGGTATTGCTAAAACAGCTATTACCCCTGATCTATATCTAATCTGTATTGAATGCATTATCCATCCTGCTACAATCATTTTAAAACAAAAAATATGCAGAGATTTCCTTAGATATCAGGGCACTAGCAACTTCTAATTACACACAAGACAATGAGGGTAGGGGTAGTTAGTATTAAATGTAAAGATGTAGACATAGAGAATGGACTTGAGGACACGGGGTGGGAGGGGGAAGCTGGGGCGAAGTGAGAGTAGCATCGACACATGTGCACTAACAAATGTAAAATAGATAGCTAGTGGGAAGCAGCCGCATAGCACAGGGAGATCAGCTTGGTGCTTTGTGACCACCTAGAGGGGTGGGATAAGGGAGGGTGGGAGGGAGACGAAAGAGGGAGGGGATATGGCGATATATGTATGCATATGGCTGATTCACTTTGTTGTACCACAGAAACTAACACAGTCTTGTGAAGCAGTTATACTCCAATAAAGATCTATAAAAAAATTTTTTTAAATAAATGTAAATGACAGTTTAGGTAGTTTAAATTATCATGAAAACATTTGCATGGTCTAGTTGTACAGTTTATTTGTAAAGACATATAAAAACAATAAGTATCAGTACTTTTTATTTTAAAACATTAGAGGTATTTTTGAAGTATTAAAAGTATTTTAAAGTACTTTTAAAATATTTCAATCTTGACTACAATAACGTGTTAGAACAATGGTCCTCAAAACATGGTCTCAGAGCAGCAGTGTAGCATCACCTGGGAACTTGTTAAACATGCAAATTCTCAGGCTCCCTCCAGAACTAAGAAATCAGAAACTCTAGGGGTGGAGCTCAAAGATGTATTTTAACAAGCCCCCCAGATAGTTCTGATGTGCCCTCAAATTTGAGAACCACTGGAATAGTGGTTTAGTTCTAGAGTGTAACAAGGCCTATAGGATAACTTACTGCCTGTAGCTGACTAGCTTCAATAATCACATTTTCAACTTTATCTTTCTGTTCTGCAAACAGTTTCTTGCGCTGTGAAAAGTATTCAGTGAAAATTTCAAGCCCAGTTGAGTTGCATCTCTTTAGCCACGTGCCCCTCATTTTGGCAAAGGGCCAGTGCTGAACGCAATCCAGTTACTCAGCTCAATTACACCTGATTCATTTAGGCAAACTCAATTGTACTTGACTTTTTCAGGCCCAACTCGATTGTGCTTTAAAATTTTCACGCTCAATTTGATTGTGCTCAAAATGTGTTATGTGCCACCTTGTAACTTGTAGATCTAGACACATAACAGAGGGAGGTACTTTTAGGGAAGCTTAGAAGATCGGGTTATTGGCATTTGTCTGCAGTTACACTTATTTTATCTCCAACGTGGTGTGCTGCAGGTAAGGTATCCTCCACCAGCCCCGTGCATGGACCATAATCTACCATCCCCATTCTGCTATGTTGAATTCAGGTCAGAGTTTGTAAAGCTCCTAAGAAAGTAATCCTCGTGTACTGTCACAGAGCCACTATGCTTAGTTGTTCCCATTTATCTCATTTTAAAGGTGGAAAAAATTAGGCGCAGAGATATTGCCCCGTACCAAAATTTATACTGTTTGTCAAAATCAGAAATTTTTTTTTTAAACCAGATTTTATATTTTATTCAAATCACATTTATTTTAAATTTATTTATTTATTTATTTATTTATGGCTGTGTTGGGTCTTCGTCTCTGTGAGAGGGCTTTCTCCAGCTGCGGCAAGCGGGGGCCACTCTTCATCGCGGTGCGCGGGCCTCTCACTATCGCGGCCTCTCTTGTTGCGGAGCACAGGCTCCAGACGCGCAGGCTCAGCAATTGTGGCTCACGGGCCTAGTCGCCCCGCGGCATGTGGGATCTTCCCAGACCAGGGCTCGAACCCGTGTCCCCTGCATTGGCAGGCAGATTCCCAACCACTGCGCCACCAGGGAAGCCCAGAAATATTTTTAAAGGAAGACTTCCACCTCACTGAGATAAGCATCATACCTTCTCACTTGTGCTGTGTACTAGAACACCAGGCCCTTAATCTCTGGCAATTTTTTAAAATGCATTCAAGAACCCACAAGCCTGAGGGATTAATAGTCATCTGCTACTCCCTGGGAAGTACTCATACCTAAAAGAATTTTACTGAACCCTTGTCAGCAAAATCTAGTCTTGATAAAATAGATGATGATAAATGCTCTGGTTCAGCATTATTAAAACAGATGGAGGAAGTGCTGGCCATTTTGCCTGGTTGTATGGCTTCCAGGTGTCAGAATGAAAATACTTAATGGGTTTTATCACAAGACTGGTTTCGTTGGAGTTTGGAAGGTGGTGCAAGGAGGAGTGTTCTGTGCTGAAAAGAAGCTCTCCTGACATTCAGAGGACTGGGGCCTAATTACATTCTCTTGCAAAGTTAAGGATGAAGAGCCATGAGATCTGGCCGTACTCTCATGGCACAAGACATATATCTTATTAGTGGCCACTGTGGCCATGATTAGGCTTCCGGAGGCTTGAAAAAAGAAGAGTTTTCTGAATATACATGTTTAAACAGCTCAGAAAAAGGAATATTGCGACCAGCCACAGACTATATCCTTCTTATTATCCAGTTAGCAAAATGTTACCAGTAATTCATGCCAGCTGTTGATACGGAACAGCTGGATGAGAAGGTGTTACAAAGCTCAGGGAATGACCTTGATTTGCCTAATTACCCCGATGCCTGTGATCAGTACATTTGTTAAGGTACATTCGCCGTAAGATAAGGAAATGCGTTCATTTTGTAAAGGATATTTAAAGATTAAGGGGAAAAAAGTACTGCCATAATTGATTGTGGTCGACTTTTCCAGCTGTTATCGAAGTAAATACCACACATGTGAAACTGTCGCAAGAGTCCGTTTCACTTTGAAAGTATACTGAGAGGTTTGAACATGTTGCATCTGCCTGTTTTTCAAGAAAATGTGTGATCTTTATCGTTAAAGAATATCAGCTTAAGATTGTTACTTTTTTTTTTTTTTTCCCCCTAAGGGCTGATAAAACAGAGATAGACACTTAAATAACAATCTGTTGCCACTTACCTCTTCCCATGCCCCGTCCCTAAAGATTCTCTGGGCAATGACTTTTAAATATGTTCTCATTATTTTTAATGAGTGTGCAGAACATATGATGCATAATGCACCAGTAGATAGGTGCCCTTTTACTGAACTTGTCAGATATAATAAAACATTGAAGGAGTTAAGATGCATTTTTCTTTAAGATATTATAATTATTTAAATTAAGATGCCCAAGTACAAATCATGTACTATTCAATTCCTGTTGCTGCCTAAAGAAAGCCCCACCCCAGTCTTAGTTCTCTCTTTAAAAAAGAATGTTTTATCACAATGTTAAGAAGACAAAAGAACATTTAATATTGTTATGTCTCTTTAAGTTTACCCTTCTTTAAATCTGCCCCAATGGCAGGATATTCAATTATTAACGAGTTCAATTATGTTTCCTGGCCACTTATTGAGTTATATGAAGGACTTTTAACACGGAGTCTTTCCATAATTAATTCTTTGCATTTCTTAGAGGCTTAGGACCTAAGGAAAGATTGTTTAACAGCTTAAAATCTTGTTTCAATTTTCTTATATTTCCTCTTTCTCTTCTTTTCCTTCCTCTCTCCTTTTCTTTCTTGCTCTGACCTATCATCCTGCCTTTCTGGAAGCAAATAACACTTAGTATGGTATCTCTCAATTGCAGAGTACTTTTATGTCTATATTACATTAAAATGCCAGGTGGTGATGAAGAGGAAGGTAATAGTATATTATGTTAAACTACATTAAAATGCCAAGTGGTAGATGAAGATGGTGGTAGAATGGAGAAATATATTATCCCCAAGAGCAACAAAGCCTCCCCTTGCTGGTCTTTGTTGCATAAATATTGGTGCCTCTGGCTCCTGGTTTATGGAACTGTCAGCCTTAGCACCCTGCAGGTGTTACAGACTTTCAGCCTGACTCAACAGGGCTCTCTTCTCTCCTTCCTAGCAGCTACATCTTTCAACTGTAGACCCTTGACTTCCCACTGGAGGAGAAAAACACACAGAAACAAACAAGCAAAAAACCAGAAAGTGGCAACACACAAAAACACCCAACCACAACATGTTACCCATGACTTGCTTGCACTCCATCTCCCTGAGATCAAATGCTTCTCATCCATGATACACAAAGAGAGACTGATGTTCAGGAGAATTGTCTTCTTGGGCCTCCATCTCCCTCTATGTCTGGATCTACATTGATGATAACAGGACCCAGTTGTTCAATAAATATTTACTGAACACCTATTTCCAGTTCAGTTGATCAAATACTTATTGTTTATTTATGCTAGGTGTTGTACCAGGCACTGGGTATTCTAAGATGCACTAAATCGTGATCCCTGAACTACCGGAGCTTATAGACAATGCTAAGCGCCCTTAGAGGAACAGGGTAAGAATACGGCATAGTACCTATCATCTGTGGGGAAAGCTAGTGGGAGGGAAATAGGTGTACAAATTTAAGGAAGAAGCTGAGAGATTAATAGTGAACTAAAAGTTAAAAAAGAAAGAAATTAATAAGGGTTTTTAAATCATGAAAAATTTCATTTATGGGGTAGGACTTTCGTTGGGCCATGGATAAATTCAAAGAAGCAAAGAGGGAAAAACTTCCAGGAATATGGAGAAGCATAAGCCAAAGGCAGGAAGGAAAGCTGAGGAAAAGGAAGGAGTAGAAAAACGAAGCATCTTGCTTATAGTGATATTCTTGTTGGCTACTTATGCTATCACAAAAATTTGCAAGTCTATAACAAGGCCATTTCTAGGGGTAGCATAGAAAATCCCTCAAATGTGACTTTAGGATCTATTTGAAGCCCTCTTTTATAAGGTCTTTGTTTATAAGTTCTGTGTTTGGGCTTATTCATGTAGCCTACATTCAACTGGAGCATCTACTGGGCTGGAAAGTCCAAGATGGCATCCCTTACAAGGCTTTCAGTTGGTGCTGGCTGTTGGGTGGGGCACTTTGGTTCTCCTTCATGTGCCTTCTCATCCTCCAGAAGGCAGTACATCTTCCTTACCTGACATTCTCAAGACAGCAAAAGCAGAAGATGCAGGTGTTCTTAAGGCCCAGCCTTGCAAGTTGCACAGTGTTACTTCTGCCTCATTCTCTTGGCCAAAGCAAGTTACACGGCCAATCAAGATTCAAAAGAGAGGTGGATAGATTCTACATTTGGACAGAAAGAGCAGTAGTCATGTTTCAAGAAGGCATAATTCACTGGGGCCAATATTACAGTCTCTCACATTAGGTTAGGAAAGTTGGTGAGTACACTATTCTATAGCAGAATGAGTATTGGTCAGGGATGTAAGATTCAGTTACCGGCCCAGGGCTTCCACTGGTTGGGTGAGTTTTTAGAAAGGCCATTTAACTTCTTGGGTCTTATCTTTCTATATTGCATTCACAAAATTTTTATCGAGTTCTTTCTCAGTGCAAATAGAGTGCAAGAGATAAAAAAATCTATAAGCCATTCCCCTTTCCCTACTTTGCTGTTTAGCAACATTTTAACCATGACATTCTTGCTAAACATAAATTGCTGTCTCTATTCTGGATACTTCTCTCCCTAGGTGAGGGATATGCTTTTCCCTTTTTTTCCCATCCCATGTAGAGGTTTACTCTATAGTAGACACCCACGACCTGGATTGGGGCCGGGAGTCAGGGTTTGGATAGTGTAGATAGTGATAAACTAATAAATACTAAGATTAAATCATCAGAATAAGAAGTATTTTGACAGTAAAATGGGAGAAGACTTTCCTTACCTATAAAATGAGAAGACTAAACTAAATGGTCTCTTCCTACTGGAAATTTCTGTGCATCAGATATTGGCATGACACTCCATAAAGACAGTACCTGAATTATGAATAATCTGTATATATAAATGGGCAGCAGTAGTCCAGCTCTGAGTGTTTGTTCCACAGTTCAGAGTGCCTTGGGAGCTTCTGACCTAAAGAATGCCTTCTCCTACGTAAATGTATAGCTAACAAATTGCCAATAGATATCTCTCTTGCCACCATTTCAACCCCCTGCCATTGTGGTGCTTGTTGCCATAGTAGTTAGTAGACACAGATGGAGCCCTTTTTCTAATACTCTCCTGACACCACCATAGCTTTGGGTACCATAAGAGACTTCTCCCATAGCTAGCTCAGAAGAGAATGTGTTCCTTCTTTCCTAAATTGGAAATTGAGGTGTATTTTCCCATAGAACATTCTTAAATATAGCCCATCCAATAGAATGTAAATTCCTATGTACTGTTATGTTTTGAAGATACTGCAGAGTGAACAAACCTTGATGGCTAATTAAAACCTAGGCACAATTTACCAGTATTTCTTTTTAGGGAAATAAAAAATCGAGTCCCAAGAATCAAATTTACAAACCAACTTACAGCATACAACCTGTTTTCTGACTAGAAATTGCCTTGTCTGTACCCACAGTCACAGTTTATTTAAAGCTTATTTCCATTACACATAGAGAAAAGTGAATGAATTACAAACACTATTCATTAATATTTTGGCCATCCTTAATGGAATAAAAAAAAATATCTGGGTTCTGGATTCTTCTATTAGAAAAATATGACTGTGTCAACACTAGCACCTTGTTGTTGGCAGATATTTTCAATGTAATTTATTAATGCAAGCCACCTCATTTCCTCGTGGGTACTAGACAGGTTGTAAGTAAATTATATAAATAAATATTAATGTAATTATCAATTTGATAATTTTATGTGCTATGTAGGCATGCAAGAAAATTGAACAAAGATGAAGGCTGCCGTAGTTGTTCATGTGTGAGGACCTACATAAGAGTGACTTATTCCCCATATGGTAAGGAGATAGAAGTGCACTAGATCGAGCCTTGTCTTCAGCTGCCTGAGTATGACTGTAAAAATATATATATGTAATTTTTCATGGTGGTTAAGTTAATAACATGCCACAATAATTTGTGCACTTCTTTGTGTACTTTGGGAACCAAATCATATACATCCTAGTTGGAAAGAAAGTAAAGGCAAAATACCTGCAAACAAGCTAGAGGCTTATTTTTTTTAAAGCCCGGTCTTTGCAGTCAAATAGTAGTTCAGAGGTTCCTCTTTAACCTGTAGGGTTTCTTCATAAAAGAATACCGATAGCATGTAAATGTCTTACTTCCTTCACAAACCTTTGAAAATGTAACCCGAAGATTGCGTTGTCTCTCACCCTCGGCTCCCAGTAGCTCTCTAGGGAGTGGGCATGTCTTATCAGGCAGAAGCAACCAGGCAAGGGCAGCCGGCACATTGAGAGGCCAGGGCAGTGTAGTGGTCAAGGCCACTGGGCAGGTAGTGAAAGGCCTCTTGCTGTGTTAAACAAATGCAGTTTCCTTCCCGCCTTCTGCAAGAGCTAACTTTGTTTTGCACTTCTCTTCTGGTATAAGAACAATAAGGATTCATAAGGCCATTCTGCCTGTGTGGAGATGTGCATTAGATTATCATAAACCCACAGATAAAAAGTGCAGTGGTCAATGAGAACAGGCATTCTTGGATGAAATAAAAGGTTTAATTGAAAGTACTGTCCCATGGGAGATAGATGATTGAGCGTGGTATTGTCGACATCAATTACCATAGACCAGAGAGTGAAGAAAATAAAAGGAAGACCATTCTTTTTTTTTGAGTTCCCAAATCTGTTTCTCTTTAAGAGGAGGTAGGAGATTATCTTAATAGGATGCTGAGGAAAAAAAGTGAGCTCTTGTTCATACACAGTGTTCTTAGAACACTTTTAAAATTTCCCAGGAAGTTGCAGCTGAATTTACTACTAGTACAGATATTTTTTGTTGGAAGTTAGAGATCTAGACAGAGTACAAAGTGTACTGATGCTGAATAATGGTTAAAATTGATAAATATCTATTGTGTTGAGTTATATGAGTAAATGATTTGCACTTATTCATAATTATAGAAATTTTTGGTTCTTTGATTATGCCTCTCAGCTTGTTTTTTTAGTAGGTTGGGTTTCTGTTCTACAACGTAACAGAAAAGAAAAAAATAAGTTGAAGAGGCTTTTGAACATACGGTCCCCATTAAACACTAAACGGCTTCCTTTGTATCACTAAAATATGGCTCCCTTTATAAATCACGCATATTTGTCTAGCCGATGCCCTACTTTTGATGTGACTAAAACAATGAGATGAACTCTACATTCATAGAGAAAAAAGCTGGGATCAAGGACTGCCTTAACAAGAAAATAATTGGTCAGGTGTCTCTTTTACCAGTCATTAACATATTTGAATTAAGAGTTTGAGTTTTCCTTTAGGTCAAATAGAGTATAAAAAATATTCTGGATTATGTGTGCCTAATGTGCAATACATTTGAAAGGACAAAGACAGGGAGATACCAAATATATTTAGCGTTTTACTTGGTGTTTTACACAATGCTGCCCAATTTAGTTTAAAAAAAACCTGTCAAAGCAACTTTTAGTTTATTTGCTTTTCAGTTTTATTTAGAACAAATGAATTCGCTCAATAAGTGAATTTAAACTTCTTAGACAATTGTTTAGGAGTGGACATAGACACAGTCTTAGGTTTGAATGTGAAAAATTGCTTTTTTAGGGTTAATTTGAACAGGGTAATTGCCAAATACTGCCAGCTGTCATAATAAAGGAGAAGTGAGTGACAGGTTTACTCCACCCCATATCAAAACTCAAGAGCGGATATGGTGATCAGAAGAGCCAAAATAAATGTGAGTTCTTAGAAACATTTGCAAGCTATTTTCCTGCAAAGCTCAGCCCTTCATAGGCATCAAAGTACAAACATGTGGTGATTAAGCTTAGCACTATTATAGAAATGAGAAAGTGGGATCGCTGTTGCTGTAGATATCCCAAATGCACTACCTAATACTCCAAAGTTCCATTAGGTGATGGTGGTGACAGTGGTCTATATTACAAAGTATTGGGACTTAACTAGCAGTTTTTAAACTACTTTTACTATTAGTGAAAATGTCACCCATTTGAGCTGCAATGGAAGAACTAACTGATGCAGCACTTGTCTGCAATGCTCTTTAATATTTACTGCACACTTATTCTCAGGCATTCATTGGAATAGGTGCTAGTGGCATAAATAGAAGTGAAATGGACCTTGTTGCCCTTGAAATCCTTGAAGATTTATATAATAACAAATAACTATAATATAATGTGATTAGTGCTATAATTGAATTATGTATAGAGACCCAGGTGAGGGCCCAGCCACAGAGAGCAGGTGACAGTTCAGCTGGGTTTTGATAGGTATGTAAGAGTTTTCAGTGGGTGTCAAAGTGGGAGGAGGGGAGAGAATTATTTTTAGAGAGAATCCCACCTAAAAAGTAAGAGAAGCTCTTTGTAACATTTAATTAATTAACTTCAGTTCTATCTAACAAACATGTTAGAAAGTTTAGGCCAGAAGTGTTAAAATTATGCTTTTATAGATAAGATGCAAGACATACCTGTCCCATTTTTTTTGGCCTTTTAATGCTATTATTTCAAGAAGGGCATTATGGCAGAGAAGCATCAAATAAATAATTTATGAAGTCATCCTCTAACAAATATTTTTTATACATAGGCATTCTATCAGATGCTAAACTGGATTGAAAGTTGAATTAAACATAATTCCTGCCTTTGGTGAGATCACAGTGCTATAGTGGAATCAAAACAGGCACACCAGCAAATAATTGTAAGAATAGAAAGAAAGGGATGAGAATCATAAGAAAAGGAGAAAAACAGAAGAATGGAGCTCAGAGGAAGGCAAATTGTTTTCCTACTGATAAAATCAGAGAAGGAAGAGGCAGCTTGCATGCTGAGACACAAAGACTGGGTGTTTGGAAATACTAAGTAAGGAGTCTTTGATTCCATTAGAACTTTGCTGTAAAATTTCCTTTGAGATGAAAATAATTGCTGCACTTTATATATATACACACACATACGAAATAAAGATGTTTCCCTATTTGTATGATTTCATTATCATAAAAAGTGTAGGTCTGTACCATCAGGAAAATGCTTCACTAAAAAGATTCATTCACTCTTTATGCTTAGATGATTCTTCGTTTTTCATGTATCAGAGTAAAAATGGACCTGTGATGGATTAATTTAAAAAAATTTAATTCCTTAGGAATGAACTAAATTGAGATAGTCCTTGTTTATTCTTTGAAGCATACTTTACTTTGTTGGAAAATGAAGATCCGTTATTTCAGGGAAGAAAGAAGTCCTGCTAAACCTACATCTAGGGAAATATTGATTGGAAGTATGCTGAACTTTTAAACTTCTTGTAATTACAGACTGATTTTACAGGAATTAAGGCCATAGAAATTGCTCCCTTACTCTTGGCCTGCTTTCCTGTATATATAACAGCAAAGAAGAAAAACATTTGGAAGATGAATACTGAAGAAGAAGAATGCAAAGTTAAAGGCAACATTCAGCAGCCCAAGCCAGTTATTAGGACTCTGTGGCCTCTGAAGAGTCCCTCTTAAGAACCCGGCAGATCCAGTGCTGGGTCGCCTCAGGCCAAACAACCAACAGGGAGAGAACTCAGCACCCCACCCCCCATCAGCAGACAAGTGGATTAAATTTTTACTAAGCTCTGCCCAACAGAGCAACACCCATCTCTACCCACCACCAGTCCCTCCCATCAGGAAGCTTGCACAAGCCTCTTATATAGCCTCATCCACCAGGGGGCAGACAGCAGAAGCAAGAAGAACTACAGTCCTGCAGCCTGTGAGACAAAAACCACAATCACAGAAAGATAGACAAGATGAAAAGGCAGAGAACTATGTACCAGATGAAGGAACAATATAAAACCCCAGAAAAACAACTAAATGAAGTGGAGATAGGCAACCTTCCAGAAAAAGAATTCAGAATAATGATAGTGAAGATGATCCAGGACCTCGGAAAAAGAATGGAGGCAAAGATCGAGAAGATGTAAGAAATGTTTAACTAAGACCTAGAAGAATTAAAGAGCAAACACCTAGAAGAATTAAAGAACAAACAAACAGAGAGGAACAATACAACAACTGAAATGAAAAATACACTAGAAGGAATCAGCAACAGAATAACTGAGGCAGAGGAATGGATAAGTGACCTGGAAGACAGAATGGTGGAATTCACTGCTACAGAACAGAATAAAGAAAAAAGAATGAAAAAAAATGAATACAGCCTAAGAGACCTCGGGGACAACATTAAACACACCAACATTCATATTATGAGGGTCCCAGAAGGAGAAGAGAGTGAGAAAGGACCCGAGAAAATACTTGAACAGATTATAGTTGAAAACTTCCCTAACCTGGGAAAGGAAATAGCCATCCAAGACCAGGAAGCACAGAGAGTCCCAGGCAGTATAAACCAAAGGAGAGACACTCCAAGACATATAGTAATCAAATTGACAAAAATCAAAGACAAAGAAAAATTATTGAAAGCAACAAGGGAAAAACGACAAATAACATACAAGGGAACTCCCATAAGGTTAACAGCTGATTCCTCAGCATAAACTCTACAAGCCAGAAGGGAGTGGCACAATATATTTAAAGTGATGAAAGGGAAGAACCTACAACCAAGATTACTCTACCCGGCAAGGATCTCATTCAGATTCGATGGAGAAATCAAAAGCTTCATAGACAAGCAAAAGCTAAGAGAATTCAACACCACCAAACCAGCTCTGCAACAAATGCTAAAGGAACTTCTCTAAGTGGAAAACACAAGGGAAGAAAAGGACCTACAAAAACAAATGCAAAACACTTAAGAAAATGGTAATAGGAACATACATACCGATAATTACCTTAAATGTGAATGGATGAAATGATCCAACCGAAAGACACAGGCTTGCTGAATGGATACAAAAACAAGACCCATCTATATGCTGTCTACAAGAGACCCACTTCAGACCTAGGGACACATACAGACTGAAAGTGAGGGGATGGAAAAAGATATTCCATGCAAATAGAAATCAAAAGAAAGCTGGAGTAGCAATACTCATATCAGATAAAATAGACGTTAAAATAAGGAATGTTACAAGAGACAAGGAAGGTCACATATAATGATTCAAAGGATCAATCCAAGAAGAAGATATACCAATTATGAATATATATACACCCAACATAGGAGCACCTCAATACATAAGGCAAATGCTAACAGCTATAAAAGAGGAAATCTACAGTAACACAATAATAGTGGGGGACTTTAACACCACACTTACACCAATGGACATATCATCCAGACAGAAAATAAGGAAACACAAGCTGTAAATGACACAATAGACCAGGTAGATTTAATTGATATTCATAGGACATTCCACCTGAAAGCAGCAGATTACACTTTCTTCTCAAGTGCACACAGAACATTCTTCAAGATAGATCACATCTTGGGTCACAAATCAAGCCTCAAAAAATTTAAGAAAATTGAGATCATATCAAGCATCTTTTCTGACCACAATGCTATGAGATTAGAAATAAATTACAGGGAAGAAAACGTAAAGAACACAAACATATGGAGGCTAAATAATATGTTACTAAATAACCAAGAGATCACTGAAGAAATCAAAAAGGAAATCAAAAAATACATAGAGACAAATGACAACGAAAACACGACGATCCAAAACCTACGGGATGCAGCAAAAGCAGTTCTAAGAGGGACATTTATAGCAATACAGTCCTACCTCAAGAAACAAGAAAAATCTCAAATAAAGCAATCTAACCTTACACCTAAAGGAACTAGAGAAAGAAGAATAAACAAAACCCAAAGTTAGTAGAAGGAAAGAAATCATGAAGATCAGAGCAGAAATAAATAGAAACAAAGAAAACAGTAGCAAAGATCAATACAACTAAAATCTGGTTCTTTGAGAAGATAAACAAAATTGATAAACCTTTAGCCAGACTCATCAAGAAAAAGAGCAAGAGGACTCAAATCAATAAAATTAGAAATGAAGTTACAACAGACACAGTAGAAATACAAAGCATCATAAAAGACTCTTACAAGCAACTGTCTGCCAATAAAATGGACAACCTGGAAGAAATTGACAAATTCTTAAAAGGTATAAACTTCCAAGACTGAACCAGGAAGAAATAGAATATATGAACAGACCAATTACAAGTAATGAAATTGAAACTGTGATTAAAAATCTTCCAGCAAAGAAAAGTCCAGGACCAGATGGCTTCACAGGTGAATTCTATCAAACATTTAGAAAAGAGCTAACACCCATCCTTCTCAAACTCTTCCAAAGGATTGCAGAGGAGGAAACACTCCCAAACTCATTCTACGAGGCCACCATCACCCTGATGCCATAACCAGACAAAGATATCACAAAAAAAGAAAATTCAGACCAATATCACTGATGAATATAGATGCAAAATCCTCAACAAAATACTAGCAAACAGAATCCAACAACACATTGGAAGGATCATACACCATGAGCAAGTGGGATTTATGCCAGGGATGCAAGGATTCTTTAATATATGCAAAACAATCAATGTGATAAACCATATTAACAAATTGAAGGAGAAAAACCATATTATCATCTCGATAGTTGCAGAAAAAGCTTTTGACAAAATTCAACACCCATTTATGATAAACACTCTCCAGAAAGTGGGCTTAGAGGGAATCTATGTCAACATAATAAACACCATATACAACAAACCCACAGCAAACATCATTCTTATGGTGAAAAACTGAAAGCATTTCCTCTAAGATCAGGAATAAGACAAGGATGTCCACTCTCGCCACTCTTATTCAACATAGTTTTGGAAGTCCTAGCCACAGCAATCAGAGAAGAAAAAGAAATAAAAGGAATACAGATTAGAAAAGGAGAGGTAAAACTGTCACTGTTTGGAGATGACATGATAGTATACATAGATAATCCTAAAGATGCCACCAGAAAACTACTAGAGCTAATCAATGAATTTGGTAAAGTAGCAGGATACAAATTTAATGTACAGAAATCTCTTGCATTTCTATACATTAACAATGAAAGATTGGAAAGAGAAATTAAGGAAACAATCCCATTCATCGTTGCAACAAAAAGCATAAAATACCTAGGAATAAACCTACCTAAGGAGGTAAAAGACCTGTACTCAGAAAACTATAAGACACTGATGAAAGAAATCAAAGATGACACCAACAGATGGAGAGATATACCATGTTCTTGGATTGGAAGAATCAATATTGTGAAAATGCCTATACTACCCAAAGCAATCTACAGGTTCAGTGCAATCCCTATCAAATTATCAGTGGCATTTTTTACAGAACTAGAACAAAAAATCTTAAAATTTATATGGAGACAGAAAAGACCCTGACTAGCCAAAGCAACCTTGAGAGAAAAAAAGAGAGCTAGAGGAATCAGACTCCCTGACTTCAGACCATACTGCAAAGCTACAGCTTCAAGACAATACGGTATTGGCACAAAAACAGAAATATAGATCAGTGGAACAGGATAGAAAGCCCAGAGATAAAACCCCGTATGCTCAACTAATCTATGGCAAAGGAAGCAAGGATATACAATGGAGAAAAGACAGTCTCTTCAATAAGTGTTGCTGGGAAAACTTGAGAGCTACATGTCAAAGGATGAAATTAGAACACTCCCTAGCAACTTTCACAAAAATAAACTCAAAATGGATTAAAGACGTAAGTGTAAAACTGGACACTATAAAACTCTTAGAGGAAAACATAGGAAGAACACTCTTTGACATAAACCACAGCAAGATCTTTTTTGACCCACCTCCTAAAGTAATGGAAATAAAAACAAAAATAAACAAATGTGAACTAATGAAACTTAAAAGCTTTTGCATAACAAAGGAAACTATAAACAAGACAAAAAGACAACCCTCAGAATGGGAGAAAATATTTGCAAATGAATCAGTGGACAAAGGATTAATCTCCAAAATATATAAACAGCTCATACAGCTCAATATTAAAAAAACAACCCAATCCAAAAATGGGCAGAAGACCTAAATAGACATTTCTCCAAAGAAGACATACAGATGGCCAAGAGGCACATGAAAAGCTGCTCAGTATCACTAATTATTAGAGAAATGTAAATCAAAAGTATAGTGAGGTATCACCTCACACCAGTTAGAATGGGCATCATCAGAAAATCTATAAACAACAAATGCTGGAGAGGGTGTGGAGAAAAGGGAACCCTCTTGCACTGTTGGTGGAAATGTAAATTGACACAACCACTGTGGAGAGCAGTATGGAGATTCCTTAAAAAACTAAAAATAGAATTACGATATGACCCAGCAATCCCATTACTGGTCATATACCCAGAGAAAGCCATAATTCAAAAAGACACATGCACCCCACTCTTCATTGCAGCACTATTTACAATAGCCAGGTTGTGGAAGCAACCTAAATGCCCATCGACAGACGAATGGATAAAGAAGTTGTGGTACATATATACAATGGAATATTACTCAGCCATAATAAGGAACGAAATTGGGTCATTTGTAGAGACGTGGATGGACCTAGAGACTGTCATGCAGAGTTAAGTAAGTCAGAAAGAGAACAACAAATATATATTAACACGTATATGTGGAATCTAGGAAACTGGTACAGGTGAACCGGTTTGCAGGGCAGAAATTGAGACACAGATGTAGAGAACAAATGTATGGACACCAAGCGGGGGAAGCGGGGGGTGGTGGTGGGGGTGGTGGGATGAACTGGGAGCTTAGGGTTGCCATATATACACTAATATGTATAAAATAGATAACTAATAAGAACCTGCTGTATAAAAAAATAATAAAATTATATTAAAAAAAAAAAAAACCTGGCAGAAACACTGCAGGAATGTTAGAGAGGGAGTCTTCTCAGATCTAGGCGACCTACTTCCTCTCTTTTGGTGAGATCTCACAGACCCAGAAGCCACCCTGAAGGCCAGACTATAGGATGACTATAGCCTGATGTCTCATTCTAGTAGGGATGCTATAACAGTACCACACACTGGATAGCTTATAAACAGTAAAAACTTACTTCTCACAGTTCTGGAGGCTGGAAGTCCAAGGTCAGGGTGCCTGTATGGTCAGGTGAGGGCCCTCTTTTGGGTTGCAGACTTCTTATTGTATCTCTGTATGGTGGAAGGGCTAGGAATCTCTGTGGGGTCTCTTTTATAAAGGCACCAATCCCACTCATGAGGGTGCCGCCTTCGTGACCTAATCACCTCCCAAAGGCCCCACCTCTTAAAAACTATCTCCTTGGAGATTAGGATTTCAACATATGAATTTTGGGGGGGACAAAAACATGCAGACGATAACAGATGCATATATGTGTCAAATAGAAAATGTGTTACCAAAAGAAAAGACATGATTAAGAGAAATATAAACCCTATGATATATCATTAGCCCTGGATATCTCCCTTGTGTGTGTGCGCGTGTGTGTGTATCACCCAGTTGTTGGATGGGATTATTTGTCTCAATTCTTCACTTCCAAATAGTAGCATTAAATACCTATATTTTGGTTATGGTCTCATGATGTGTGGAGAGTATTTCCAAACTTCGCCTGTAGACTTGGCCATATGAATTTATTTGGCCATTGAGATGTTAGTAGATGTTTTATGGGCAAAGGCTTTAAATGTACTTTCATTTTTGCATTCCTGCCTTTCATCATGTGAGAAACATGTTTCAGATACCCAGTGGTCTAAGGAAGTTAAGAGATCTGTGGAGCAGACATGCACCTCATCCACAGCTTGGAAGCCAGCCTACCTGAACCCAGCCTAGATCAGCCAGACAGCAGTCAACCTGAGAAATGTGAGCTGGAAATAAATGCCTTATTGTTCATATCACAATTTTGGGATTGGTTTGTTATGCAGTATTTGGGAGGCAACAGCTGACTGACACATCCGTTCACTTTTCCCCATTAATTAACTCTGGGTAGATTTCCCTCCCTTCTCCCATCAGTTTGTTAGTAGTAGTGAGGATAGGAAGACATATCCACGTTTTAAATCTAATGGGTTTTATACTCTAGAACCTAAATGACTTCTTATTTTATAGTTATTTTTATCTGAAAATTAATTTTAACAGGGTAATTGATTTAATTATTAAGATAAAAGGCAAATTATATGTCTTTATCTACAAATGGCATATATGTATGGTAAGAATATTCTCATTACAACAGTAAGCATGTACTGTGAATTTAAAATGGTTGTTTCCCACTGAGATTTCTCAATCTCTATTTGGAATTTAAGATTATTTATCATTAATACTATACTAAAGGGGATTGGTTTCCAGCTGGAGTCTCATTAGATGCAATTCAGACATCAGAGAAAAGGGTAGGGTTAAAGTGGTATATTCCTATTATATTATTTTCTTATAAGGCTTAACCAACAAGCAAACACCGCCTCCCCTAGCCCTCATGAAAATATTACTTTCTTGAGGCTGTGGTAGTACTGTTACTTCATTATAGCATAATTTAATAAACATGACTCTCTGTGCCTTAAAGTAAAAGAACATTTACTGGGTCCTCTAGGGAGAATGTAGGTACCTGAGATGTAATCACTGCCTTTAGAATTCTTGAGTTGGGACAAAAGGTATATCATCTTTACTAAAAGAGCTTGTACCCTAAACAATGACACATAGACTAAGAATAGAGGGTGTTATGTAGAACATTCTTATGTATTCACTCTGATGATTTAAGATTTTATTCTGTGACTTCACACTTCCTAAGAGGCCCGTGAAAACAACCTGTAATTCATTGTCCTTAAACTATCTTCAGAAATCTCCCAGTCCCAGACAAATTTAATTTTTTTTTTTTAATTTCACATCAGGAAACTAAATGTCATGTATTCCCCTTTATGGAATAAGGACTCCCTTATTCTAAAAGCTTCAGAATGTACTTGCTATTCTGCATCTTTTGAAGCCTGGCATGAGACTGTACTTTCCTTCCATGATTCTTTTTGTTGTTGATGGAAATTGTGACATATGACATATACCCAGAGTGTGATGCAGAAATAATGGAACTGGAAGGTTGAACCGTGAGGTTATGTGGCATCTCTGGGACCTTGTTCCTGCCCTACCAGATTTCTTTCTGGAGTCTTCTCTGTTCTCTGCTCCATTCCTTTCTAGCCTAACCTTCCCTGTGTTCTCTAATGCAGCGTTTCTTTAAGTGTACGCTAGGGAACACTTTCCTGTAGTACACTTCATGCAAAGATGCATTCCATGGTCAAGTAAATTAGGGAATGTGTATTAACTTTTAAAAGCACCGAAAAGTCCAAACATAAATCATTTCCCTAGAATTTGTCATCATGGAAACCCTCCTTTTTTTCCTTATATGCAATGATTGTGCCCCTGTGTGTTAGACCTTAGAGTGATCCAAGTCTGAGAAGGAATCAGTTTGTTGGTTACTGAAGCCAGCCCTAATTGGACATGGCCTGGGGCCAGACGTCCTCGGGGAGCTCTAGCAGCCTGTGGACTGACTGTGTCATGGGGTCAGGGGACACCCACTTCCTGAGAAGTGGGCCGGACTGAGCTGTGGTCAGAGCAAGCACCCTAACCGGGAGCCCACTTCCTGCAGTGCCGTGTATTTTTATTTATGTTTAGCTTTTGTCCGTGATAGTTCTGTTGTCTTTTAAAGGCATTAAGTGCAGGTAGCCTGGCGTGCAGTGTCTTTGCGATGACAAAATATTAGAAGTATTTCACCTAGGAACCCAGTTTCTCAAATGGGTCTGCTCCTCTTAGAATCAGGCCCACCCTGCTTCCTTTTTAGATCACTGGATTATTACAATCATTTTGTTTGTTCTTGAATCTTATATTCATATAAAAGCATGTATTTTTGTATTTTAACTACTGAATTATTGCCTGTAAAATACTTTAAAGTCTTTTGACTTCTAATAGGAAAGACTAAATACAAAACAAAAAGATCTATTGTTTCTTGATATTAACAAAGCAGGTTCTAGTTTTATAAAAACACTTGCTGTCTGAATTATAAAATATTAATTTATATTACATTTCATGACACAAAATATTATTTTCACTTCTTTAATCTATATCTGAAAAGGAAAAAAAAAATTTCCAGTGTCCTTAAACTGTTGAATTTGCTGATCTTTCAAGTATATATGCTGTAAGTAGGAGGGAAAAAAGGTTGCTATAGGAATCTTAACTCTGACTGACTTTACTTTTGCTAGTTTTAATCTCTGACTTAGTATTATATTATGATTCTTTTATATTGAACAGGCAGTAAAGAATGGCCATTTTTTGACATTTGTTTTCTGGTATTAGATTAATCCTTTACATAAAGGAAATTGGTTTTTGATAAGTTCAGTCAGAGACCAGCTCTTGCTTTCAGTAGTTCCCCTTTCTGCCCCCTTTCTGGGGAATGGATTTCAAATGGATTTGAAAAAGTGTCTCAGTTACAAATATTTTATAGTATTTTCTTCTTTCAGGTATTTGATTTAAAATTACTTTAAAATGAATGAATGTATACTTTAAAACATCACATAACGACATATATTTAAAATATTGATTACTGAGCTAACTATAACAATATCATTCAAAAATCGTTCCTTCATTTAAAGTAAATAGCAGTGTTGTTTACATATAGCTCTATGAAGCTTTTGCCCTACTTACTGCAACATTAACTTACATTTTCCTTTTCTGTGTGATAGTATATAATATTGAGTTTCAGGTTAATTTGCAACCACCTATAGTATAATTCAGAATTTTTAAAATTATCTGTACTCTGATTTCTGATTCTTTTTTGGTGATTTGTCTACATAGTTCAGAGGGCAAAAGACTTTAAAAGATAATCTGCCTACTTGTAAATCACCAATAATTCTTCTGGTTTAGCAGCAGTGGTGGGAAAGTCCTTGCTATTTATTACAATGGTTGTCTTTAGATCACACATACCTTTGCATGTGCTAGCTCATCTCTCGTCGTCGTCTTTTCTTTTTAAATTATTTATTTATTTTTATTTATTTATTTATGGCTGTGCTGGGTCTTCGTTTCTGTGCGAGGGCTTTCTCTAGTTGCGGCAAGTGGGGGTCACTCTTCATCGCGGTGCACGGGCCTCTCACTATCACGGCCTCTCTTGTTGTGGAGCACAGGCTCCAGACGCGCAGGCTCAGTAATTGTGGCTCACGGGCCTAGTTGCTCTGCGGCATGTGGGATCTTCCCAGACCAGGGCTCGAACCCGTGTCCCCTGCATTGGCAGGCAGATTCTCAACCACTGCGCCACCAGGGAAGCCCCGTCGTCTTTTCTTGACTCTCTTAAAAGTACAATCTAAAATAAAACGCTTCCCAGCTGTTGGAATGAGTCTCTGATCTCCACTCTAGGGCAATATTCACATTTTAAATTCTATGTAATCCAATTGGCCAAAAACCTTTCATGCTAAGAATAGCTACCCATGCTTTTTCAGAAGATTAAAATTTTTCAGAAAATTAAGTGTCTTGAAGGTGTCTTATCCTTTTATTGTTGTGAAAATTTATTTAGCTGTAACAAAAGTTTCAGCACCTTAAATTCTTGAGAATTTATTTAGGCAAATTCAGCAGTGGTTAAGCTAATTATAAAATATCTACCCTGGCAGAATTGCCAGGTCTGGCTTTTGCTTTATATTAAAAAAAAAAAACAAAAAACGCTTTTTTTTTTGCCTTAAAGCCCCTTTGTGTGAGTTTTGTAACTGACAAAATGATTGCATGTAAAACATAACTTTTGCATAAAGTAAGCTGCTCCCAACACAAACTAATTACACATTTGGGAGGCGGGGCAAAGACATCCAGAACTTGCTGGTGCTGAGCCAAGATCACAGCATTTAATGAAATGAGGGCCATAAAAGGTTCAGCATGGATGCTTTCAGGTCTGACCTGGGCTTCTGGGAAATTGAACATTGGCCCTGTGGACTGGTGGATTCCCCCAGGCTTTGAAAGACTGGGTTATTACCACTTGTGTGCGTGAATCAAGACTGCTTTGCAATACAGGAACATTTGTGATTCCAGAGATAGCCTCATTTGGAACACTCTTAAGCTAATAATACGGATTCCTCCTTAGTCATCCATCTTCCTGCCTCTGTTTCCTCCTCTCACACCAAATAATTACTTGTGATATTTGTTTGATAAAAATGGTTGTATATGTCAAGCTCCTACTATGTAGATTCCTCTGTTTCCTCTTTCCTGTAGTTAAACTCTATTCCTTCCTGTCAGATAATACTGTGAGTGAAACAGAAAGGCTCTGCCATGCTGTTCAACAACCTTTTTACCAATTATGTTCTGTGTAAACTGGCCATTTCACTTGCAGTGTTGATACATGGTAGCTGCTTGATAAAAATTTGTTGAATGACTGGTTTGTTTGCAAAAATTTGTTGATTGACTCTTTTCACTCAGGCCAGAATGGGCCAGTCTCATATCCGAATTCCAACTGTGAGAGATTATTCATTATGCTTAGAAAGTGAAATAGTATTTCAGGGAACAAAATGAGAGAATGGAGAAATAGAAAAAGAAATAACTGAATGGGAAGGAGAAGCGGAGAGATATATAATTAGGATGGTAACAGAACAACATCTGTAGGAACTTGAAGGAAGTTTGTGTAAACGAGAATAAAGGGTTAGTTAAGGGCTAGGGGATAGGTAGGATAAAGCATTAAAATGGCTTATGAAAATTAGGAAAGAAAAGGCAGTTAACATGTTACTCACCATTTGGTTTTGCATTCCATTTCTTTTTTTTTATTTAATAAAAACAATGCCTTTATATATCATTGCAGTGTTTTCCAAATTGAAAACTGTGATTCGTTATTGGATTATGAAATTAATGTAGTGGGTCGTGACAAATTTTAAAAAATAATGAAATAGAATAGAAAACATTAGAATGTGTTGCCCTCTCGGTAAGTATTGTCTCATGAAACTTTTATTTATATCTGTGTATGTGCACACATATGTATATGCATGGTTGCATAGACAGGAAGACAGGTAGATAAATAATGTGGTTTTGGGTACTTGATCACAGGGCTTCCCAAACTTGATGACATGTACCATGAATATTGTTGTTTGCAATGTTCACTTATGATTTGAGGTACATGATGCAATTTTAAATCATGAACAGTCCAGCGTCTGTCACAGATTGGTAGCTATGACACATCTTGGTGCCTTCATTGAGAATACGATGCTGAAGCTGAGCTGGGTTATCTCTCCTAGGAGTAGGAAGTGTGGTATGAAAATGGAAATTAGACGAGGTTACTTCTAAGGTTTCTTATAACTGTGATACTGTACGCTCTTTATAATTATTTTTAATGTAAAAACTAATTTGTATAAACATTTAAAGTAATGAAATCCAGAATAGCAGGAACCTAGGGCCTATCCAGGGCCTATTTTTGAGTCTCGCACTGTTTTAAGCATCAGTGATACATTGATGGAAAAAAAAGCAGAGCAATATAAAAGTTCCTGCATTCAAAAGACACTATTAAAAAAAAGTAAGCAAGCAAGTATATAGTATGTGGTAAATGCTATGGAGAAAAAGCAAATCGGGATAATGGACACAGGTAGGGTAGTATTGGGAGAACCTTTAAACAATTTTAAACTGAATGATCAGGGAAGACCTCACTGATAAATTGACATTTGAACACAGAATTGAAGGCAATAAGGGAAGAAGGTCTGCAGGAATGTAAGGGAGGAATATTCAAAGCAGAGGGAGGAGGTGACGCAAAGGATTGGGGGCAGAAGTTAGATGAGGTAACTTAGAAAGTGAGGATGGGAGACAAGAGAAAAGGTCAGATGATTGATTCTTAGGACACTAGTATTTAGGGATTGGTGAGATTAGGAAGAGTCTGCAAAAGGGATTGGAAAAGGAGTAGACAGTGAAGTAGGAGATGAACGCTGAAAAGTGGTGTCCTGGAACCAAGAGAAGAAAGTGTTTCAGGAAGTAGGGCTTGATAATTTGGGTCTCATGCTACTGTAGACCAAGTAAGATGAAAGCCGAGGATTGACCATCGAATTTACCAACATGAAGGTCATTGGTGACTCTAAGAGGAGTTAGTATACACACACGTACACCTATATTTATAGAACATATATACATATTATGTATTGTGTATAGTGTTAAAAAATATGTATAGTATAAATACTACTGTAGGATGTATAAATATTATATCTAGTATTGATGATATTAGACATATCTGTATATCTATGTGTGTGTGTGTGTAAATGCATACATGTGTGTCATTATAGAGATGTGTTTACTATCTCTCTACTTGTCAGTGCAATAATATAGCAAATGGTTCTTATATCTTCATAAATTCCTTTTAAAAACATTTATTGTTTTATAATTGAGAAGTGTTGGAAAACAAATTATAAAGAAGAAAATAACAGTCCATATTGCAGTGGCAGTAGATACCAAGTTTTTTCCTATGCAGATAGATGGGACGGGGGTGGAAGGCAGGCAGGTAATAGGCAGATGAGTAGGTGTCTGAATATGAGTATAGAGTATATGTTACATACTGAAATGTACTGTATACATAAGCTTTTATGCCTAATACTGTCATATTCTCACATGATTAAAAGTCTGTTTCACCACTGTTTTATATAATTCTGATTCTTAATAAAAAAGTACAAAAACAGCATATATATAATATATGTATAGATATATATGCATAACTAACTTAGCAAACACCACTTGGTAGACTGCATCTTTCTTCTGTGTTCTATTATAAGTAAAAAGCAGCATTATATATATATATATGCATATATATACATACATATACACACACACACCAATAATTCAGTATTTTTCACTTTTCATACTCTGTTCATCCCACAAAGTTTGCATTTCTGCCTCTGAAAAATTAGCTGCCATATAACCAGAGACATAGCTAATACAATACATAGCAGACTTCCTTAGGAGTTCATTCTGACCATCTCAGTGGTCTGTCATGAGCCTCTGAGCATGAGACCCAGTTAATTGCAGGGACTTTTACTGCCACCCCTTCCTGGTACTTAGGAACATATCATCAGGCAGCACTCACTGTGGTCCCCGTTGCCTCTCTAGACCCTGGTTGCCTTGAACTTGACTGCATTTGACAATTGTTGGTTCAGGGTAGTGGTGTTCACCTAAAGGTGATTTTGACCCCTGGGGACATTTGGCAATGTCTAGAGGCAGTTTTGGTTGTCACAACTGGGAAAGGAGATACTACTGGCATCTAGTGGGTAGTAGCCAGGGATTCTGCTAAATATCTTTCAATGCATAGGACAGCCCCCATGAGGAATTATCAGGCCCCAAATGTCACCTGTGCTGAGGTTAAAGAAAGCCTGAGCTGCTTTGTATCAAATAATGGGATTTGTTTCTTAGGTAGAAATATAATGAGTTAGTTAAAAGAGCTAACCTGTAATAGATTTATTAAATTAAGCAATAAAGTTTAATTTCTTTGAAACGACCCCTTGTCAAAATCTTTACAGCTAACTTCATTTACAGTGAAATTAAATGAAGGAACTATTTCTCTAAGGCTAGACATGGGCTTTCTCTGCTTTGGGAGGAGTCGAAGATGCCATGTCAGTGGATGTGGCTATGATCAGACCTCTTAATCCCGTTTTAATTGTGGGTTCTTTGCTACTTCTGATTTTATAGTTGTTATTTTGTGACTGACATTCAGACATTCACGATAATTTTGAAAATACATAATTTTACATAAGTGTCCCTCAAAGTGACCTTAAGATGAGAGTCTCTAGACATAATTATAGAGCAAAAGGAACTACCGACCTGGAATGAGTTGGTGGTTTCCAGGGCTATCTCACTTTCAAATTTTTCAGTTAAACACCGGGGCAGAGTTTCACATTTCTGCAAGCTCGGGAGGGATGCAGGAGGGGCACCTATACACTTTATCAGCACTTTTCTATCCCCACTTCTGTATATTTGAAAACACTAGGGACCAGACATGATTAACTGCATGCTTCTCCCTGGAGCCCTGAACCCTAATTATGCCTTTTGCTACCATACTCTGTTATTTTTTTAGAACAGCTAGGCTTATGGCTAAGTGTCATTTGTCAAAGATGACATGAATATTTGTTGTGCATTATCATTTTTGTTTAGGTTCAAAAACCAATTGACAGTGAGTTATACTATCCAAAGGAGCAAGCTTAAGGCATGAGCTTTGACAAAGTGAAGTTTAATTCAGCGATACCTGTTAAAAAATCACATCTCTAACTTTAAAATGAACAGTTTATTTTTTCAGCGTTCGGTATCCTATTGACAGTCTTTATCAATAGCCTTGCTTCCACAGTAAATGATATGTTTTAAATTATAGAAGCCAAATATTCCCCCAAATTTTAGAACGTTTCTACACTGAGCTCTTGTTTCTTCATCTGTAAAATGAAGGTGTTGAGATCACATTACCTCTAAGGTCTTTTCGGGTACCTAAGATTCCCTAAGTAACATCCAGTCTCTTTAATTATTGAGAATATCCTGCTGCATTTTCAGATACTTTTCGAATGTTTCATATGGTAGGAGAGCCTTGCCAAAGAATCCTCCCTGTTGACCATCACCAAATATTATTCCCAGGGACCTCTCCCTTCCACTCCATCAATGTGATGGTGGCCCCTGCAGAGAGAGAAGACCAGCCTTTGCCCACCCGGAGCAGAATTACAGCTATTAGAGGTCCAGTCATCCCATGTTGCTGGTTGCATCTGTGTCTGGCCATCTGAGTGTATAAATATTCATCTGCTTTCTCCTCCTTTGCTCCTTTCATGTGCACTTCCAACAGAAAGGAGAACGTGACTACTATGCACTCTCCCTGGAAACAACGGAGCAGCTCACCTTCGAGATCCCCCTGAATGATTCTGGTTCTGCTGGTCTTGGGGTGAGCTTGAAGGGGAACAAATCTCGAGAAACTGGAACAGACTTGGGGATTTTTATCAAATCCATCATCCACGGAGGCGCTGCTTTTAAGGTAGGTAGGGGTGATGTTTGCACATCAGTGAGAAGATATTTAGAGATGTCGTCGTTGTGCATGGGGACTGGATGGAGAAAGTGTCTGAAGGCTTGAGACCACTGAGGCTTTCCTGCCAGATGCAGGAAATGTATGTGTGAACAGATCTGGGTGACAGTTTGGTTTCATACTTTAAGTGGTCACGTCCTATTGATAGTTCTTAAAACTCACCATGATTAATATTCTCTTTTACATTATTTTTTATTACTGTTAGGATTCTTCTGAGTTTGTAACCTAACAAGGTTGAACCTAAAAATATGCAATCAGAAAAGCAAACCTAAAAACAAGTCAACATCCAAGCAACAAATAAGAAACTATACTTCTTGTGCTTGGAAGAATGAAAGTTCAGTGGAGTCGGAGAGACTGTAGGTCAAGTTAAAAGTCATTTATCACAGTTTATACACTGGAAAATCCATGATGCTGGGAATGCATATTTGCCTTTGAACTTAGAGAAGCTTATAAATTTCCAGATAAAAAGAGAAGAACATGATTCTGCTCTTTCATACAGGGGCAGGCAACATGATCATAGCTGTTACCATAATATGATGGTTAACTAGATTTGCCTAAGTTCACATGCAACTCTACCACCATGTGCTCCAAGTAGCGCACCATTAATAATAATACCTAATGTATAGGGTTCGAAGGATTGAATAAAGTAATGTACACAATGTGATTAAAGCAGTGAAGTGATTACAGAGAGGGGGGAAAATACGTTTGTGCTTATCGTCAGCTGTCCTCACCATTATCATTGTCTCATGCCATGCAGTGAGGCTTCCTGAGCTCGAATCCTGCCTTCACTACTCTCACCGTGGGTGAATGTAGGCAACTTACTTGTCCTCAGTGTGCTTGAGTTTCCTCATGTGTAAAATTAGTAAAATTAGTAGTGCCTGCCTCCTGGTGCTCTTGTGAGGACAAAAAAAGACAATAGATATAAAATGCCTAGCACCGCACCTATGATAAACGTTGAATAAATGTTAGCCATTTTAAAATCATTTTGATATTAATAATGTGTGCCTTCTCCCACTCAAAAGCCACGAAGGCATAGTTAGAGTTTACAGGAGGCCCCCCCTGGTCCTAGGATCCTGGCTTTATTGAAGCATTTGTCTCCTCACACTTAATCATTCCACTTTTGCTTCAGACCTAGACTCTGAGCTAATATCTTCTTCTTTGGGAAAGAAGAAATGCGTTGGGGATAGATAACTCTTTAATGCACTCCTTGGATCAGTTAGCTTCTGTTGCATAATAAGTAATGACAACATTTCAGTAACATACATCTGTAAGCCTTTACTTCCCTCATGGCCCTGCAGGGCAACTAGAAGGGCTTTGATTCAGGCTGGTATGTCTCTATCGCACTGTAGATCTACAGGTCTGAGCGTGCTTCACATATTTTAACTACACCTTGGACTACCAGGCTAGCTGATGTCAGAGAGCCATGAAGCCTCTTTAGTTCTGGGTTCCAAACTGGCATGCTGTCACTCCTCACACATACCAGTGGCCAAAGCAAGTCATATGACTGAATCCAAGGTCAATGTAAGGAATAGGGAAACAGTCCACCCATGGTGAGTCTATGACAAACATTTGGGTACAGAGAAGGGTGGAGAATTGGGGCCAATCATCCAATCTATCAAACTCTCCAATGAGGCTCAGAAATGCAGAACCAGGAGCAGATGGGAAATGATAGTAATAATAGCAACAACAACGTCAGGTAACATTCATTCTGTTTTGTGCTTAATATATGCTGGGCCGTATAATAAGTATTTTAGGTGGATTCTCTAATTTTATTCTTCACATTCACACTGCATTATAATCATGCCATCTCATTGGGGAAAATTGCAGATTTCAATGATTAGTGCTTCTCCTCTGGTCACAAAGCCAGGAATTGCTTAAAATAAGATTTGAACCCGGGCAGTCTGACTTTGGAGCCTGTGCTATGCTGTCCTGTGACAAAAGTTCTTTCATCTCATCTGTTCATATTTCCAGAGATCAGGGGCTGTTGTCCTGGAGTTGTCTTATATCATGCTTATCATCCTGAGCCAAGCCATCTAAACAAGTGCTATGTTTAAGGATGAGTCTTGGTCATGTTTGTGGATACCAACTTGACATTATTCTTCTTATTCCTAATGACAGCTCTATTTACAGAATTTATTCCAAGTAAAATTGAAACTGAAATGAATTTTTGGAAATTAAAAGCAAACATCTTAGCTTTTTTATGGGCAATAACTTAAGCTCAAGCGATATTGGAGAGCAGGTTTAATACGTATATCCATGTTTGTGTAAGTAAGCATCTCCTTACCTAAGCAGTTTCTAACAGTCCTGTTTCTTGCAGAAATATTTCACTTTGCATTTATGTAAATTTCTTTCCTGACACTGTCTGCTGAGTCAGACAATCACACCATTAAAAACTACTGGACAGCATATTTATAGTTGATCTTAAATAGTAAGAGGCATAAATCATGAATTTAGCCTTATTGTGAATGTTTAGTATCCATTTTTCTTGTTTACTTTCTGCAGTGTAGAGGGTAGAGACCTAAGCTTTGCTCGCAAGAAATCTGATTAACCAGGAGAAAGAAAAGTATTTTTCTCTTCTCCTTCTGCTGTTCCAATAATCCACTGTTACTCCTCAGAAAATTGCCACCTGTTCTGTAATGGAGGATTAGGTTTTACAAAAATTGTTTTGAGACTTTGTTCCTGTCCTTGTTCAGAAGATACAAATGTAACAGACTGCACTGTCCCTGGGGCGGAGGGGAGATAAGCATGGGGAACATCCACTTTAGCATCTGGCCCGAGGTTTTTACCTGAAATCAACAAAATAATCTTCCTGCCAGGGCACACTCTTTTTCTCCTGGCTCTTAGCCTACCACTAATTGGTTCTCAAGGTGTTTTCCCCTTTAGGGAAGGTGGATTTTTGTAAACTAAACTACTTTGAAAAGTATGACCAAATTCTTCCTGTGGCTTCTGTGTGCTCTATTCTCCTGGGAACTTCCATTGGTGTAAACAAAGACAGGCTACTTCTTGCCAGATGTAAAACCCCGGGATAACTGTGACTATAATTAAGGGCCTCCTTCCCCCCCCCCCCGCCCCGCCCCGCCAGCCCCCACCCCCGGCCTTACCTCTCTGGCTGCTGCTTTCTATCATTCTATCTCTTATTTGAGTCATTTCTAATAAAGATATAAATCTCTATTTGAAAATAAGAGCATCTAGCTACCCTAGAATTCCCTCTTGGAAGTGAATCCCTCACCCAATCTAAGGGCAAAGTAACAGTATTTTTACTCTATTCAGAATTATTCAAATGCTTAATCTCATCCTAATATTTAAATTCCAGTCTGCATGTCAAGAAGTAAAGCCCAGACACCCTTCCCTGCTACTGGCAGGTCACAGCAATTGCCATTTCAGGCTGCTGTAACCTATGGAGTCCTTTGTAGACCCCTCTGAAGCATCCCTTTGAGCTGTGCTTTTCAGTGTACAGCCAAAGTGACCACTGAGCATAACAGCCAAATGTGGATTAGAGTATTGATGCTGATTTGCTTAAACAATAACATGCCTTAAATGTTCATGGTTCCATTTTAGTTTCTGTCATTCTTCCTGGGCATTTGCCCCTGAATGCGTAGTGTAATTGCTTCCAGAACCAAATTATACTAGATGCAACTATATATGTTAACTTTCTCATGAACTGAGAACTATGAGTGGAATGAAATTAGGATTTCATGAGGATGCTTTTCTAAAATTTCATTTTTTGTAATTGGAATTTAAAGTGAATATGTTGTTGTTGTTACTGATAAATGAAATGGAATATTGTCTTTGTGCAGTTAGAAAAATAACTTGAGAAAAATATTCTCCTTTCCCAAAATCTACATAAAAATGAGCTTTTTCTTTTTCCAAGGAAGCACACATAAAGTCTAGACGATCAGTTTGAAGACCTCACATAATTTCATCCTCATGTGCTAAACATTTTGAATTCTGGGATCAATGGCTTTCTCTTCCTTTGCTTTTGACATACTCTATTAACTGAATGTTTTTTAGAGAAAATGCATTTTTATGTCTATTGACAATACTAACTTAAACTGCTTATTTTTCTTCTTTTTCTACCTTAAAAATAAATTACTTTTAGAAAATATATAACTAGAATGGTGATATTTTTTTAAAATTAAGGTAGAATACTAACACCCTTTATAGTAAGAATAAAAATTCCATGGAGCCTGTTGTACTAATTCTGAATGATGTTTTTTAATTTGAATATACTTACTTTGGAAGTGTAATGTGTTCTATTGAAACCTTGAAGCAATAATGTAAAAATTAAAATTTAAAGGCAGTTTTTGCTATGGAAAAAAATGTCATATGTCAGGTAGATTATTTAAGGGCTCTTAAATAGAGAGAATGAATTTAAGAATACCTTTTATTCTCTAGAAAATTAATTAGCTAGGTTTGTACTTAATAAATACTACTTGATGATGAAATTAAATGAAAGAAAAATGCCTGACATAGCTAATTGCAAATGCATGCACTCAGAATATAAAATAGACGTAATTTAAGTAATTTGATTCTTGTGTGCTTAGGAAATTTGGAATACAACCGCTGAGAGATGCAGAATTGCATGATCTATGCCATTTAGTAATAGGTTAAAAAAAATTAAATGGTACAAGCGATCCCCCTATTTTAAAATGACTAAAAGTATGAATTTTTGGAGAGAATATGCACAGTCCTAGAATTTCTGGGAACACGGTGCTTGATGCTGAATTTCCGTGTCTCTTCATATATGGAACATTTAACAGCCTCCAAGCTACTTAACAGGAGTTCAGTAGGAGTTCCTAGCGGGAGTAATTTCCACCTCCATTTCTACTGGTATCTGTAAATCATGTGGTGGATCTATAATTAATGAATTCAAAGGAAGGTAAAAAGGACAGCATTTTAAGGAACACAAATGTTAAATGATTTCTTCAACTATCCATTTTTCTTAAAATTGATAGTGTTTTCTACTGGTGGAGAGCTATAAAGATCATTACCTATAGTCATGTCTTCCAGCTTTTTACCTCTTACAAAAGGACCGTAAGTCTGGGTGTGTAAACAGCTTTATTGCAAATCCTCAGCTGTTAGAAGCCAAACTCTAACATTTCATCCTAACCACAAAAATGTGATATTTTATGAACAACTAAAAGCAGGAACTCTGCCTGGAAAAATTCACCATCACTATATACCCAATAATAATTTTGCCTTAAAAAAAAAAAAATCACTAACTTAAACATGAAAAAAGAATTATCAACTCTGTTATGCCAAATATTTTAAACCAATTTCCTTTTTAGAAAAAAACCAAAAATGTTAGTATATGTTAATTAATATAATCAGGCTTATCATTTATGGGTTTTCTGCAATAAATTTTAAAGAGATATAAGAGAACATTACTTTCAAAATCCCATAATACCAGCATCAATCATTGCTTTTTCTTGCCAATTTTTAGCACTTTCATATTTTTATCTTATATATGGAAATGCATCTAAGAAATAAATTTATATCATGCTGGATAAAATTTTAAAACTCTGTGTCATTTTGATGTGTACTTTGAACTCCATGACTGCCTCAGGAGGCTTGAAAAAATATAAGACTTGGTAGACCTAATCAAAAACTAAATTGTTATCTACAAAAGCTGATATAACATGATCATGATACTTTGAAAATAGTACCTCTTACCTGAAAAGCTATATTCACCTGCATTGTGGGTATTTATAGGAGATACTGAGTTCATAACATGGTCAGAGCTTTGGTCTAGGCATTCTGCTCTGGGTCCGTCTTTTTAGAGACCAGATGTTTTAGCAATCTTAGCACAAACAAGAGCACAGTTTTGTTTGTTTGTTTGTTTTTAAAGTGAATAAATAAGATCCTTTCATTAAATTGAAAAGGCCTCTGAGATTCTAATCTAGTTAGGCATTCATGCAGGATCTTCTTGATTCATATAACACATACACCTTAATAAGCTTTTTGTTATCCAGTTTTCTAAGCCAGAGTAAACTAAAAGCAGAAAATCAGGAAGAAGATAAGAAGGGATGGAGAGAAAACTGAAAGGACAGGAAATAGAAAAAGTGTAAAACAAGCACAGAGTGCTATTGCTGCAAAGCAGGCCAAAGAATATTTGTGATGACTCTAAGTCAGTGCTGCTGAAACTTCTTGCTGAGGAAATTGTAAAATTCACTAATGACGATAGTGAAGGCTGTAAGTTGCAGTATGTTTATTTATGTCCCATATGTTTCCAGAAGATCTTTTAAAAGGAAAGAATTATAATACATTATATCAGAATGGTTTGGATTATGTATATTTTGATGCTCTAAAAAGTACTCTTCAGCTATCTTTAATTAAAGTCTCATATACCACAGATGCTGAATAAATGGTGCATTGCTGGGACTTCACTGATGTGCTACATAAAATGGAGTGAGGCTCTTAATAACTGAGTTAGATACATTTAAAATTTTACAATAGCTGAACAAGGGGATATTGAGCTAGTACACAGAAAGTAATCAAGCTTCACTTTTAGAATTATAAAGTTTCTCTGAGCATGTGCCAGCATCTCCAAGCCAGCCTGGGATCAGGAATCTCTTACAGTTACAGTTTGTAAGTTACAGAATTTGTCCATTGTAGATGAAACTTACACCAGGTCCAAAGCACCTGAATGAAAGATGTTTCAAGTGATTCAATTTAGCAAGCACTTGCTGAACATCTACAGCTACAGCAAGTTATACAATATATAATACACTGGAGACAGAAAATTTAAAAAGACTCATTCCATAATACAGGAAGCTGGTAGCATAATAAATACAGAAACGATTCGAATATGATAAGAACTATGGTAGACAAATATAAAAGTATCATGGGTATCGAAATGGAGCAATTAATTCTGCCTGTGAAGAAAACTGAATGGAAGGCAGTTGCTGAGCCTTGTTTTGAAGGATAGATATTCAACAGGTGAGCAGGAACGCAAAGGGCATTTTGGTGAGAAGGAAGAGTGTGGGCCACGTCACCACGGTGTGTACATCAGAGTGCAATTTATCGTGTCTGGAAAATAGAGCTCTTATTTGTGAAGAATAGTGCCATTCATATTGGTTGAAATTGTGTTAGGACAGAGGTAGTAAAACATTGACTAATGTGGGCAGATGCCCTTCAAGACAAGAACTTACATGCTTCTAGTCTTACCAACTTTCTTTATTCCTTTCTTTGTTTTAAAAACTATACTTTAAAATCTTGATTTATTCTTTTGACTTTCATTGCTATTGTTTGAAAATGAAGCTAAATGATTTCAATCTGGAATGCAAGGCTCTTTCTAGGTTGGATTTTTTTTCCCAAAAAATACAGTAAGCAGATGTTGTCATGGAGTGATTTTAGGACCTTGAGAAATATTTGTTCAGGAAAATCCTTTCTTTCAGTCAGGTGCCATACTGCCTGGAGTTCCACCCCACTCCAAGGAAATGCTGCCTGAAATCTGAAGTCAGGGTTTAGAATTTGGGTGCTGATGTCCCCGAAGGCTTCACCAAGGGCCCCATTAGAAACAGGCAGAGGCAGGAACCAACATCTGGTCATGATTAATCCTCTCAACACCCTGGCCAAATATGGACTGGCCTTGGGCCCCAGCCAGCTACCCGTGGGTTAGCCAGCCCACTCCCTCACGCTTGACTCATGTTTTGCAGAGGCTCATTCTTTGCCATGGCTTTCTTCTCTTCCCTCTGTGTTCATTAGAACTTTAGAGGTAAAGGGACCTACAAAAAATTGGCCAAAAGAGGTGGATTAAGCCTTACACTGTCACCAGTAATCGTGACAGAGGCACAGCAGGGGCTGAACTGTGAGGTCACTGGACCCCCGGAAATCATGGATATGCTTCAGTGGGCACATGAAGCATCCTATAAGGTACATGACTGCTCCTCATTACAAAGAATTACCTGGTCCAGATGTGCAGCTGTGGAGAAACTATCATGTAAATATTTATTTTTAAGAGGTGAGAATCTGTAGCTTTTATTAGATTTTCAAAGGAGTCTAAGAAGAGCCCATAAAGGTCAAGAATCACTAGCAAAGTGGTTGAAAACATGGACTTCAGAGTGACCCAGACCTACTTCAAATTTGCTTTTAGACATGTGACTTGTAACAATGCACTTAACTTGTTTGACCCTTGGTTTCTTCTTTTATAAAGGGGAGCGGTAGTCCCCAGTGTATAGCGTTGCTGTAAGGATTAAATTGTCTAGTGCATAGAAAGGATTTAGCACAATAACTGCACAGAGGAGAAACTCATTAAATAATTATATTCATTGTAGCGCCTTTAATCATCTCTACAACTCTGATTTTAGAAGCAACATAGCATGATGGGTACATATCTGACTCAGACAGGTAGACCTGGCTGTGACAGTATTCTTTGACAGTCACTTCATTTCTCTGAGCCTCCATTTTTACCTCTCTTAGTGGAGGGTGATGATTGTATCACAGGGAGGTTTTGAGAAATGAGAACATACGCAAAATATTTGCACAAGGACTGGCCTGTATTTGGTGTTCAGTAAACGGAGATATAACACTCAAACATCTTGTCTCCTGGTCCATTCTTCCTCCTGCATTAGAACCAGGTTAGGGCTGATGAGACGTGAAGCCATCCCAGGACATGGAGAAGACCTAAATCTCATACCTGTTTTTATTTGTCCTAGTGTGCCCTAATGTGGAGGAAGTTATTTTCTACCTTTAGTCTGTTCTCCTTCCTCTTTTTCTTGTTTTTCTTCCTCTTTGGGAACCTCCTTTACTCTGTCTTAGCGTGAGGTTGGATAGAGTTGGTTATGGGGGTTGCCAAAGGTAAGGAGTGTAGTTGTGGTCTTTTTGGTTAGGGGTCTGATGGCCATAAAGTAGGAAGGAAAGTGTCTTTTTTTTGGACTGCTGAAAGAGAATTCCATAAACTGGGTAGTTTTTTAACAGCAGAAATTTACCCCTTACGGTCCTTGAGTTTGAAGTCCAAGATCAAGATGCTGCAGATTCAGTGTCTGGTGAGATGTGGTTGATAGACAGCTGTCTTCTTCTTGCTGTAACCCCATATGGCAGAGGGGACAAGAGCTCTCTCTCAGGCCTCTTTTATAAGGGCACTAATTACCTTCCAAATACCCCGCCTCCTAATACCATCATGTTGGGGGTTAGGATTTCAACATATGAATTTGAGGAAAACACAAACACTCAGTCCATAGCAGAGAGGGCATTTTCTTTTCATTCAACAAATGCAAGAATGATCCAGATTATGATGAAATAAATATCCTAGAATTCCTGGGTAACATCCTGGATAGTTGAATTCACTCATGTAAAATCAGTAGAGGAGAGTTACCATTCTCATGCCTAAGTATTTACTTAAACATGGTATTCACAGAAAAAAATAAAACCATAAAAAATGACTTTTCTTGGTAAAAAATCATTCCAAAGCAGAATAGACATGCACAATTTTGAGGAATCTTTGATGAGTTTTGAGTAATGACCTCTTCATTGAATCAACTTGATTTTAGATCAAGACTAGACCTGGATACACATGTATGTATATATAGCTAGATAGGTAAACAGTCCCTGCCCTACCCCCTTTGCCCCTGCCACTTCCAGCTTGCTTCCTTGCTCTGCCGTCCCCCAGCCCAGTCTCCTGTCTCCCCATCTTCTATCGTCTGACTCTGGCTTTCATGTAAGGTTCTCTTCCAGGAGACATCTGGTGGATTTGAAAGTCTTTTTCCTTGAAGCAAGATCCCTTTAGGGACTTCTCATTGTCATCTTCGTAGAACACAGAATGGGTAGTGAATAGGGAGTGCTGAGAAGTCAGAACTTGGGCTCTTCTGATCCAGCTCTGATCTTAACTAGCTGATCAAGTTCTTCCACATAGATTGTGGAAGTGCCTTCTCTTAAGAAGAGGAGTTCAATAAATGGTTTCTCATCCTCTTTGGGTGTCACATTATTTATAAACGGAAGAGGTTGGACAAGATGATCTCTAAGGAGCCTTCCAGCTCTGAATTCTGTGATTATATTCTACATGTTAGGACAATGTGGTACTTACTGGCATCACCAGTAATGAAATTACCCATCCTTTATCTTATAAAGGAAAAGCAAAAACCAATAGCAACAGACCAGCCAAGCCTAAAAAGGAGAGTATGTGGATTTTTATCACACCAGCAACTCTCCAGTGATGCTTGTGATGAATGTGAATGTCTTCATGAAAAAAAAAAAAAAAAAATCCCAGCTGCCCTGGGGTGACCTGACCTGCCTTTTTGTTTTGGACGTGGATACACAAACATGTTCTACTTTAATGTAGTTCCGCATGCTTGAGACTCGGAATGTAGCTGAAAATAAAAGTCTGTGCTTCATACTTGCTGGTAAGAGATTATCTTACAAAAAATGTTTTTCTTCCATCTCCTTATCTCTTCTTTACCTCTTCACTCAGACCTTGCCCCATACTTCACAGAGAAAGTTCACGGGAGGTTACCAGGTGGATCTCACTCTGATTTCATTCCCTCAATTCTAGAGTACCCATTAAGTTTCAATCTTTATCTTTCTTCTTCCTGTCATAGCGGATGAGATGTCCTGCCAAGACGAAGCGTCTACAGATCCAGCACTCGACCTCATTTCCTGTTAACAGGGCTGGGATCCTGATCCAACTCTTCTGTTTCCTCCTCGGCTTTAAAAACCACACATCTGTTTCCAGTCCTCCTAAAAAAAACTTTTTAGTGACCCTCCCAACTGCCCGCAAAAGATTCAGCCCAGTAGTCCTCCTTCCATTAAATGCCATAATAGAACAGAATAATTTCTGGAGTAAAGTGTCTCACTTCACTTGCCACAGCCACTAAGGTTGTTTTTGTTTTACCCCATTTCATGTAGCCTTAATCTTATCCTTTATGTGCCTCACTCAACATGAGATAACAGAAATGAAGCGATTTCTTTCTCGTTTGGCCTTTCCTGTAAATCTCATTTCCAGATTTGCTCCAAATTAGAGGAAAGGTTAAGTGGAGTGGGAAAACAAGAGGAAGGCAGAGGACATTAGGCTCTGTTGAGGCAGTGCACTCAGCCGTTTTACAGCTCGATTTTACCCCTTTCTCGATCGATCCATCCCATGGCCTTGCCATCTCAACTTTTCTCATCGGGAGGGCGTGTGCGCCTTTGGGCGGCCTCCACGATCTATGGGCCAACACCCTCTGCAGCAGGAGGCGCGTGCAGTGCATCTCCACGAGGGCATTAGCGCTCCAGAACAGCTCTCACCACTCCCCCCCTTTTCCCAGCTGTCAGCAGAGGAACTTCCTCTGACCATCTGCTGCCGCATTAGTCAAAGTTCATCAACTTGTCCACAGGATTTCTCTCCCAAAGCTGTACTGTTGGTCCTCTTGTTCATTGTATGTCTGGTTTTCTCATTTCTTAGGGAAGTTCTGTTT
The DNA here is from genome assembly GCF_965194805.1 of Balaenoptera borealis. NCBI lineage: Eukaryota > Metazoa > Chordata > Mammalia > Artiodactyla > Balaenopteridae > Balaenoptera > Balaenoptera borealis. The sequence goes on from NC_138863.1 coordinate 31,357,603, forward strand.
TGTTTTCCTTTTACATTTCATTCTGTTCATTTGAACATGGATCCCAGATACTTCTAACTGCAGAAACTTTAATACTTCCCTCTGCCTGTTTTAGTGTGGCACAACTGTAGTCTAGAGACGAAGAACAAAGGGAGTCCTAGTAGAGAAACTGAAAAGAGCCAAGGTTCATGAAACCTGAACTTAAGTCAGTTTCTCTCTGCCTCTATTTTGTGACCTAGGGCAACTTACATCACTTTCCTGCCTCAGTTTCCTTATTTGTAAAATGTGAATAAAAGCATTAATCTACTCAACTTCTTGAGTTCTGTGAGAACTAGAGATAATTCGTGGAAAAACTGTGATACAAGCCTACTGTAATTTCTGTTAAATTTATTAGCAGTGGCACTAGCATCACGACCTTCCTAAAATTGCATCTGTGCCTCACAGCAAGAACTTTCTACCCTGGTGTGTAGCAGGTATAACGCACATCCCTAATCAGACTGTCAATATTTAAGCATCTTTTCTCCTAGGCTGCCTGTTGGGGACATGTACTGTGATCCCCACCAGTTCTTTTGTAGGCAGAGCTGGCATCCCAGTTTGTTTAGCTGCTGCTATAGACTCCAGCTTGTGGGAGACTTCTGGCTGAAGATGACTAGTGCCTAGAGGTGCTTTAGACTAGAATCTGGGCTGCCTATCCACCTGCCCAGGTTCCGAGCGCTCTGTGGCATGTGGTGTTCCTTCCTGAAGGTGCTGGGTGAAAGTGCTATCAGTCAGAGCCCCTCACAAAAGGCTTGACAGTCCCCTTTGTCAAGCGTTTCTGCCCGAAGACATCATAGCAAATTGGTCCTGCGTTACACACCTCTGCGTTCTTTTGCAGAACAGCAACTTTTTAGTTGTGTTAGAGAAAATTACTGGAGAATTTTTTTTTTTTCTCAGCACTATCCAGTAGAGCTAGCAATGATATCTAGGAGACACATTACCGCTCTCGAGCTCCCAACGTTTAAGCATGATGTCTCTCTGTGCCTGAAAATGCAAGCTGTATGACCACTTTCTTTTGCTTCCAAACCCCCTTTCCTTAAGTCAGCAATACGGTCCCTGCCAGAGCGAACGTCAGAATCAGGCTAGGCTAGCATACTTGCCAAAGATTTAGGTAAGAGACATTATACAAATGTCTAAATTATTGCAGTTTGGAACTCTAAGATTTCTAAAAATCACTTTCACACAATTCATTATTGTTAGTATTTGTGACTGTTTGATAAACTCCAGAACCTTTTTCTGCCATGGAAAATAAATTATTTCTAATAGCTATTTTTTTTTTTTCGTTTTTCATTTTAAACTTGAACTTTTCCCTGAAACAGTCTTATGTCATCACCATGCTTTTCTCTGTTTAACACTGTTTTTCTTACCTCCACCCTAGGATGGTCGTCTGCAGGTGAATGACCAGCTGATTGCAGTTAACGGAGAATCTCTTCTGGGAAAGTCCAACCATGAAGCTATGGAAACACTTAGGCGATCAATGTCCATGGAAGGAAACATACGAGGGACGATCCAGTTGGTGATTCTGAGGAGGCCAGGGAGACCACTGGAGGTGATGCAAATTTTTATTTCCCTCTGCAAATTGCCCAGATGGCCGCCAGAATATTCACACTTCCACCACTAGTATGGTAGCTAGGCTCATACTGATTCTGAAATTGGAAAAATATGCCCTAGAAGTGCTCTGATGGGTTTATGTGGCAAATTGGTGGTTGTATATTTTAGGTATAACTAGAAGGTGTAAAAATGTGCATATAAATTAAGTAATTTATCTAGGGTAACAAGTCCATAATTTCCAGTTTTTCCCCCAGAAACTCCTAGAGCTCTGGACTTTATGAATAACGCTTTATTCATATTATAAACATTAAAGCATAAAACATGCTTATATACTTTTTGGATGACATGCTAGCAGTGTCCATACCTTAGAAAGTTCTTAATCAGATGTATATAATGCTTACTGTGAAGATAATTATAATGCAATCAGCTCTCTACATTCTTCCCTGTAATGTGTGCCTGGGACTTAACTAATTTAAAATTTGATCTATTAAACAAGCTTCTTGCTTCATGTTCTTAAATAAATGTTTTTAATTAAAGAAGTATTTTTGAAATCTTTTATCATGATTTCTTTATGGATTTTTTTAACGTAAGCAATATTTTTACATACACATGAAGTGTGAACATAAACTATTCTTGAATGCTAATATGCCTAAACATTTCAGTTACATACAATTATATTATTTATATAATTATTATACAATTATATATTATAGTGTACAACTATCATATTCATCATAAGGTATTCCTAAAACATTATTTTCACTTATATAGAGAGAATAATTATTAAATGCTCCTAAAAATTATTTTAAGAAAAGATAAGAAAAAAGTCGATAATAGTTAAGAGTTGAGAAAAACATCAGCAAATCACACATATATTCTCTAAGGACAAATAATGTTTTTGTGATACAGTAATACACAAAGTTAAAATAGAATCCTATTAAAACACTAATATAAAATATTAGTTTTAATAATAAGTTCAACTTAAACATTTTAAAATGAAAAGATTTTGAAATTAAGACTGGAAGGTAGTTGGGGATGATAGTGGTTAAAAGCTTGGGCTCTGGAGTTTTGGATAACGTGAGTTAAAATCCCACGTGGGTCATTTCCTGGCTATGTAAAGACATACATAGTTGAGGGCTCTGTACTTATAGATAGCAATACTGTTGTCTGCCTTATCCCTTCATAGATCCTCATTTCCCAGCACCTAGTAGTAGACAGTTGTTATATACTGTTGAATGAATGGATAACAGTTGCATATGAGACCTACTTCATCTGAGAGGATAAGCTGAAGTAGTGAACTTATCAACTATATCTTACTTTGTCATATTATCAGCTGTTGGAAAGGAGTAACTGTACCTTTTAACTTTTCTGTACATAACCTTGTAAATGTTAAATAAATGTAAATTGCCCAATTACTGGAGACTGTATATAATGAGCCAACTCATTTCCAACATTTGTGTCTGCTTAAGTGACAGAGAGGTTTCCATGAATATTTAAGGGATTTTACTTATGTACATAGTCATAAAACCCTTATCGCTTGCTTCCTACCATGAGAGAATTGGCTGCCTTCTGGTTGAATTTGGTTCTTACTCGAGAGCCCTAGACCTCCACGGAACCCAGTTGTTGGATGCGGGTGTGAAGTATGACCTGTAGGCCCCTGAATCACCCCTTCCATGCATCTGTGTTTTAGATCTCCCTTAAGATGTCTTGGGACAAAGATACCTCAACTAACAGAAAAGTCTGGAATACACTGCTCAAGAATTCCATATCTGTGTAGATAGAAAAAGTAAAAGAAAAAAAAAAAAAGAAATGAACATGATTGCTAAAAGAGTTCCCTCCCCACCTCTCCACCTCTCATCTTCCCTAGTTTCATGTCTTTCTCTAAAATATGTGAATGCCTAGAGGATAAGTACTCTCTGTTTTGACTCATCAAGTTGAGACACTTTATTATTTGCGTTCTCCTTTACCGCACGTATTTTCATTTTAATTCTCATGCTCTGGGCTGGGTTGACGATTATTTCATCAGAAGAAAGCATGAAGCCTTCAGTTGGTTGCCCAACCTCAGGAGTGTCTTTGTAGTTGTTGTCGTTGTTGCTGTAGTTCTTTTTTTTTTAATAGATCTTTACTGGAGTATAATTGCTTCACAGTGCTGTGTTAGTTTCTGCTGTACAACAAAGTGAATCAGCCAGATGCATACATATATCCCCATATCCCCTCCCTCTTGCGTCTCCCTCCCACCCTCCCTATCCCAGCCCTCTAGGTGGTCACAAAGCACCAAGCTGATCTCCCTGTGCTGTGTGGCTGCTTCCCACTAGCTATCTATTTTACATTCGGTAGTGTATATATGTCGATGCTACTCTCACTTCACCCCAGCTTCCCCCTCCCACCCCGTGTCCTCAAATCCATTCTCTATGTCTACAACTTTATTCCTGCCCTGCAACTAGGTTCATCAGTACCTTTGTGTTTTTTTTTTAGATTCCATATATATGCGTTAGCATACGGTATTTGTTTTTCTCTTGTTAATACTGTTCACTGGGGACTCAATTGGGAATAAGAAATGGGACAGAAAGCAGTTTTTATGAGGACATTTAAATAAGATCCATTTTTATTTTCTCTAATATTTACATGCTTTCCATGGGGGATGAGCAGGCACTTGGCTTTCTCAACTAATGAGAATCTCTGTGGTACCTGTGAAGATTAAAGAGTGTTTTTTTCATATAAAGACAGCAGCCTAATGTACAGATAATCTTTATTAAATTGAAAAAAAAAAAAACTGTAGCTATTTGATATCCCAAATCTGTTTTGCTGTGTCAAATCATATATGTTTTGTGCTCATGTTTTTGGAGGATTCTCCAGTGGAACAGCAATCGCCCTCAGGTACAATGAAAAAGAATCTGTAACCTAGAAAAGGCCTCAGTTCTGCTTATATATTCAGGGAAATCAGTTAGTTAGATTTGGGAAGAATACCAAAATGGTTACTTGAACGTTATATTGATATTAAAAAAACTACTGAAGACGCTACTTAAGAAAAGTCAAAATATATTGTCATTGGGTATTTTCCCACATTACCCAGATGTACAAGATACGTAAACAGTTTTGATGAGGACCTCATGAAGAATACATAATGAGCCCTTGATTGAATCAAAATCATTTTAAACAGAAACATGTTTTTCAAAGGATGAGCTTGAGGTTCAATTGTAATTCTATTTGAGCCTAGAGACTTGGTATTTAAAAATGGGTTATGACCTGTTTTTTTTTTTTTTTTTTTCCTTCCCCAAAACATTTCCCTCCCCTGAGCTGGAAGCTCAGCTTGGTGGAAGCAGAATATGTTTAAAAATCCATTATATTTTTTATTGGCTGGGACACTAATGGAAGGCTCCACGACAGCTCTATTTTACAGGCTGAATATTTTAATTAGGCTGGTTACTGATCACTTGTTGGGATATTGATTGTGTCATTTATCAAAGAGCTGGGAAAGCAGAAAAAAAATTTTTGTTGTTGTTGTTAAAGCACTTGACTATGCAAGGTAGGTCCTACCTCTCCTACCTTCCAGGGCTCTAGCTTTAATTTAGGAGTAGTTTGCCCCAGGCTTGGGTTGACTAAGGAACCAGGGGCAAAAGGAAATACTGGGTGTGGAAAAAGTGTTATAAGCCTTGACAAAGGACCTTCAGCAGCTGAAAACATTTTAATTATGAAGAATGCATGCATGGAATGTCTTGAATATTTTGTTTAACTAGCAGGATACCGAGTTTCTGTAACTAAAGAGGAAAGTAGAAATCAAATGCATTGTTTGGGCCAAATGCTCTTTTTCAGAAGGAAAGAGCTTTGGGGATCGGATCTACGTTTGTCTTTGCGGAATGTTCCTCTCACAAATGGTCAAGGGAACGGCCCCGAGATGGCTTTCAAATTACTTCTTTGAAATCTGTTAGAAGACACACAGTTTGAACCAGAGCAAAACCCAGGTCTCTGTGCCTCATTCCTCTAGAACAATAACTAGAGCTCCCTGCAGCTGGCCCATTCCCAGTACCTCGGCAGCACCTGTGCAACACGGTTTATCCTGGAGCTAGCAGTTTTAAGGAAACTGTATTTGTTTACAGACTATCAAAATCAAAACAGAAGGGGGAAATATGGAAGAAGAGAAAGAAATCTCAGGAGAACCAGCGTCTGGCATTGTCACAGCAGTTTGTTTTCGCTCCTGGCCAAAAGGCCTAGTGTCTGCAGTGGGACACACGCATGGCATTTCAGTGACAAACCTGCCTGGGTTCTGACTTGTCCTGGAGCATATACACTTAGTCACCAAGGGAGAGGGAGACAGGAACCAGCTGGTTGGCAGAGAAACACCCTTGGCATGAACTGTATTCTTATGTTGACACTGCCACAAGCTGTACTCCCAGATGGAAGAAAATTTGAAGGAAGCTAGTTGTAAGTGGTGGGAAAGAATAATAAAGTTAATCCGCTTCTGTGCTTGCTATCAGCACTCCTAAGCCTTAACACCACATTGTCAGTATTTTTTATTTCCCATTCAGAGATGTTTTAACTGATAGGACCATTTTGATTTTCCACAGTTGAGGACTTACGTGCAATAGACTCTTGAAAGATTATTCATAAATTGATCGTTCTTTCACTTTGCTTCCATTGACCAAGTTGGAACATACTAAAAAAGCGAACGTGATTTTTATTTTCATCCCTTAGGAGCCTGCAGAGTGTGGGGCATTTTCGAAGCCGTGCTTTGAGAACTGTCAAAATGCTGTAACCACCTCCAGGAGAAATGATAATAGTACATTGCATCCATTTGGCACCTACAGCCCGCAAAGCAAACAGAAAGGTAAGGTTCTATCCATTCTCATCTGCTGCGAGTGGTATGAGAAAACACGAGTGTTTATTTTTTAAAAAAAGAGGAACAAAGGGGAATTAATTAGACTAAGTGCAGACTTTGTTACTGTGAGTCATGAAAATGAGCGATGGGTGGGAGAGCTGACTCACAAGTTGTGAAGCAGATTCCTGGCATTGCCCCCAGTTTAAGTGACAGTTTCTATGCTTGCTGCCCCAAACATGGAGGGTTACGTATAAAACAAAACCATGCCTGGAGAAACAAAATGACAAACCGTTATATTTTTTTTTTAAACAGTCTTTTAATATTGGAGGTTACCAAGTGTAAATAGCAACTAAACTTACAAAATATTGATATATGGAATAGTATTAAATCATAAAGTGGTCATAACACAGTTTGCAGACTTATGCTTGTTTCTGAGCGGTAAATACTGTGAACCGAGACCATGATATGATGGTGGAATGTTTTTGTTACTGCCTCACTACTACTATCTTGTATGGATCACATTTCTAGTAGAGCTCTACATGTAAAAAAATTGGATTTTCTTCTTTGTTTTTCAAAACTTATACTTAAGGCCATCAAGAAAATTCTTTTATTTCCCTGCATCTCCCTTCTTTAGTAACTTTACTTTTTTGTATCGCAAAAGCAATAGCTATTCATGACAGAAAATTAAGAGAAAAGCAATAAAGGGAAAATTTAATGGCACCCATACTTCTGTCAGAGATACTGATCAATAACATTATGTATATATTGAAAGTGTTTCCTTCATGTAAATATGTGTATATAAAATGAAATGAAATATACTGTATAAAATGTTTAGGAAATTGCTTTTTTAATTAATAGCACATTATGAACATCTTACTATGTCATTGAATATTCCATAACATCACGTTCAGTAGTTGCATAGTAGTCTAGTGAGTGGAGGTGCTGTTTATATAATCAATCCCTTATTTACACTTAAGATGTTACCCAAATTTAACGATGGGGGAACAATTTCTAGACTCTGAGATTACTCCATCAGAACAGACTTGTAAATCTGAGGTTCCCCTAGAATTAAATTCTTTCATCTGAATGGGATGTTTTTTCCTCTGAATTCCTCTGTTTCAGTGAGAGTAGTAGCAACAGCTGTGATCATTTATTGTTTACTGTCTGTTACATACTGTGGTGAGCAATTTACATGCACACTCAAAGTGGGTAATATTATTATCCTCATTTTACAGATGAAGAAAGAGAGAGGAGAGTAAATGACTAACCCAACACCATATATAATCCCTGCAGAACCTGAATACATCTCCTGTCTCTCTGACTCAAGTTCATTCCCTAAACCACAGCATGGGCCCTGTCTTACATTGGTCTCTTGAAACTGTTCTTTCACCTCATCCCAAGAGTGTCCATTAGAAGCTGACTTTACTTTGTGTCAGATAAAGAAACACCCAGTATGTCTTTCCTCATCTTAATAAAATTAAAAGTTTTCTTGACAAAGCAGCATCTCCTTCTGAGTCCTTCAGTCGCAATAGCAGGACAATCTGGGGAAGGAACAGCAAGTTTCCCTCACACCAGAAGAGGCTTCTCTCTACCGCGTCCAAATAATGATCAAGAACATGCCAGCCTTTATATAACTTGATTGGCACTTAATTCTCAAGCAACTTGTGGTCCAGTGACAATCCAAGTTCCGGGTTTTATTCCTAATTACACCAGTGATGTCCAAAGGAACATTGGACACATTACCTCCTATCCTGTTTCTTTTTCAGTACTTATAAAATATCGATGCTGAAGTGATAATTACGTAGTATATTTTTAGAGAACATTGAGATACTCAAGGAAATGGGATAATATCTCTAGGAAGGCTAGCAAAGGCTAAAATAATGAAACTATAGAACTAGTTATAGTGTAAGGATACACCCAGAAAAAAAATTATAAATAATAAAGTCCACCCAAAACACATGTTAAAAATAAAATGCAGTAATACTTTGGAACTTCAGTAGTGTGTTCAGAGTTTGTATGTCACTGAACAATTAGAGTCCTTTAGGCACAGAACCACTGAGAGGTTCTGTCTCTTCCCTCCCTCCTGAGACACAGATCCACAGTCCACAAGGTTCCTGCTACACCTTCTCCTCCCACCTCAATTTTCCAAGGTAACATCAAAAATCCAGTTCTTTTAAGAAGTGACTCCATTAAACATTATTTTTTGAAAAGCACAGAAAATCTATTGTCATTATTTCCTTGGGGATCTGTGATACAATACTCGGTTATAGAATTAGGCTTATCAAAGCATAGATTTGTTATATTTTAATTATAAGAGGCCAGTAGATGGAATGCTCTTTCTTTTTATATAAGCCTATTGACTGAGAGACCGAAAAATGTATATAACAGAATTTATAGACATGATGCTGTAGAAGAATATCATGCTCATCACGTCTTGTGTAGTGTTAATAACATTTTCTTTTTTGAGAACCATTGAGAGTTCCCGAGTTTCCGATGCACACGAGGTGGCCATAGGCCACCAAGACTCATGAAACCTGAGTGAGTGTTGACTCGCCACCACCAAGCCTTTTTAAGGAGCTCCTTTAGAAAAACAAGATTGACTTGACAAAATGTAACGTCTAGTGAGGAGAGGAACTGTTACAGCCAAAACATTAACTTTTTTTTTCTTCCCTTCCTCCTTTCCTTTGTATATTTAAAAGTCCAATGTTGATATGCTGTGTTCCATCTATTTTTGTAATAATAGTACTACCACCCACTGTTCCACTGTTATTTTTTTATATATACATATTCCTGTCAAGCTGTTACAGAGAAAAGGCATTTTTAGAACTAACATTTGTAGAAATTGTAACACCAGAAAATTCACATTTGCGTTGGAGAATTGCTCGCAATGCCCGCAGTGGAATGAGTGTAGGGCTCCAAGATGGTAATAGGATGGAGGCTGTGTCCCAGGGGTTTACTATAAAATCCTGTTAAGCATTCGAATGGTAATGAAGTGCGCAAACACTGCATTTTCTGAAGAATCTTGCTGGCAGATCTCACCCTGGGCCAAGTTACAGCCTAAGCACAGTTTGCCTCTGGTTTGTTCTTCCCTCTCCTTTAATTCTGCTCATCTTCCCTTTGTGCTCTACTCCTGCTTTCTCCCCACTTTCAGTTCACGTGAACTCCAGCCCCTGCGCCAGTAGCCTGTTGCCTCAAGTCTGCCCGGGATCACCCACTGAGGTCTTCTCAGGCCTTTCATCCATACCCCAAATCAAATGTTTCGGTTCTGTGTCCTGTCCCACTGGATCCATGTGCCCTGGGGTCCTTTGAAGAGACACATAATAGTGTGATTATTTATAATACCTTCCCTCCTGGGAACCTGCACGTATCCACCCCCCTACAGCACGTAAGGCACTGCCGCTGCAGTGATGATCAGAAATTGAATTATACTTTTCAATTTGACTGATGTTTCTGGGATACCTCCGTTGTGCAGCATGCGCTAGGCTGCAACGATGAATACAATGTGTTATTGTTCTCAAAAACAGTCTAAAGTAGGGGTCAGCACACTTTGTCTGTAAAGGGCCACGTAGTCAATATTTCAGGCTTTGTGAGCCATAGGATCTCTTTCGCAACTCGTCACCTCTGCCACTGTAGCGCGCAAGCAGCCGTAGACAGTACGTGCATGAATGTGTTCAGTGAAACTTTATGTGCAAAACCAGTTGGCGGGCCGGTTTGGGGCCAGGGCCATAGCTTGCTGAGTTCTAGTCTCAGGGCACAAACTCTTTTGCCCTTCTTTTCTGATCTGGCCCTGGCAGGATGGATCCTGTAAAACAAGTCACAACAATAAAAGATGATGATTAAAATAAGGGTCATTTGGTCATGGATGAAGTAGCGACTAGAGGTGCAACGTTCACAGGCGATATATAAAATGAACTTGTACACTCAGTGACATCCAGAAATACTATTTTTAGCGGATAAGAATTCCAGACTTTCACGGTGATAAAGGGCTTAACAAAGGTGTTTGGGCCAAGAGGGGAAAAAAATATTCTTTACAGCAACTAGATTTGTTGTTTAAAAAGTACCAAGGATAAAGAGTCATCAGAGAAGATACTTACCTCTGCATCTATCATTACTTTAAAAACACATAGATTATTCATGTGAATGAAATAAAAGTGAAAGTTAATGATCGTAATAAAACCAGAGGAGATGCTGAAGAAGAGGAAGGAGAGGAGGAAGAGGAGGACAAGGAGGAAGTTACCTGTGGTCCAGTAAGAGAAATAAATGTAGATAAATAGATGGTAGATCGATAGATAGCTCATTGCAAAAGCAGCACATGGTAAATGTTACACACGAATTATTTTCTGTAATATTAACAGATAAAGCCAAAATGTCAGTGGATAAAGATAGTGAAGACGTATTTCTTGCTCAAATCACAGCCCAATGAGAACTGAGGGACTTGGGCTCCTTCCATTGGTAGCTGGGCCATCTTCTGGTGCCTCATCCACTCATGGTTGCAGCTAGTAGATGGGATCGGGGGAGAAGGTGGGGAAGTTGCATATACCCTTCCTTAAGCACTGAGACCGGGCACAACATTGACCACAGTAACTCACATTCTATTGGCAAGAACCAGCCTAGATACAAAGAGGGCTGGAAAATGGGGTCTGGGGTCTAGCTGTGTGCCCAGGGAGAAAGGAAGAACACAGACACTGGGAGCTCTAGTATTCTCCACCACTGTTGTAAAAATACTGACAGATCCCAGAGCAACAGTGAAGGTTTCATAGAGAAGGTGATATTTGAGGAGGACCTTGGGAGAAGGGTGGGACTTTAATGGATGAAGTGGGTTTTGCAATTATATGAGCCAAGACACTGGGGTAGGAAAACCTGGCCTTGTGGTCTGGGAGCAATAAGTAGTCTTGAGTGGCTAATGTGTAATAGGAGATAAAGTTGGCTGCCGGAGACACAGACCTTTATTCTGTAGGCAGTTGTGTGCGACTGCAATGTTTCTGAACAGGCAGCTACATGGTCACAGGTATGTTTACCACGAGTGAAAGATGGCCTGAGAAGCTGAGGATGAGTGATTAGAACCAATGGAAAAGATGTTGTCCCAATATGTCCCTTGTTCCAATTTACCTTGTAGACCCTCTGCTCTTTTTCTCTCAGCAAATCTTTGGCTGCCTAACTGCTGCCATATTACCAGATCACTGGAGTGGGGGACAGCGCAGGAGGACAGTGCTGGCTGCCTTTGCTCATCATGCTTCTGTACCGTGACCATCTTACTTATCAGATTCCTGCTTCAAATCTCATTCCCTGGGACATGTCAGCACTGCTAGAACTGCCTCCATTTTATACTGGTCCCTGGGGCAGAGCTTGGAGCAAGTCCTTCCCTGGAGTATTCGTCAGGGTTCTCCAGAGAAACAGAATGAATGGAGTGTGTGTGTGTGTGTGTGTGTGTGTGTGTGTTGTACATGTATATATAGAGTACCTACACAGATTTATTGTAAGGAATTGGGTCACGTGATTATGGAGGCAGGCACGTCCCAAGGTCTGCAAGGTGAGTGGGCAAGCTGAGACCCAGAAGAGCCAATGGTGTAGTCCTGGTCTGAAGGCCAGCAGGCTCAAGACCTAGGAAGAGCCAGTGGTTCGGTTTGAATCCAAGAGCAGGAAAAAGGCAATGTCTCAGTTAGAAGGCAGTCAGGCAGGAAGAATTCTCTCCTGCTTGAAGGAGGGTCAACCTTTTTGTTCTATTCAGACCATCAACTGATTGGATAAGGCCCACCCACATAAGGGGGGGTACAATCTACTTTACCCTGTCTACTGATTTCAATGTTAATATCACCCAAAAACAACTTTACTGAATACCAAGTGTCTGGGCACCCTGAGCCCAGTCAAGTTGATACATAAAATTAGCCATCAGACCTGGTATGTGGGCAAGTCAAAGCGGTTGTTACCAGCAGCATTTCTCAAGGACAAAGAGATGATTTTCTTGTTCTAGCAATAGAGTCCACCTTTTGCAAATATCTCACTGTAATAGATCCACAGCAGAGTTTATGGTGTACAGAATAATAATCCTTTATCTACTCATTGGCACTCATTGCACTTACAAATCACTGCTTGAATATGCACTATCTTATATAATCCTTGTATTCCTCCAATGAAGGTGTTCTTATCCCTGCTTTATAGATATAAAAACCAATGTTTATAGAAGTTGAGTAGTTTGCCCAAGTTCTTACAGCATTACATGATTGGAAACATGCAGTCTTACTTCACAAACTATACTCTTAATCACGATGCTCTATAATTTTTTTCATACATTATTTAATATTTTCATTAGTAATGAGGATTAAACGATACGTAAGGCTTAGCTCAATGTGTGGTACACAATAAGATCTCAACAAACCTTACTTGTTATTAGTTGTTGTAATATTCAGTATACATGTCTATTTTTTTCCGTATAAAATAGACTGAAAAGGTAAACATTTTTAGCAGGTAGGAAAACTAGAATTCAGACCCCAGTCTTTTGCTTCCAAGGCCCCAAACTCAGGGTTTTCCACTACAACACAGATGCAAAAAGAATATGTGTATTTTTTTACCTCTATGGTGTCTAAATGGTGAGTAGATACACTGTATCTCATGAGTTTTTTAAGTACTTTTTGTCACTGAGGCAAATGCTTAAATCACCATTTAATCCAGAGCATTCATTATAGAGTCTTGTTTACAAAAACGTTGTCATAAAAGAAATGGCTTTTTAATCTTCTACAAATCACAGGTAGTGAATATGTGTCTACCTTTCCCAGGTGGGAAAAGGTAGTTAAGATGCACGGACTTCACTTGCCAGGGGTTGCCAGCAGGTTGCCAGCAAGTCACCAGCATAAAGACACATTATCAGGCTTAGATTTCCTCATACAGGCTGTATTAGCGTGCATATGAATCCTTCAGTGCTGTATGAGGACTTATTTGTTTCAAGGCTGGTTTCTGTGTTGGTGAAAATTATGTCTGAGAGATGCACTGAAACAAAACCAGGCGCTGGACGGTTCTCCCTCCTGTTTACTACAGCTTTATTTGTTCTTTGTTTATAGAGCTGTTGCTTCCCAATGACGGATGGGCTGAGAGCGGAGGACCTTCTCCTCCTCCACCACATCCAGTTCTGGAATTGGGCCTTGAAGATTACAGCCACAGGTATCGATAAAATGATATATCATAAATGTACCCCGTTATGGTTTTTCTGGGAAAACCCAGCAACCTTATTGTAACTCTATTTCTTTCCAGGATGGAAATCTCATAGTATCTGTTAATTCCAGCGAAAACTTCTCATAGCTAATATTAATACCTCAGTTTGTTCATTTTTGCTTCCTGGAATTTAAGATTCATCATGTCTTATTAAAATATATGAGAAAATTGTTGAATTTTCTTTTACCAAGTTAAAAACTAGAGAGGTGGAACTCAAAATAAAAAAGGTTATATGGGAAGGTATAAAACAAAACTGAGAAGACATAAAGCATTTTTTTTTTCTTATTTGTAATTGGCAAACCCTAAAGGTATTTTAAAAATAGATGTTCCAAGAAAGTTAATGGAATCTAAAAATTAAAGCAGCACCATATATAATCTAAACTATTGAAAAGAGTGCCCAGTATTATACCCATTCTGTAATAGAAACCAAAAAATCAATAATTTTTAGAATCACACAAGCATGAGAGAGAGAGATTTACTAAGCATACACACCATTTGACTAGTAGAATTCATAGATTTTGTTCTTCTGATGAGTTTTAAAAATCATTAACTTGTCCCTTTGCTATTTTCTGTATTTATTATGGCTGTTAAAACTGGGTATTTTATTCCATTCTTGTCCCATGATAATCCTGTTAAGTTTTTTCATTTTTCTTGCAGCAATGCTATTTTCTTTCAAACATCACTATTATGGTTTTTGTTTTGTTTTGTATTTTACAATCTGTTAAAAATAAAGCAATACAACAAGAGTATAGCTAACTCTATTAGCCAGAAGCTTACCTATATTTAGCTATCTCCGACTCCTACATTTTTGAAGTCAACTTTTTTACTCAAATACAATTTCTTGAACTAGATTGATAATCACAATAATGTTCTAGATCAGTATCTCTGGGGGTTTCTTGAGCAAAAGTCTGGACATTTTTAATTTTGCATGTTTATTTGCATTGCTTGCCTCAATTCTGAATCAAAAATGACAGTTTGGTAGCATTAAAAAATCCATTTTAGGACTTGAGGACGTGGGGAGGGGGAAGGGTAAGCTGGGACAAAGCGAGAGAGTAGCATGGATTTATATATACTAACAAATGTAAAATAGATAGCTAGTGGGAAGCAGCCGCATAGCACAGGAAGATCAGCTCGGTGCTTTGTGACCACCTAGAGGGGTGGAATAGGGAGGGTGGGAGGGAAGGAGACACAAGAGGGAAGAGATATGGGGATATATGTATATGTATAGCTGATTCACTTTATTACAAAGCAGAAACAAACACACCATTGTAAAGCAATTATACTCCAATAAAGATGTTAAAAAAAAATCCATTTTAAAAATAATTTCACTCATCTTACCTTATTGTTTACCCAGGGTATATGCACAAAACTGCTGGAATAGTGCAGAGATAAATCAAATATAAACCTGTGGTATTGTATTCATAATAAGATAAATGTATTTGGCCTTAATCCCATTTCTGGCACTGACCCATAAAAACCTTGGAATTTCCTAAGTATTGAGACTGATTAAGGTATCATGTTATGTTAATGAGGTGGCTTTTGGAGGCACCTAAGGAAGGGGCTGGTTGCCAGTGGAGCCCATCTTGTGCTTAGAGGGTTGGAACTTTCAGTCCCATCCAGAGAGATGGGCCTTGAATCAGTTGACAGTGGCCAATGATTTAATCAATCTTGATTCTGTAATGAAGCCTCCATAAGAACCCAAAAGGACAGGGTTTGGAGACCTTCTGGGTTGGTGAACATGTGGAGATGTGGGGAGAGGGGCACACTCAGAGCATAGAAGCTCGGAGCCTCTTCTCACATACTTTGTCCTGGGCAGCTCTACATACAGCGGTTCCTGAGTTATATTCTTTTACAGTAAACCAGTGATCTAGTAAGTAACATGTTTCTCTGAGTTCTGAGAGCCACCATCAAAAACTAATCGAACCCAAGGAGGGGTCTAGGGCACTTCTGATTTATAGCCAGTTGGTCAGAAGTAGAGGTAACAACCTGGACTTGTGACTGGTGTCTGAAGTTCAAGAAGGGGTCTGTGGAACCTCCAATCTATAGCCCATCAGTCTGAAGCACAGGTGACAACCTGAGCTTGAAACTGGCGTCTGAAGTAGAGTATGGGGGGCAGTCATATAGGACTGAGCCCTCAACCTGTGGGATCTGATGCAATCTCCAGGTAGATAGTGTCAGAATTTAGTTGAGTTCTCCAAAACCCTGCTGCTGTCCTAGAATTATTGGAAGTATGGGAGAACTCCTCGCCCCCCACCCCCCAACACTTGTTAAAATTGGGTCCAAGAGCCCAAAAGGAAACCCTAGCCTCGAGACGATGGTAGGCTAATAGGTAAAAGTGACAAATGAGAACACAAGGTACAGTGATATTTACCAGAAGACAGATAAAACACCCTGAGCTGCTGAGGCATAGAAAGGAGAGTATTCCCAAGTACAGGAAGCAGGGAAAATGTTAGGGGAAAAAGTGACACTTGAGCTGAACCCTAAAATACGAATAGGAGCATGGACATGAAAAGAGCCCCAGAAGGAAGAGAATTTCAGAGAGAGGGAAAGGCAGACGGAACAGATGGAGGTAGGAAAGTAAGTTGATTTGTGCAGCTTCTATCGTGGCTGATTGGCCAGATGATCACGCCCAAAATGCAAGGATAAGGAAATCAGACTTCATTTGGTAGATAGTAAAATCTCATTGTGGGAGTTCAGCAGATAAGATTGGGTTTTAGTTGTGTACAACAAGGATTATAATTTTTGTGACTTTCTGTTTGAATAAAACAAAAAACAAAACAAAACAAGGATTAGGTAAATGGAGGAGGGTTAATATCTGCTAGAAGCCAGAGACTCTGTGGATGCCTCCTGGGGCCATGGCAGTGAAACTTACTGAGGACCTGTGCTGGGGAGGATGGGAAGAAACTTTCTCGGCTGAGAACCTTTCAGGGGACAGAGGTAGTTCAGAGATATTGCAGAGCTAGAATCATTGAGAATTAGCAACTGCCTTTTGGCTGCTTCCATGTCACCACATATTTCTTCCCTTCCCTTTTCAGGAAAGCATGTTTCTCCACGATCTTGAAAAACAGCTTATATTGGCTCTCACTGCTGTAAATCTTCATCACATGATGTGAACCAGCAACTTCCTTTTCACCCTCTCCCTCCCTGACTCTCTGTGTTTAGGCTTCCATTCTCACCCTTTTCTAGAACTGCTCTTTTTAACATTGACATTAATCTCCTTTCAATCAAAAGTGTAACTTTTTCTCAGTCTTAAGTCTTCTTTTGATCATTGTCATTCATTTGCTCACTCATCCATTCAAAATTATTTATGGAACTCTAAACTAGGCGCCGTAGAAGGTACTGGAATGGATTGGAAGCGTCCCTGCCCGCAAGGAATGCAGTGTCCCCTTGAAGAGACAGACACACAGATAATTAGGAAGCAGCCTGCTGAGCATGAGATACAAAATGTCATTGGAGCCTAGAAGAAAAAGCCACTAACTCTGTCTGTAGGTGTCAAGGAAGGTTTTTTACAGGAGAGGTAGTGTTTGAAAGGTTTCTTGAAGGATAGAAAGGAACTTACTAGGCAGAAAAGAGGTGGGAAGGGCAATTTAGGTTAGGAAAACCAAATGATGGGAGAGGGAAAATGCAGTGTGTTCAATGTGGCTAAAACATATAGTATCTGGGGAAAGAATCTACAGGAAGAGCGTTGTCTGCCATGCTCTGTGAGCACCATGCTTCTCCAGAGAGCAGTGGAGAAGCATCGAAGGCTTTGAAGCCTGACAATATCATGTTAAGTGAGTTCACTTGTGGAGAATAAATGGATAAGGGAAACCATAGACAAGGATACTAGTCTGGGAAAACCAGCAAGAGAGGAGAGGGGCTTGAATGAAGGGAGGAGCAGCATAGCTGGAGAGGAAGGGACAGAGTCAAAGACATTTTTGAAATGGAAGGAACAAATCTAAAGCTTTGAATCTCTCTCTCTCTCTCTCTCTCCCTCCCTCTCCCCCTCCCCCTCCCCCTTCCTCCTTTCCTCCCTCTCTCCCTCCCTCCCTTCCTCCCTCTCCCTCTCCTGGGATCCTGTGACCTGCACCGTCCTGCAAACTGCTGTGTTGCCTAGGTGACCAGCAGCAGTAGGGGTTTGCATATTGGAAACTTACAGTGGAGGAAACATTGGAAGGGAGCCAGGAGGGCTGAGCAAAGGAGGCTGTCCTGTCTTAAAAAAAAAAAAAAGTTAAAAGCCCCCTGAAAGGGAAAAGTAGTGCTTTAAGGGATGGAACCAGTCTTGTAAAACAGAAAACTACTAATTCATTAGAAGTGAAAAACAAATTTGATCAAACTAAACTTATGTCTGTACTTTGAACCAAAATGAAATCAGGAACTTACTGAACTTATTTGTACTATTATGTCAATAATTATTTGACAAACATTTAGAATATGTGTGTCTAAATTAAA
This sequence comes from Balaenoptera borealis, assembly GCF_965194805.1. Taxonomy (NCBI): domain Eukaryota; kingdom Metazoa; phylum Chordata; class Mammalia; order Artiodactyla; family Balaenopteridae; genus Balaenoptera; species Balaenoptera borealis. The sequence continues at coordinate 31,375,622 of NC_138863.1, forward strand.
AAATATATATTTATATATTATATATATTTCCTTTATATATATAATATATATTATATATATTATATGATATAAGTATATATGTTATAATACATATTATATATATAAAGGAAATAAATTTTTTTTTTTTTTTTTTTAATTTATTTATTTATTTTTGGCTGTGCTGGGTCTTCGGTTCGTGCGAGGGCTTTCTCCAGTTGCGGCAAGTGGGGGCCACTCTTCATCGCGGTGCGGGGACCGCTCTTCATCGCGATGCGCGGGCCTTTCACTATCGCGGCCCCTCCCGTTGCGGGGCACAGGCTCCAGACGCGCAGGCTCAGTAGCCGTGGCTCACGGGCCCAGCCGCTCCACGGCATGTGGGATCTTCCCAGACCAGGGCTCGAACCCGTGTCCCCTGCATTAGCAGGCAGATTCTCAACCACTGCGCCACCAGGGAAGCCCGGAAATAAATTTTTTACTGTGATGTCTCAGGGAGAGTTTAAGACAAATCAACAGCAGACAGAATATACTGAATTTGATTAGCTGTTCAGGCAACATTTGGTTATTCCCTACATGTTCATATTTTCCCTCCCTCTTGGTTCTCTCTCAGTTCTGCTCTTTCTGTCTCTCTTTCTTTCATACATGTGACCTGCATCTACTCTCATTCAGAGTAGCCAATCATTGAAGCTGATCCATGGCCACCTGAGACTTCAGACATGCCCCTCAAAACCTTCCCCTGCCTTTTAATTTCAGACAGTTCTCCTTGAACATTCATGGGGGGTCTTCTATGTCTTTCACATTCCTGATTTGTCACTATATTCAGGACATTGGCATATGTTTCATGCTACCCTTATTCATTCATTATGCAGCATAATTTGACATTGAATATCATTTCTCTTTGATAGATTCCCTGGTTGTTCATGGGGGAAATACAATCTTTATCTAAGACACGTCTTTGGCCTGCTGTCAACTTACAGCTTCCGCTGCAGCCCATTCAGCCATGAGCACATGCTAACTGCCTTCAAAATTAAAATATGTCATGTTTTATAGTTAATCATTGTGTCACCCTCTCACACCAAAAACTTCCAATATGTAGCATAAAATTACAAACTGTTTTACTAGTCTAATGTATGTGTCTAAGATATTTTCACATTAACCAATTCAGTACTATACTCATTATTCAAGTACATTAGAAGTTCACATTGGCTCCAATCACATCGTGTCTCATATTACCCTTCCTTCCTTCCTTAAATATCTGCCAATCTGATATCAGCCTTGTTTCCATTTTGTACCATGGCAAGAGGGGTCCTTTTATTGAAGGTTTTCAAAGTGTACACTTGGCCATGTTCAAAACAATGGTGACAGAGGTACATATCACCATGATCAATTTAATGGACATATCCAGGTATGTATATGTATATATGCACACACATATATGAATATATGTTACATTCATATGTACAAAGCAGCTTTTTATTTTCTTTGATCATCTTTGATGGTGTCTCCACATCATGTTATTGCATCGTCATCTTGTTTTTTCAATGGGGATGGGGGTAATTGTTTTTCAAGAGTTTGGGAAAATTTGAGTTCTTATTCTTAATTTGTCACGTAATGCCTGGTTTGGTAAAGTATTCTAAAACAGTCAAGTGGGGACTTCCCTGGCGGTCCAGTGGTTAAGACTTTGCCTTCCATTGCAGGGGGTGTGGGTTCAATCCCTGGTCAGGGAGCTAAGATTCCACATGCCTCATGGCCAAAAAACCAAAACATAAAACAAAAGCAATATTGTAACAAATTCAATAAAGACCTTAAAAATGGTCCACGTCAAAAAAAAAAAAAAAAGAAAAGAAAAGAAACCAAGCTAATAAATAAATAAATAAAACAATAAGGTGGATTAACCAAAACATTACTTAGTTGGGTAGATTCCCATAGCCTGCCTTGAGCAGCATGAGCTGTTTTAATGAGGAATATTCATGTTGGTTCTAAACCTCCTCCCTAAAGGTATTCATTATAACATGTGGCATCTATTTTGATTCACCCTTTAATTTTCTTTTATTTCACGATATGAACCACTGTTGAAACAAAAAACTAACCTAAAATGCAAGCTGCATAAGAGAGTGTGCATGAAACTGCAGTAAGAGGGAAAAGTCTGATTTCTGTGGGCTCAAGAGCAGCAACAACCTCTGTGTCCCAGGCTGGCCACCATTTTAGCCAAAGCTTTTGTAGCTCTGGGAAGAGTTCAAGAAACCACAGTCTGGTCCTGGCTTTGGCACTGGCCAGCTGCGTGACCTTGGAGCATCAGTCTCCTCTTTGGGCCTCAGTGTCTTATCTACAAGATGAAGAGTTAGATGAGGTGACCTTTAAGGTCTTCCAGCTCTTAAATTCACTGGTTCCATGAAGGCCGTGAGTCTCTCTGACACTAAAACCACGTCATCACAAGAGATCAAAGGATGAAAAACTAAGTGCAAATAAAGGTCGAGTAACACATTTAAAGGCAAGTGCTTCCAAAACATCAAGGCTCAGGGGGAAGCTCATATTCACCATGGCATCTCAGAATTCTTCTTTAAAGTGGGCTAAAACAATTAAAATATTGCTATTATGCCAAGCCAGTGTCAACAGCACTAGCAGGTCAGGATTTTTGTTTACAATTAACATATTTGTCCACTATCACTAGATACCACATCTAATATGCTTTATGTCGGTAGCTTTCTTTATTGAGCATGTAGCCAGATACCAAGAAAGAAGCCAAAAAAAAAAAAAAAAAAGAAAGAAAGAAAAGAAAAACCTTCATAATTCTAAAGAGTTGATTTAAGCTTCTTGAGCAAATTTTCATGAAAAAATGTACAGTTGTCCCTCGGTATCCATGAGGAATTTGTTCCAGGACCCCCGCGGATACCGAAAGCTGCAGATGCTCAAGTCCGTGGTATAAAATGGTATAGTATTTGCATATAACATCCTCCCATATACTTCAAATCACTTAATACAATGTAGATGATATGTAAATAGTTGCCAGGGCATGAAAAATTCAAGTTTTGCTTTTTGGAACTTTCTGGAATTTTTTTTTCTGAATATTTTTGATCCCGGTGTGGGTGATCCTTGAATGCCATACCTGAGGATATGGAGGGCAGATTGTATAATTTCTTTGCTGGAGAGTGCCTCAGGCCCTCATTCAAAGACCACGCTAACCTACAGAAACAAAGGAAAGGATTAATGGCTTACTTTGTTGAGCTCTTACTGTGTGCTAGGTACTACTGTCAGTATTTAACATATCTTAATTTGTTTCACCCTTATAATAACTTTCTTAAGTAAATTCTATTACTGTCCAATTTTAAAAAATTCTTTTCCATTCTGGTTTATTACAGGCTATTGAATGTAGTTCCCTGTGCTATACACTGGCCATTTTATGCACTAGTAATTGAGGCCACGCACCCTAGCATCTCGCTCCCAAGCCCAGGGCCCTAAACATCATTCCTTCTAAACAGAAGGAGAGAAGGGCTCTTAGTCACAAGCCCACAGAGAGTCTGACAAAAACAGAGAAGGCAAAAAAACTGTAAAAAAAAAAAACTTGGATAACTTGAAAAGCAGAAACTTAGTCATTTGGGAAGCTAAAGAAGGTCTATGTGTTTATCTGTTTGTTTCCTAAATGTTTCTACAGCACTTACTCTGCACCAGACACTCTTCTCCTTACTTTGCAAATCTTTGTAGCTCATTTTATCTGATGCCAACTCTAGGAGGTAGGAAGTGTAATTATACCCATTTTAAACATAAGAAAATGGAAGCACAGAGAGGTTCAATAACTTGCCCAGTCCCACAGCTAGTAAGGAGCAGAGCCAGTATTTAGAAATGGGCAGACCTGCTCTGGAGTCTGTGCTTTTGAATGCTGTGCTGTATTATACTATATTACACTCTATTACAATAACAGAGGCCCATTCATTCAGCAATATTATTATTGCTGCAAGGCAATACTAAATGTACATGACTAATAAGTTTCAAGAAAAGATTAAACTTATTTTGGTGTATTTGGTTAAGAAATCGAGATCCCCAGTACATTTTAGAAGGATTCTCATTCATGACAGTTGAATTTTGGGGTTATTTTATTTTTTACAATGTCAAATCCCAACTGTTTGAAAAAAAATTCAACCTCAGTACTTTCAGATTTACCAAGGATACTTGATTTGAGTTTTTACTGTATTTAAGATTAAAGTTGTGTTGAAACGAGCTACCATATTTACTTTGTAAATACATGTACCAAGGGAGAGTACCAAGGGAGAAAGTGGCTGTAATTTAATTCACGAAAAGTATATAAATATAATTTATTTCTAGATCGAGAAATGAGGCATTGTCTGTAATTCCCTTATATAATCTCCTCCATCCTCAAGCAAAATAAATAATATATTCATCAGAAATGGAATTCTTTGAGATTGAATACAAGTACTAGGAAGCCTATAATGGGCATTTGATGTATCTTTTGTCTAAATTGTCAGCTGTGCTTTTCCTGTTACTTCCTGTTGGTATTATTGATGAGCAGACTATTTGCTCAGCATTAACATTTGTTGTAGAAAATAGACCTAAATAAAGTAGAAAACCAAACTACCGCAGCCATTAGTCATTCAACAGAATGGTTTTCTAGAAAGGATACAACCCTTACACTTGCTTTTAAAGGAAGGGCGTTCTTAGCCCACAGATCTCTCTTAACTTGCCTTTAGGCTCTGCTAATATCTAGTGACATCCTTTGAAGCACCAGTGCTTTCTGGGTTTGCTTTACCCACTTAAAGTTATATATTGTATAGCAGGATCCCAATTAGCAGAAATCAGTGAAGAGGAAAACATGATATTAGCCAGAGAATATTATTTAAATTGCAGAATATGATAAAATGCATGAAAACAGAGTTGCTATATCTCGTAAAAGAAACCTGAGGTTCATGAAGTGGTTGAAAATGCCTGGTTGGGAGCTGCAGAGGGAGCAATGAGGGGCTGTATTCAAAATGAGAACTGCTGAATAAAAAATAAGATTTTATTCTAAACTTAAATATGGCGTATGGCTTCTTTCTGCAGCTCTGGGGTGGATTCAGCAGTATTTTTTCCGGATCAGCGCCTCAACTTTAGATCTGTGACACCAGACAGGCAGCCTGAATCAATGAATCTGAAAGCCTCAAAGAGCATGGACCTTGGTAAGTGAGGGTGAGGTGACATCCAGATCGACTGTCCAGCCTCAGCCCATCTATCTTCTTGAATGCCCTGCCGTTGTTTCTTCAGCTCCAACCTTAGGGGACAGGGTTTGCTGAAACTTGGAAGAGGGGATATTGGTCATCCTATCTTCCTGTCTCCTCTCACACATTTAATCATAATTACCCCTTTTTAAAAGAGAGATAAGTGACATTTTTATATATAGGTCAGAAAAATAGGAGTATTCCTTCTGGAGGATCTGAATGCCATAAGCATCTTTAACTCACCCGCCTTTGCGTTTGTATTCTCACCTCTGCTAGTGTTCTTCTGTTTCTCATGTACATACCTGTTGCAGGGCCTGGGAAGATAAAGCAGGTCAATGAATCCTCTCCCACAGGGCATCCCATCTCTCTGTGCAATGGATGGGGATGGCGGCAGTGGAGAAGATCTATTTCTTTAAGTGCCCATCTCCAAATCCTGTAATACCAGAGGGAAGAGGGGTCCCTGGGTTTGCCAGATTGAGGGAGTCAAGGTACCTTGGTTTCGTGCCCAGACAACCTCAGTGAGGTTCTGAGTCCTACAAGGAATTTCTGGGTGACTGTTGGCTGCCAGGGCAGAGCAAGGGCCCCTGCAAACTCTGTTCTCCAGGCCCTGGAATGTGAGATCCGGGAGGACATCTCAGATACCCAAGCACATTGTTGCACTCCCATGGGTCCTTAGAGAGAGAGAACTATTGGAATAGGATGCTGGTGCAAAATAAATTCTCAGCAAAATATTCACTGCTTCCTGAATGCTCAGAGGCCAAGCTTTGCCAATGTTTTTTGGTTTTTTTTTCCCCGAAGCATATTACATATTTCATTAGTAGCACCAAGAAAATGGAATAATCAAAACTGTGTGTTCCATGAAACAATCTGATAAATAGTGCTTATCTGTTACTCATTTATAGGAGTTCAAAAAGATGTTCCGTCACGATGAAAAAAGAGAAATTGATTCTATTTTCTATAAATTAACTAGATCGCTGGGATACATTTGCTCTAATCACCTATAGTGAGAGACTGACAGAAAGCCTTAATAAGGAAGCTGTCTTGAGCACTGGTCAAAAAGGGGTATTTTCTCAAGCGTGAACCTCTGACCAAAGGAATAATGTGTGACAGTGACACAGATTACTACTAATAATTTAAGGAGCAATTTGTTTTTATAGAGTGCTTGATAAATATTTCCTGTTCTGTCTTCCCAATTTCTCTGTAAAGAAGATGAATGGGTAAAAACTGCTCTTAATTTGGGGTAAGAAATATATTACTCTTTTCCTCATTTAATTAAAAAAAAAAAGTAGCCAGTAGTATGGTTTTTAAAAGTCTCTGCAAAAGAAAAATATAGCATCCATTTTAAGAAAGAAGAAAATTATCAGTTCCATAAAAACAAAACCTAAGCCATGTCCAGAAACAGTATTTCTGTTTACATTTTTTCTTACTGAAAATTTTGTTTCTGAGAAATGTTCTCGTTTAGATTGAAATAGCCCTTGCAAAATATGAAGTTAGCAGTCACCCTTTGCATTTTATTGTACTTATAACATAAATGACAATAGTAATGTTTGTTCAATTTTACATAGTTGGGCAAAGGTCATGAGCTATTTTCTTCAGGATACAGGTATCAAACTAAAAGCATAGGCTTAAATGCACCATACAGCACAAGCGGTAAAATATGCTACAAAAACATTTTGTAAGAAACTATCAAAGTTTGGTCCCTTCCAGGAAAAGCCAAATTAAAGCTAACAGTCTTTCAGAGGGCTCTGAGGTCAACATTCTAGGGCCATTCTGAACCCCTATTCTCAGAACAATTGAGTGAGCTCAATAAATATGTTGCTTTTTCTCAATGAATAAGCTCAGGTGATACCAGAATGGTAAACATTTGGAAGTGTCTTTCCTGTTTGATTAGATGAAAAAGATATTGTAAGTAGTTTAGTTTTCCATATATGGCACTGGGCCAACATAAGGAATTAATATATTTGATAAAAAGGTTGGTGACTGTGCTTAGAGGAATAATCCTCTCAGCAGGGTCAAGATCCTTTCTTCAAAAAGTTTAAAAAAATTGAGGTATTTAGGTTGAACAGCAAATTAGTGCTATTTGATTGTTTTTGACCTAGAAAAACAGCAATTTCATATGGTTCAAAATGAAAAAGATAAACCTCCTATTTATTGCATAATTTACATTGGATATTCCTCCTTTATAAAGCCTTTAAACTTCTTCAAAGGCTAATAAGCCTCATCGGTACCTTCTTTGTTTTTATTTGTTTCATTTTTGCTGCTGAGTCTAAGCTAGTATTTTCATTTGCATATTATGTTCAGATTATTTTCAAGGTGAGTGGGTTCCATTTATTTATTTTCACTTATGTTTCCAAAGACAGACAGTTCTTATCGTGAAAAATAAAGACTTCTCATCCCCATCTCCTTCTTTTATTTCTGAGATACAAACATGATTTTAACGTAGTTTGCTATGTATATCCTTATAGAAAATACTCTCCCTAATTGCCATTCCATCTATGTACAAACATCTCTATCACACGTTGTGTTTCTTTATACTAATTGTATAGTGTTAGGTTATATGAATGAATCTTGATTTACTATTTACCTTTCCCCTTTTGATTAAATTTGGACTTAATTGAGAGTTTGTATTTTTTGGTTTGGATAAGGGGGTTTGGTGCATTTGTATTTCTTATTCTATGATTTGTTTATTCGTATTCTTTGCCGAAAATATTTCCATTTGTTAATTCTTTTTCATCTTTAGAATATTGTTATGTATGTTATAAATAACTTTTTGCAATCTATTATTTGTCTTCTTAGTTTGATCGTGATATCCTCTACTATAAAAAAGGCTTTAGTCTTATAGTCAAATATTTCCATCTTTTCCTTCATGACTGTTTGGTTTTATTTATCTCATTTATTTTCTTGTACGTTTAAAGGCTTGGTGGGTTTTTTTCCATGTTTAGCGATAATTTTATTCATGGTTTATGAGGTGGAAAAATTTTTCTCCATGTAAATAGGCAAATTATTCATAACATTTACTGACTTTTATGTCCTTCCCCCATTAATTTGGAATGCAGTCACATTGAATACTAAATTCCCTTTCATACATAGGGTGATTTCCAGACATGCTGTTCTATTGATACATTGGTCTGTCCCATGCCAGTGTCACCCTGTTTCATTTGTCATCCGACTACACTGTATTTTGGTAACTTATAGAGCTATCTTCCTCTGTTTTTTCTTCTTTTGTAAAATTACTTTGGCCCTTCACATGCATTTATTCTCCCACATGAACTTGAGATCAGCTCATCAAAAATGAATTTAAAGATTAAAGAGGAACGCTTCAACCATGCGTGTGCCCATTAATTTATGATGATTGCTGTTGGTTCCTGATAGAAATGTTTTGATCAATTTAAACAAGTTTCTTTGTGTTCCTAGCTTCTTGAAAAGTTTTTTATTTGCTCACTTTGTTTAAGCAGGAATGGATGTTGAATTTTATTAAGTGATTTTAAAGATCTATACAGGATGATCATGTGTATTTTGTTCTTTATTCTATTAATATAGTGAGTTATTTTAATAGATTCCCCAGTATTGAATCTTTGATTCTTTCTGAATGACTCTAAATTTTTCTCTGCATTTGAAGAAGGTAGAAATGAGTAACAACATTTATCTATGTGATCTAAAATGTAGGTGTAAGACTCTGATTATAATTTTACTCAGGGTCATTAATTCCTATATATCGAAAAGTTATAGATTTATTTGAGGCTATTCTGCCTCAATATCTGTGGATACTTTTGCTGGCATGCATGTGGCCACATTTAAGTCAGATCAGAAATGATTAAAATGATGAATAAAGGGAATTTATTTTTAAATAATTAGATGTAACTATGCTTATTCAAAGGGGTTAGGGTGTCATTTTCTGGGTTTTCCAGAAAATCAATCTTTTCCTACTAATTGTAGACTTTCCTTTATTTATTTAAATTACCAGAATTACTATGTTCAGTCTGGATCCCTTTAATTTGTTCATAATTGAGCTTGTGTGGGTGTTGAGTTGGAAGCTCTCAGGAGCTGAATAACACAGCTGCCTCTTTGGCCTTTGGCATAGGGTTTTCCTCCAAAGAGCTGACCTTGTTGGCAGTATGCCAGAGAGTCACATTCAAAGACTTTTTGATGAGGCACAAACATCTTTAATATCCAGGCCTGGTGTTTTATGACCCCCTAATACTATTTAAGAATTAGTCTGAATTATTCAGGGAACAGCACTTCAGTATTTTGGCCCATTCCCTGACCTAATCTATAGCCCCATTCAAAGTTAAGTTTAAAACGCTATTTCCCACAAGATTTTTTTTTTTTTTTTTTTTCCCTGAGAGTTTTCTCTCCTGTTTCAAATTGGCCTCCTACTCCCATTTCAGAAGGGTGTTGTGTAACACAGTTAGAGGAAGGCTGAAGGCAGTGCAGATGGAAGATGCTGACCAGCTGTCCTGCCTCTGTTCAATGAGAGGAAATGAGCTTAAAGTGATGCATGAGGCATTCAGGCAAAATTTTAGGAAGTTTCCTGACAATGAAGGTTGTTAACATTCCACGTCTCATAGTCTCTTAAAACAGTGTGTGTGTCTTGAATGACTATCCCTAAAATCAAGACGATAGATAAATTGGTTTTCTTTGAAGATCTGTGATTCAGCAATTTATTTTCTGCTAGTTGCTTGCTGAAATTTGTATTAAGATAGAAATATTGGTAGACATTCACAGTCGAAGTAAATTATAAATCTGATTTCTCATTTCAACAAAAGATTTGGGTCAAATTTTGAATATAACCCTTTCATACACATGAGACATTCCTCTCAGAGGGCAGTCAGGTATCTCTAGTATCCAATGGAAGATGGGCATGAAAAAAGTTAATTAAACCCATTCTACTGTTCTAATACTTTCTTTTTAAAATTATTTTTTATATAGTGAGGACCCTTCATATGCATTCTCAGAAATAAGACAAAAATCCTGAACACTGAATACACAGGAGAATTTTTATAAAACTGTATATTCTGATAACTGTGATGCTGATTTATCAGTTAATATATGTCATATAATGCCATATAATATTTTAACATTTTTAATATAAGTTTTTATTTATATCCAGGGATCTTCTTTATTGTCCATCAGTAAGTAATACCCCTGAATATTGTGAAAGCTGAATTGAGTACCACTATTTAAGATATAACTTTGACTTATTAAAAAAACAAAAACAACAACCTGATTGGTAAAGAAGAATTAATGGTAATACTAAAAGAAAGCATCTACCATCTCTATTAGATGAGGAAGAGTTCAAGGACACAATCAGGTGAATGCCCTAAGCTTTAGGAAGTCAAAATGAAGGAATTACAGAGAATATTTACTCATTGATTAAACAAATGTTTCTTGAGTACCTACTGTGTGCCAGGAAGTGCATTAACTGCTGAGGATTCAGTAGTAAATGAGAGAAATGGTGCTTGCTGCAGATACCTAGATGACAACCCTAACAAGAAAGGGAAACTCAAGAGTGAAGATCCCCCAAAAGAAGTACTGACATGATGGTGATAACTTAGAGAGAAGAAAAGGGAGAGGCATCTGAAGCACTAGTGTGGCTACTCTAAGAACTAATTGATAAGCTTGGCTGTGTAGAGAAGAGAAAGAGAGAAGCAAATGGTGTGAAAAACAAGTAACAATGATCTAAAAGAATCAATGTAGGAAGAGTTAAGCAGCTGCACACGATGAGGCTTACAAAACTTTTAAGAGTTAGACAGTCAAGCTATTTTTAGAGCACGAGAAAGAAAGTGTGGTGGACCATTGTTTAGAGCACGTAACAGCTGTCAGGTGGAAAGCAGAGCCACCGGTTCCTGTGTTAATTTTATCTTCATGCACACAAGAGAATGACGTTCACACTGGAAAAGCATGGCTGCCAGCAAGCGGAAATCTAGACGCTTTGTATCCCTGTGCACGAAAAGGACTGTGATTATTGAGTGACTATTCCTGATCATTAGAAATTAGGAGTAGTCCTCAGACTGGCGGGCAGGAAGCAAATTACCAATTTTCACAAAGATGATGAATTCCAGAAACAACTGGTGAAACTAGTGATCTCAATGCTGATCCTCAGAGGATTTCTCTTTGTCAAATGAAAAGGAAAATAAAAAAGTGGTCACTAGCCACCTCAATGCTGGGGTCTCTGAAACAACCAGTGTCTGCTTTCCTTTTTGATAGGATTTCTAGACTGACAAATCAGGGAAATATTACACATGTAGTTTACATTGATCTTAATAAAGCTATTTCCATTTGTTTTCTGAGTGAGAGTTTTACCAAATTATGCACTAAGCTAGGTAATAGCATTAGGATGCCCTTTCCCAAAATGTGCTAATTAAGGTGCGTTGTCACTCTGAAAGGAATTAAATAACGTATACTATAAGACTGTACTTGGGCCCTCTTGTTATATTCTAACAAAACAACAGAATTTGATGAATATTGGGTATATATAACTTGGATGAAAACATGAAAGGCGTTCTTACCAAATTTTCAATAGGTGTTGTCTCAGAGAATTGGGTAGTATGATAGATTGACAGAATTAACATTCAAATGATTTATTCAGAATTGAAGAAGATAGAATTTATCGAATGATGATGAATTCATTGAACAGCCATTTATTGGATACTTTCTCTATGCCAGGCAATACCTAGGTAAATAAGATAAAGGCTCCACTCTTATGGTATTGTCATTCTCGTTGGGTAAATAGATGATAAAATTGCATAGCAGTAAATAAATAATAAAATTTCAGATAGAGATGATTTCTCTGAAGCCAAATTCAGGTAAAGATGAAGACTGGGGAGAGGCAAGCCTATTTTAGATAGTGTGGTGAAAGATAAAGGCAATGTCCTGAAGTCAGGTTAAAAGAGCTCAATTGTACAAGTGTAGAGTTTCGTAGACTTGGGATAATAACAGTTACTGAAGGTGTCCCTGATTTTTAGCTCTTGCCTGACATGGCCACCCCCAAAGCTAGTTCCATGTTACCAGATTAAGGAAGACAGCAGTTCCGCTATACCCTGGCCTGGCCGTAACCCACCTAGATAGAATGCTGTATTTAATTCTGGCTACAGTATTTTAATAAAGACAAGAACAGAGTAGATGCATCCAGATATTGGTGAGAGGCCTTGAAACCATGTCTGATGAAAAACAGTGGAAAGAAATAAAGATATCTTGCCTGGAAGAGAGGTGACTTAAGAGACATATGAGAGGGCTTCCTTGGTGGCACAGTGGTTAAGAATCCGCCTGCCAATGCAGGGGAGATGGGTTCGAGCCCTGGTCCTGGAAGATCCCACATGCCGCGGAGCAACTAAGCCCGTGCGCCACAACCACTGAGCCTGCGCTCTAGAGCCCGCGAGCCACAACTACTGAGCCCATGCGCCACAACTACTGAAGCCCGCACACCTAGAGCCTGTGCTCCGCAACAAGAGAAGCCACCGCAACGAGAAGCCCACACACCGCAACTAAGAGTAGCCTCCGCTCGCTGCAACTAGAGAAAGCCCGCCTGCAGCAACAAAGACCCAACTCAGCCAAAAATAAATAAATAAATATTTTTTAAAAAAAGAAAAAAAGACATATGAGAGCTCTCCTTAGATATTTTCATGGCTAATATTGAAAAACTCAAATCTGTTTAAAATTGAATCTGCACCCGAAATATATCAAGCAATGATAGCCAGATCAGAAGATACATCAAGTTTACAAGCTTTGAAATCTAGGAAGTTAATAAGGATGGAAAATTAATTCTGGTTTGTGGCATATTTTGTATGCAAGGAAGGAATAGATATATAAATTGAAACAACTCATGAAGACTGAGAAGAGAAGCAAAATTCATGAGAAAAATGGAAAAGGAGACACTGCATTTTTTGTCTTTAAATAAAAGGTACGGTTTTTTTTTTTTAATTTTTTAGTGTACCTTAATATGTTTAAATAGTTAAAGTAACAACACAGGTTATAACTGAAGTAGGGTGACTAGATGAAATCAGGTTCAATGAGTTTAGAGAAATTACATATCAGAACTCAGGCTGAATTCTTCTCTGGTGCAAAAAGAGAAACCAGGAAAACTTAGAATAACTGACTTCACACATCCAAAGCCAGGCCTCTTTCAAAACATTAAGAAAAAGCATTGTTTTTATTCTTAAGCAGAAGAAAAAACATTTGCGTTAACTAAAACATATAATTAAATTTTAGACAATTGCACATTTAAAAATGAAAATAAATTAAGGACTAGTATTACTATTAACTAAATTATAGTGATATGGATCACTTCTCTATACCTTTAATATAACTAGATCATTATATTGAATATAGCAGAATAATGCAGATTCTGTTTAAAATTAATTGGAATAACTATTGGGGTTGGAAGCAAAGGTACATAAATGCTTCTCTCTGTAAAGGACCTCTTTCTCGCCCTGTAATTCCATAGGTATCCTTTTTTTTAATTGAAGCATAGTTGATTTACAATGTTGGGTTAGTTTCAAGTCTACAGCAGAGTGATTCAGTTTTACACGTATATATATATTCTTTTTCAAATTCTTTTCCATATGTATTCTTCTTTCTTGCTTTTTAAATTTACAGTCCCTAAGGAATATATTTTCAAGAAGTTCATTTTCAAGACTAATTTGACTTTGTGTTCATTATTACTATTAGGTAGAAAAGGATGCCTTTTGTGTAGAAATTGTACGTTTATGCTATTCAATACTTTGTGTGTTGTAGGCTTCTCTGAAAGTTGTGGCACCTTCCATCCCACTCTCATGCCCTCTCCCATGAATAAGTGCTGGTAAATACCTTAAACACAGTTGCTCTCATTCACCATTTGTTGCATGAATGACTAAGAGGCACAACTCTCTCACATGCCCCATCAGGAAAAAAAAAAATCTTTAAAGCAAGGACCATCCCTCTTACATAAAAACACTTAACCTAGTGCCTAGAACATAAGAAGTTCAATGATGTTATTAGTCATAGCAGCAGTCGTGGAGAGGGTAATGTCAGTAGTGGTATCAGAGGTGAGCCTCTTCATACCCTACACGTATTTTTGTACTTGGTGGCTGACTTGAGCTGCCGGTATAAGTAAATTCTCCTCAAGTCAGTGTTGTGAAATACTGCAGAAAAGGTTGCTGTGGATTTCGTATGTAGATTCTTAATTCAATCATGGAGTCACACATGGTCTCAAATGTTGCCATGGTTTTTCACTAAGATTAGGTTTTTTTAAGCTGGGGTATGGTTTAGTGGCATATCTAGATAAAGTAAAAATTTAGTGTTGGGAAGAGAAACCCAAGGCTCTGTTTTCCCACAAGAAATATAAAGAAAACTATAACATTTGGAAATGTTTATAATTGAACCTTAACCAATGACATTATGCCAATGGCAAACCCATGCCAATCTTTCTTAAATTAGCTTCTGTATATTTAGAGCATTATTTGTGCTCCGATGGGAAATCCTGATCAATGGAGAATCTGCCTCATCCTTTAGAACTGACATATTCCGGGTCCCTCTTAAATGTTGGATTAGTAAATGAAGTGCTTTCTTCTTTATATTGAATATTTTTGCACCTCAGTTGAGGCTCTACATCTCTGATACTAACCATTTTAAATAAGGCCAAAGATGAACTTTCTTTCCCACTTGCCTTTGTTTTCTAAACCACCATTCATATTTAAATGAAATTCTGTGTTCCTTTTTAATAGAACTTTCGTAATAATATAAGAACATCTTCATAAAATATGAAGCTAAGGAAGCTTTTCAAAGCTGAACAAAATACTTAAATTCTCCTTGCAAATATGAACCATTTTACTTGTTTTGAAGTGAGAGTTCCATTAGCTGAAAATACTATATATAAATATATAATTATAGTATAATAAAAATCATATAAAATATATACTATAATAAATACATGTTAATGAAGTTCGGCAGTTTTATAGTTGTCTCTTCCAAATGCTATTCAGAATGATAAATATTTGTTATTGGCAATACTTTATGCAGAGATTAAAACTACTGTAGGAAGGTACAACTATCTCATTTTTAAGTGCAGAAGTTGCAGTTTGTTCTTTAAAAAGCAAAACTTCTTTGGTCTTATATATTTCTATTCTCATATATACATATTCATATTTTTATATTCTAATTTTTCCCCAAAGTGGTTCTACTGAACATATGCTTTTAAATTTGGGTCCTTTAAGAATAATCTAGCTTAAATATTATTCTCTGTGTCTTTTTTTCTATATTACTGTCTTCTAATTGTAAAGCTTACTCTTGAATAAATATGGCCTGATTTATTTGCTTAATATTATATCATTTGGCTGTAAGAGTTGTTTCCAATTTTTTGCTCTTAGAAATAGCAGTGGATTGACCCTACTAGTACATAAACCTTTGTAAAAAATCACAATTATTTCATCATTGTGAATTTCTGTGTGTATCATTCTTTGAATATTATATAAAGATATAAGGCTTTTTTGATATATATGACCAGCTGCCCTCCAGAAAGGAAATTACACTCTTCTCAGTAGTATATGGAGGAATCTGTCATCGTTTTTTTTCATTTTTGCCAATTTTGTAAGCTCAACAGGAATATTTTAATTCTACTTTTAAAATTATTGCTGTGGCTAAACATTTTTTATATATTTATTTATTGTATATTTTCTATTTTGAATCATCTGAGCATTTCCTCTGTAAGCCTGAAAATTTCTAAATTAAATATCACTTTTTGGAAGTAAAATGTTAATCTTCATTAAAGGTCAAATCTCAGCTCTTGCTCATGGGGGAAAATAGATATTTTGCTTTTACTTTCCTAAAGCTAAGTATATTTCTTCCTCCAAAGTACATATTAATTACTACATCTGTATCTTTCATTAAATGGTTAGAAAATGTCTAGTTAAACATGAATCAGAAACAGAGTCAGAACTTGGACTTATTTGTGAGAAAAACTTCTTAATCTAGGGTAAATCAGTTAATCTTACTAAAATAATTTCTTTTTGGTTCTTCACTGGAACACTAAAACTACTATACTGTGTATCCAGTGGCTTTGGCTGATTTAGAGCACATTAGTACAAGGGCTGGTGTCGCCAGAAACACCTACTCTATTTTTATAAGACTGAAAAGTTGTCCAACACTTGAAAACATAATTTCAGTCCCATGTAAAATTCACCCATCCATCTCTTTTCCTTCCTTCAACAAACATTTATTGAGTGCTTCCTCTGTGCCACACACTGTTCTAAATAACTGAAACTTATCAGTGACAACAGACTATCTTATTTCTGTAGGTTACCCTTAGTGGAAATAGTCTCACGAACAGTAATAATAAGTGAATAAAGACACCAGAAAGATATTCAGTATAACAAACACGAACTTCCACAAATTGTGGAGAGAAGGAAAATGACTGGAAAGGCTAATGTTTCAATCCCCACTTGGTTTCTAGTGTTCATAAGAAAAGGTTCTAGGAACTCTATCAGATGATGTTATTAAAATTAAAGCAAAAATTGCAATAGAGATCAAATTGGAAATTGACTAATCATGAGTGATGGTTTCAAGCGAGCTGGGAATAGGTAATCTACCCTCTGCTGATCCAGGAACTAACTGGCATAATCCCCAAGCACATCAGGATTGTCCTGAAAGAATGTGAGACCTGCAGAGGTTGCAGCTAAAAAAGTCTTAAAAGGAAAACAAGAGTGTACCGAGTTATTGGAAAATATTTAGCCCATTTTCTAAATTTGGAAAAAAATACTTAGCACCCATATTGAGTAAAAACTGAGTTATGTCAGAGATTTCCTATTTCTGTCCTTAATAAATCAGTAGATTCCATGTGAATAATCTTAGTGCTTTCTCCTTCGTTTTTTTTTTCCCCCTCTAGAGGAAAATCATAAGTGGCGAAGTCCTCTAACTATGGACTAGTAATGAAGCCTTATCGAAGATTAAAGAATGTGTTCATTAATATAAAAATAAGTGAACATAAAATTGAAACTGAATTGTTTGAATGTCTTAGTAGTAACTTGAATGATATAGTGAAGAACGGTCAAGCAAGTTTGGAAATTTCTGAGTTTAACAGTCTTCTTAAATACAAGATTGTTCACAACCTTTAATGTGTTCTATGCACATCGCTGGGCATTTAAGAGTCCCCGCAAGTCTTCAAGATACAATAATGTGCAGCATCTCCCAAACTCATTTGATCACAGAAACCTTGAGTACAGACCATCTCACAGGGCTAGAGCTCTGAGGAATGCCCTTGGCAGAGAAGATGTGTTTGTGAAGTTGAAAGGTGATGTGCAAGAGCCACAGTAGAGGGAGGAAAGAAAGGATTGCCAGCAAGCTGGGACATGTGAGCAGTGCTGTGCAGCGGGATGCAGTCTGGGAGAGAATCTCCAGGGTAGAGGAGTGTCTATGGTCGCTAAGTATGCAGGAATTAACTGCAGAGCAGCATGAAAGAACAAGGCTGTAACTAAGCATGAATTAATAATGGATTATGATGACAGAATGTGACTGACTGCATGCAATGTGCCTCAGAAAGAATAGCACATGTATGGTAAAATAACCTCTCATACATTGCTGGATGCCTGTCTATCCAATGGCTAGAAGCCGCCGACTTTCCTTTACTCCTGGTAAAAAGATCAAACTCCTCAGCCCAATATTCAGGGCAGTGATGATACCTATTAATCTAGAATATGAAGAGGAAAAAGAGAGAAAGCAGTAGTATCTGTGATGGTAGTGGTGGTAGCTAATGTTTTTTTGAGCGCTTGCTATACGCCAAGCGTGGTTTTTTGCACAGCAGTTCTATTGCCATTTTACAGATGAGTGTAACGGGGCTTAAAGTGATCGATTTCTGTAAGGTATCATAGCTAGTAAGCAATGGAGCCAGGATTTGAACTCAGGCACATTAAACTTTGATGCCTAGGCTCTAAACCATTGTACCTTTGTGTTGCAAGTGAGGCTTATTAATTTCCCGGTCTCAACTCTAAAAATAGAAGACCGTCATCTTCTCTTTTTTCCTATTTAAATTTTAACTTTCATTCAGGACCCACTCAAGTCTTGCCTGCTCCAGGGAGCTGTCATTTTTTTCCAGCTCTTTCTCTGAATTCTTAAAGCAATTTCTTTTGGTATCCTGAATTTTAGCACTGAATTGCATACTCGTTTGGGTACCTACTGAGTGAGAATTTTTGCCCACTCTAACCAGATTACAAGCCTTTACAGGGTCATACTTTATAAGACTTTGGCTTCCTCCTCACCACTTAGAATATGTAGGTGTCGAGTAAATCCAAGATGGATCATGTGGATGGATAGGATTAGAGCAATCTGGCTGCAATCTCAGAAACGCATTGATCTCCATGATTGATTTGACTGATCTTACTAAGTAGAAAGGTTCACCTTTTCTACATCAAAATATCGAATGAATGGATGAATAAAAGTGCAGACGAATACTTAAAGTATAAATGAATAAAAGTGCAAATAAATGTTTGATTTGGGTAGCAAAATAGAATAGGGATAAAAATATTTTGTGAGGGTGTGGAGTATAGCAGTCTACATTCACTTTCACTTACCCAAACTAGTTTTGTTCATTTGAAAGTGTTTGGAGAAGGTTCATAATAATGAACAGATTTAAGGAAAGAGTCAAATGCAGAAAATACAGAAGGCCAAGGGCTTTAATTCCATTACACAGAAAAGAGTGAAAGCAGTTGTTTAAAACTTGAAGAAAAGGGCCGTGTGCTTTATTTCCTAATTGGAGGAATCTATGAATAAATTAGGCAATCACTTGACATAATTGATTTAGATCATGTGAATTCCCTTGCACTGCCAGGGAGGGTTAATTAGATCAGATTGTTTTGTGGCCCTTCCTAGTCTTCTATCACTGACATTTTTTCCCCTTTGTGTTCTTCTATCATTTCTTTTTGTTATCTTCCTTTTAATCTAAAGCAGTACATCCTTTTATTTATATTTTAATTTATGAGAATTTTTTCCTTTTGTTTGTTGAATTAGAAAAAGTTGAAGATAAGTATTTCTGTAACAAAAAAACGGTGTGCTTATTTATGGCTCCCATTTTCATTTTCCGTAAATCTGTGTGCAGAAGAGTGGTGTAGTCTGTGCATAAACCTCGTGCCATGGGAATTATATTCAAAATATTCCTGAACTGCTTGCTTTTACGTGCAGCAACACAAAATCGAATTACATCAGGACAGAGCAATTTGACTGCATGTGAGTTGTGGCAAAGGTTGTGTAAGCTGAACATTCAGAGATTTTGCTCACCTTGGGTCATATAGTATTAGTCATCATGACAAATACCCCAAAATAATACCAAAAAAATTCTGAGTCAAAGAACATGATTAACTTAGAATAAATTGGAAATATTCTATATAGTTTAAACACTTGGTACAGGCTCACCCATTACAGCTCTGTAATTTACACCCATTTTTATCCACAAAGCAGTTTTTGTATTTAGGTTTAATCAAAGAATTTATTAATACAAGTACAGTCTTCTACAGCCTCGTATGCTAAGGCAACTGAGGAACCTTAAAAGGCCCCATAATCATGTAACCTGACTTAGACAGTATCCAGCATAGATGTATTAGTTAACACTTAAATCGACTAAATTAACTAACCCCTTAGATATCTAAACCTGTATCCAAGTAAAAAGAATAGTTTTTGTAAAATAGTAAACTATTTTTGTAAAACTTGTAAAATAGTTTTTTACAAGCCATAATTTAGAGATGTTGTTATATTGAAAATGTGGTCACAGAGTCGTTAAGGGCAAGAATTTCTAAAGACAGCTCAGTCTAATTGTCTGCCCCACTGGAAAAACTGATGATATGCTTCATCATTAATGGACTGGGAATATTATATTTGTGAAAGAAGGCAATAATCTTAAACAGGCGTTCAATATATCACTACCATGTACTTTTCTAAGCATGTTTTAGAAGGTTCATTTTGAAAATAAAATGCTAGTATTAAGAGAGATATGTAGAGAAGGTTATTTGAGTGGAAAGAGAATATATTTTTTTCTTGAGTTGGAGAAGAGATTTACTATGGGTAGTATATGTGAAACTAAGGATGGATCCATGAGTTCATTTTGGATTACATTGTTCTTTTTTAATCCAGCAACATCCTGAAAAATTAATTAATTTGGAAACTCCAGCTTTCTTAAAATAAGATTGAGACCCTGTTTAAGAGACACTTAATAATCACTCCCTATTATCCTCATGTTCTGTGTTCAAGAGAATAAAGGAATAATTATAAAATACATGACAAAGGATTAACATCTCTAATGTAGGAAGAGCTCTTGGTAGTAATTAGAAAACATTTCAATATAAAATTAGAAATATATATGATCAGACAATTCACAAAAGCAAAGAGAAATTTAATAAGCCAATATATATTAAACATATTCAGCCTCACAAGCAATAAAGAAATTAAGATATTATATTGGCAAATATTGGAAAATGTTGAAAAATATGTGCACCAGCCTTACAACACATGCTTGTTGTATTTTTAAGTTGATGCTACCTTACTGCGAGGCAATGCGGCAATTGTATAAGACACCTTAGCACCATCTTTACCTTTTATCCAGTAATTCCATTTAGAAGAACCATCCTACAAAAAAAATGAAAGATTTGACCAAAATTTAAGTTTGATTTTTCACTGTAGTGAACTTAATTTTCCAGCAGTAAGAGGATTAGTGAAATTATAGGCTATTAATCTGATAGATATAATAGACTATTATGCAACCAATAAAACTCTTCAGACTATTTAATGATATGAAACATTAGTGATAAAACTTTTGAAGACCACAGCATACAATTAGTATATGTATGTATGTTGAGATGTGCGTGTCTATACGTATATAAACAATGGAAGGACATTTGTCAAAATGTTAACGTTGATTTTTCTCTTAGTGGACAGTGCAAGGATCATTTTTATCTTAGATATATTTCTGCATATTTCAAATCTTCAAGTATGTATTACACTTACAATTAGAATAAAATCAATTGGCATCGTTAAAATAACTTTAAAATACAATTTAAAAAGCAGGTAATCCTGTCCCTGATAGAAAGAAATGGGGATATTTAACTATAAAAAGGGCGAAGAGGGAGCAGGGTGTATTGGTTGACCTCCCATCACTGAGGACTGTCATCTGAAAGAGGATAAGAATATTTATGGGCAGAATGATGAGATGTTTGTTAACAGATTTGGGGTCGACACAAAAATCTACTCCCTACCAGTTAAAATGGTATTAAATAGGAGCACGTTCCACTGCAACTGTCAGAGAACTCTACCAGCAGTGGTGTAATAAACAGCTTTTTTTGTCATATATCACATGAAGGCCGGATAGGGCCAATTCAGTGTCCCAGGGAAGCCATCAGAGACCTAGGCTCCTTCTCTTTTTCTATTCTGTCATTCTTGATTTTTTGGCCTTTGTCCTCATATTTGTTACTGCAGTGTCCAGATGGTTGCTGTATCTTCAGAAATCATATCCATGTTCCAGGCAAAAAAAAAAAAAAAAAGTGGTGGACGGGGAGAAGGCAAAAGGGTGTGCCACCTTTTTCCCTTGATATCAGGGTATCCAATATTGTCTAAGAAGTGCTGCCCTGAAAACTTCCACTTTTAGCTTATTGGCCAGGCAATAACATGTCACATTCCTTGTAGCCAGAAGGTAGCTGGGGAGAACGAAGTTGTTGGTGACATTGGGTCAGCCAGCCTACAGTGTATGCCATAGCTACCCTGTAAGGCTGTATGCTTCTGGTCACTGCTTATATACAGAAATGCAAAGAAAGCCTCATGTGAGCTGGCAGAAGTTGAGAGTTCTTTTAGATCTTAGTCTTTAGAGACTACTATTCCAATCGTATTTTGATAGAATTGTAGAATGGGTAGAAAAGCAGTAAGAGAGCAATGACCTGATTCCCTACCTATGGTCAAAGTCAAGCTTGACCAATTATATATTGAGGCAGGAGCAGAGGATGAGGAGTCAGAGTTGCTTGGGACAATGAAGGTGCCATTTTCAAGCTGGAAAATCTAGTGAAGGCACAACATATAGAAAGGAGATGCCCATATGGAACATCAGTAAATCATAATTTTTTTTCTTCTTAATGATCCTAAAGCTATGATTTTTAAGTTTATATTTTCATGTCCTGAACTGTTGAATCAGTTCCTCTGGTTGAAGCAGGCAATGATTTTGTTTTTTTCCTATCAGTCATTCTAGGCACAAGGCTTAGAGCCTATGTGCTTTACAAGGACCTACCAAAGTATCCGAGACATGAAAAAATTACTGGCTCCAAACTATGAGAATAAAGCCAGAAATTTGAAATTAATAAATGACTAGTTCTGAAATGTATAATTATGCCAGTTTTATTAATTGTTACATTTAGAATTTATTTTAAAATATCAGTACATTTATATTTTGGGCTTTTCTTCCCCAGCTGACAGGAATTTCTAGGTATTCACAAAGATTAATTAAAAAGTCAGTCAATTCTTACTAAATGAGAAATTCATACCCAAATAATTGTAAGTCAATTTTTCTGAATATCTTTCAAACTTTTATGACAAGAAACTGTATTTAATGTAAGAATTGGGGGGCATCAGAAAGGAGGGGATGATGCAGCCCACTGCTTTTCCTTTTTCCCTTCCTTGGTTGGTAGCTTCTGAGGCCTCCGAAGAAACCCCTGGTCTAAGGAAAAGAGATTAAAAAATCGCTTCCTGTGAAGTCACTTTGGAGTCTGGGTCTAGCAACTTTCTCTTTTTCCCAGTAATGTTTTCTATTAGTTCAACCTTGTTCCGGATCCTTAGTATACCTCAGTACCTTCCCCCAAAATAGTGGATATTTAATATGTATGTGTCACCACCCGTTCTGCAAAAAGGAGCCTGATTTAGATGAGCTCACCTAATAGATCAGTATAAATTACCAGATCATTTCACTAGTGTGTGCAGAACTTTGTGATCCTTTTTAAGTGAACGGTTGTATCCTCTGAATTGGAGAGACAGCACATGAACCCCCAAATTAATATCCTCTAATAAACAGTGAGTCTGGATGACAACTTTTCAAAATCTATTACATACTAGTAGCCTTGGACAGTTTGCATATTAAACAGATGTTAGTAGAGTCTGGGAAGAAATAGAGACACTATTACATATTTCAGTTCATGCCAGAACAGAAATCTTTTGAAAGCACTTACTGTAGTCAGGAACAGAAGCACCTATACAGTCCCCAGCCAGAAGCCAGATGCCAAAATTAATTCATGCAAGAATAAACGGAGTTGCTGTCTTAGTATGAAGTCCATAAGGTCTGGGGGAAATGCACATGAAAATCCTGGGTAGCTCGGGTTACTGGATCTTGAGGGTTATAGTTCTGGGATGGCCAGTTAACTTTACAAGAGGTACTGCCTCGTGATGGGAGAGTGTGTTGTTACCCAGCCAGACATCCCACAAGCCCCTGAAGAGAGCAGGGATGGCGTTCAGTAACATAAGCCCTGCGCATTGCTCTGGTGTAGCAGGCCGACTTGTCAAATGTATAAGTGACACACAGTTTGGTGGGTTAGCTAGTGCATGGATGACAGAATAGGGATTTAAAAAGATCTCAACAGGGAGAACTGATGAGCTGCAATTCAGAAGATTAAATTTAATAGGGATAAATGTAAATTCCTGTACTTGGGTTCAAAAAAAAAGAAGCAACTGCCTCCTGTCTTACTCCCATCCAGTTCATTTTCCACGCTGCAGCCTGGGTGATCTTTTTAAAACATAAATCCGATCATGTCACTTTCTTGCTGAAAATCCCTTAACAGTGTCCCATTGCCTTGAGGATAAAGACAAAACTCATTAATGTGACTTTTGAGATTCTCCGTGACTGACCCGTTTCTTTCTCCCCCATTCGGTCTCTCGCCAGTCACGCGCTCATGCTGAGCACTTCTACTGTACAAAGGATTTTTAGGTTCTGTGTGTGGGACCTGTTTTGGGACTGTCATGTTTCCTCTGTCCAAAAATCAGCTTCACCCTTCCCTCTACATCTCCAGGTCTCAACTTAAAGCCATCAGGAAGGCCCAATCCATAAACTAGGTCTAGTCTCTGCATTACCTATTTTCCCAGTTCCCTGAGCATCCTTGTTTCATTCAACATATTTATTGAGTACCTACCATGTACCAGGCACTGTTCTAGACCCTGGAGACAAAACGGTGAACAAAGCAAAGCCCACATCCACATGGAGCTTATGTTCTAATGGAGAAAATGTCAGTGATGAATGCTTTGTAGAAGAATGAAGCAGGAGGAGGAGATAGTAACAGACTTGGGGATGGAAGTCCTTACTTTAGGTAAGGTGGTCCGGCAGGACCTCTGTGATGATCTGATATCTGTGAAGATGTGAATGAAGGTGAGCCATGAACTATGTGGGGGAAGAGCATGTCCCAAAGCCCTAAAGGGAGTCATACTTGGCATGTTTGGGGAACTGCAATGAGTCCAGGATGGGTGAAGTACGCTGAGCAAGGGGAGAGCCATGCAGAACAAGTTGGAAAGGCCCCCAGGAACCAGGGCTTGGAGACTCTAGTAAGTTTTTAGATTTTCTCCTAAATGTGGTTGGAAGCTATTGGTAGGCTTTGAGTCAAGAGACTGTCACGATAAGATATTTGTTTTGTTTTTTGCTTTAAAAGGATTACAGTAGTGCCTGTGCGGAAAGTAGACTATAAGGAGTAGGTGCAGAATCCCAGAGATGAGGCAGGGGCTTATTACATCTGTCAAAGTGAAGAGCTGAAGGTAGCTTTGATCAGGAAGGTTTGCTAATACTCCTCTCACTATTTGTGGTTAGTTGTGTGATAGAAACCCTGCTGGTGCACAGCTCGAGACTGTCTTGTTCACTTCCACAATCCCCGTGCCCAGCATGATGACTGGCATAGCACTGGATCTCCACGGATATTTGTTGGACAGAGACCTGGCTTAACAGCAGTTAATATAAAAAGGACTTCAGGATTTTCATTGACCGTACACTTGACGAGCCAACAATAGGCCAGTTTGGCTGCCAAAATCTAATACTGTCTTAGGTTGCATCAAAAAGTTGGCAGGGGATGAAAAAGAGAGATGTGAGTCCCCAGGCACGCCATGCTGCTTCTACTCTGTCGAGACTATTGACCTGATCCTACCCCATTTTTTTCCCTCTAACTTCTAATAATGGTGGCCCTCAGTCCCAAGACCGCACACTGGATTCATTTGTGGTTCTCTCTGTTGCTTCATTCCTATGTTCGAGCAGTAAACTCTCTGTGATGTCACTTTGATTTTTCTCTTTCTCCCCTGCTCTGACATCATCTGAACAATAGTCAATGCCTCCCCTTGGTAACAATTTCCAGATGTATGAGGCTCAAAACAACTTACGACAACCCTATTTCTTACTTCTGAGAGCATCGACAACCATTTTTAAGAGACACCGTTTGCCCTTTCACATGGTTATGAAATTCTACTTTAGGAGGTAGTGGTGACTAGTGAAATGTATAGTTCTTGATGGTAAAGCTATTAGCAAAATCCTACCACTTGGACTCACATAGTAGAAGGAATGTATACTTTGAAGTTGGGAACTCTTCAGTTCCCAGCTATCCCACTTGCTAACTTAATGACACAACACTTCTGAGCCTCGGCTCCCTCCTCTGTAAAGTGAAGGTAATAGAGCTTTTGTGAGGATTCAATGGGATAACATATATTAAAATGCTTAGCACGATTTGTGACACGTGTAAGTTGGTAGTAAGTTTTAGTTTCCTTCCTCCTTATCCCCGTTAAAGAGAGACTCACCTATGGAAGTATACATTGTAAATAGTGGGATGAGAGATGTGTTGTTTCACTGGTTAGTAGTGAATAATGGCCATTTGTTGTGTGACTTATAGGGTAGCCTCTGCCCTTTTTTCCCCATGGTTTAATCAATATTGATTTCTTGCTGATAACGGAAATACTTATCAAGGGCCTAGGAAACAGAGTTTTCATAGTCTAAGTACTGGAAGTAGTCCAACCCTTGGGTAGATCCAAAGAATTCACCGAGAAAGAAGTTTCCTGGGAGGGATCTCACACAGTGGTCTTTTCCCTGTCGTAGATTTAAAAAAAGAGAGAGAGAGCCTTCATACAACTAACCAGAGGACCTTTGTAATCTGTAACTGTTTATGATGTGAAGATGAATAAAATACTATCTTTGCCTTCATTGAAGTTGCCCACAAATCAACATAACACAGGATAAAAAGTGGTACATTTGCTTGGAGGCAAACCTAAAGTGTTCTGGGGGAGACAGAAATAGAGTATTCTACAAAGAGGAGGTTATAGTGGAGAGCTGGGCCCAGGAGAAATATAGTAGTTTTATATGAGCGGTTTGAGGCATTTCTATTAAGGATAAAGACAAATAGGAAGAAACAAGAAATCACTGTAAGTGACTTCAATAACAGGTAAATAGAGGAAAATATAGGGAGAAAGGTAAAAAGGGTTCAAACCTTAAATAAAAGACTAAGGAAACTATTTTCTAAGCAGGTGAATTTAGTGAAGGTTTTTGAGTAGGTCAGAGAAATGATGAAAGTGTTGTTTAGCATAGATTAATCGGAATATGGTAAATAAGATGTAGAGTTGAGCAGGTGGAGGGAGGTCAAGAGCAAGTTGGAGGCATTTGCCAAAGTTCAGTCATGGGATGGAAAAAGCCTTGGGTCTGGTTATGAGGACACTTGGAAGAAAGTCATGTGACTTGCTCATGAAGGTAGCATGTGTGCTGTCAGGACAGGGGAATAGCCCTGGGCCTAGACATGGTCTCCTTTCAGTCCACCAGCTTAGCTGCATTCTCTTTGTGGTCCTGTATTCCAAACAAATTTTTTAATTGCTTATTCTCAGAATTGATTTCATCATATCCTTATGTAGGAGGCAAGCAGGTAATGAGACTTTCAAAGAATATCCTCAGTCACTGATCACATTCTTAGCTCAGTGTTCTCCCCATTACACTTTGGGTTATAGTTACTCAAGTAGTCTTAGGGCCACTGGTCTGTGATTTAGGAAGCTGTGGTTGTCAGGACAAGATATTTTAATTTATTAAATATTGGAATTGTCTTGCAACTTATTTCAGAGAAATTAAATAGTACCGTATTGTGAAACCTGTTACAAGATTCACATTACATCTTTCAATACCTGAATTAAGGAGATAGGGCTAAGACTCTAGGGAAAGCAAGATGGTTAGAGTTTGGAGAGTACCAGAGAAGAGAGATCTGCATAGAGAGTGAACTCCAGGACTATATAGAGAATCTCTCTTGGGTGTTATACACAGAGCACTGATCAGAGCATGTATGTGAGGAAACTACCAAGGCTGAGAAAATAAGTCCCCAAAGGATCCAGGAAACAGTACCCAGAGCTCACACAGGACCAGGAATGGTACCTGTTCCCACCAACAAGATTGCGAAAACCTTAAAATCCACAGGACATTGGATAAGGTATGCATAAAGGCACTTCTTCTGCAGTAGGGCATCATCAGCCTAGGGTAAATGCTGCTGTAGTCCTGACTAACACATCTTAAAAGCAAAACCCAACAGGATTAAATCTTTTTAAGTAACTCAACTATATCCCGAAGAGAGAAAAAATATTTATAAGAATATAAAAATACCGAGCACCCAACAGGGGTAAAATTCACAGTATCTAGCACCCAATAAATGTTATCATGCTTGCCAAGAAGTATGGAAATATGACACATAATGAGAAAAATCAATCATTAAAACTAGATATGATACAGATGTTAGAATTAGCAGACAAACACATTAAAAAATTATTATGTTTGTATTCCATATATTCAAAAGCCTAGAAGAAAATTAAACATGTTAAGTGGAGGTATGGAAGATATAAAAAAATCTGT
The DNA here is from genome assembly GCF_965194805.1 of Balaenoptera borealis. Classification (NCBI taxonomy): domain Eukaryota; kingdom Metazoa; phylum Chordata; class Mammalia; order Artiodactyla; family Balaenopteridae; genus Balaenoptera; species Balaenoptera borealis. Next base: position 31,403,630 of record NC_138863.1, read on the forward strand.
CCTCTGGAAATGAAAAGTTTAATGTCTGAGATGAAAAATACACTGGATGGAATTAATAGCAGATTAGACAATAGCAGAAAACAAGATAAGTGAATGTGAATACATAGCAGTAGAACTATACAAACTGAAACACGGGAAGAAAAAAGACATACGGAAATGAGCAAAGAACAGTGAACTGAGGAGCAGCTTCAAGGTGTTCTAAAGTATGTGTGATTGGATTCCTCAAATGAGAGAGAAGGGTGAACAGAGAAAAAATATATGAAGAAATACTGGCCACAAATTTTCCAAATTTAATGAAATCTAGAAAGCCAGATCCAAGTATCTCAATGAATTCCTGAGCACAAAAAAAAAATGTTTAAAGAATTCAAGTCATACAACTTATATTCCCCCACTACAGTGGAACTAAAATGAAATTCAAAAACAGAACGCTGGCAAACCTACAAATATTTGGAAAATAAAGAACTTCTCAATAACACATGGATCAAGAAAATACTAAGAGGGAAATCAGAAAGTATTTGAATTGAATGAAAATGAAAACACTACATATCAACATTTGTGTGATTCAAAAACATTGTGGGATGCCAGTAAGAGAATAATTTATAGAATTAAACTATATTAGAAAAAGGAGAAAGTTCTCAAATCAACAACCTCAGCCAGCTTTCATGTTAAGAAAATAAAGAGGGTTCAATAAAATTGAACCCAAATTAATCATTAGAAGGGAAATAATAAAAAACAGAATACAAATCAATAGAAAAAAATTGAGAAATTAAATTAAGATCTAGTTTTTTAAGAAGGTCAATAAAAATGATAAACCATTAACCAGACTGATCAAAATAAAACTAGACAAGATACATGAACATTGTTAGGATTGAGAGAGGGGACATCAATATAAATTCTACAAATATTAAAATAATTTTAAGGCAATATCATGAACAATAAATTTGACAACTTAAGTGGACAAAACTTGTAAGAGACAAACAAACTCATACAAGGGGAAATAGTCTGAATATCCCTATAGCTATTAAAGAAATTGAATTATAGTGAAATACTTTCCCACAAAGAAAACTCTAGGTCCAAATGGCTTTATTGGTGAATTCTATAGGAGGAAATAATAGGAATTCTACAGAAACACTTCCAGATAAATAAAGAGGAGGGAATGCTTCCCCAACTCATTCTATGAAGCTGGCATTTCTATGATACCAAAGCCAGACAAGGACATAGAAGAAAGAAAACTTTAGATTGACATTCTTCATAATTTGGTATAAAATTCTTTTTAAAAATTTAACAAGTTGAACTCAACAATGTATAAAAAAGATTATGACCAAGTAGAGTTTGTCCTGGGAATGCAAAGTTGGTTTAAAATTTGAAATCAATCAAACATTTGTAAGTCACATATTACAGACTGAAAAATAAAAATTGTATGATCACATCAGTATACACAGAAAAGTATGTGACAAAATCCAATATCATTTAATGAAAGATACAGATTTAAAGAATGTTATTTGGGGACAAATTTGTGGTAAAATTTTAAAGAAAAGCAAGAAAATGATACAGTACAAAATTCAGGATTGTGATTACCTCTGAGTAAGGAGGGAAAGGAAAGAAATTGAATAAACTAATATTCTTTTCTCAAACCCATTGGCTGATACACAGTGTTTGCTTTATTTTTGTCCATTATATCTTACACATATGTTATAAATATTTTAGTGTTTCAATACTTTGTAGAAGCAGTTTTTAAAGTTAGTGGGTTTTCTTTTTGTTTTTGTCTGAAATTGTGATGTAACAAGAAGACATCTATTTACTCTATTTACAGCTTTGAAAACTCATAACATTTGTGTACTGAAAGGAGTACCCTCTGTACCAAGTATTCAGTATTGTTGTTAATGTAATGTGATATTTTCTGTACACAGAATGAGTTGCTCTTTCGAGTGTCATTACCATGTGGGGAACAACAGTGAGAAGAGTGCCAGCAAGCCCAAAAGTAAATTCATAAACACTAATAACCTACTTATTAGAGATACACAGTGAGTTGTGACTAGACTACCAATTATATTTTTTTCTACAGTTCACTACTCAAAATATGTGAGTTTATAACAAACAGTTCTACCATGTTGTGGTCTTTATTTAGACCTATCCCAGGTTCGAATTCCAGTCACCTTCTTCCAGTCACCCTTTCCTTGCCAAGAGCGTGTCTGCAAATTACACCACAAGAATTTTACTAGGTTTATACACATTTTTGTTACAACATTCATAGAACCATATGTATACCACGATGAATATATTTCACATTCATTGGTCTAGAACATTTTGCTGAATGGACGTATCCAAATTGCTGCTTCCTTTCTTTACTCATACAAATGTTGCATTCGTTCACTCAGCAAACATTAATGAGTACCTACGAGGGGGTGGGCATGATTCCAGGCTAACAAGGAAAAACAAGACATATCCCTTCCTTAAGGTACTCATGTTTAATGTGAAACAGACCCATACACAAATAATTGAGATATTTACAAATTACTTTGGTCCTGAAGCTCAGCCTGGAGACATGAGAAGATGACCTGGAGAAGATGACATTTGAATGGGGTCTTAAAGCATGTTTGCCTAGCAGGAGAATGGATGAATTTTCATTGTAAGTCAGAAGAAATTCCATGTGCTATGCATATAATATTGTACAGATGCATGAAGTTGCACGGCCTGTTCAAAAACATACTTATGATGTGATAGAGTGCAGAGCACCTAACAGAGGTGGTGGTGTGTGAAAGGCAGGTATAATCCATCGTTAAACACTTGCTTCTGCTAGATTCCAAGATAAGTTTTTATATCCTCTAGATTGTCTCATACTCTGTGGTAGGGGGCATTATCTACATTTTACAAATAAGTTCAGTAAGATTGTAAAAGACTAAGTAGTTAGTCCATGGTCACACATGTAATTAGTGTCAGAATCCAGGTCCCTTTAACAGCAAAGCTGGAGCTCTTTCACTCTTATCATGCTGCTCCCTTGCCATGAACAGAAAGTGTCCCAGGTGTATTGGTTCAAGTACTCAGTCACCGAAAACCTTTATTATTTTTGTGAATCCTCGTGTCTGTGTGACTGTCTACTATATCCCTAACACATATCCTTCTTCCTTTATTATGCTATTTATTACATTACATTGTATCAATACATTATTTATTTGTATCTCCTCATTAAACCCCAGGCTTGAGTGTCTGATTCTTTTCAGAAAGAAAGTGCTTATTGAGTAGGTTCAAGACAAATGAATCGATGAATTTATGAAGGCATGTTTTGGGTTTTCCAATGCTCTTTAATGAGATAAAGACAATAGTATAAGAACATAAGGAAAGTATTGGATTTTCCTAACTTTAGATTGAAGCTCTCCTAAGATTCATGGAGAAAGAAAGGAAATTCCCTGGCGGTCTAGTGGTTAGGACTCTGTGCTTCCACTGCAAGGGGCCCAGGTTCGATCTCTGGTCGGGGAACTAAGATTCTGCATGCCGTGTGGGCAAAAAAAAAAAAAGAATTCTGAGGAGCTCACTGAAAAGCTGTGAACATATGAATAGTTGGATAATGATGAGGGAATGGGTCCCTCATTTTTGTCCTGTGGCAGCCTGGCTGGAAGATGCTCTATAACATTAGAAGAAAACTTCAGCTGTTGTGTTCTGATTAGCGTATTGTCAGAGCACCAACACATCCGGGGATGAACAGGGTGATTTGGGGGAGATGGTGAGATAAACATTTATGTCATTTTATTGTACTGATCGCCTAGCCCCTTTTTCAGCAAAAGCCTTATTTTGTTTTTGTATTTCACTTTTTTTCCAAGAGATGGAAGAATTTTTCAACACATAAGAAATTATAGCACTGAAAACTCAAAAAGTCTCCCTAAGGAGAAGCAGTATGCCAAATAGTCATTGACATAAGAAAACACTATAAATTAATGCAGTAATAGTTCATGGTTGCTAAGAAAGGAACTTAATTTACAACTTGAAACAGGTTTGTGTTCCTTACAAATTCTGGAAATCAATCAGTGGCACGGAAACTGATCTGCTAAAAGAGAAGAAAATTGATTCTTTATATTGTCAACTACATCAATTTTTTTTTTTTTTAATTTTGAAGGAACAACTTTTAGAAACAAGTTTATTAACCATTAAGGAATTCTTTGATATTTAGTTTCCTAGTAAACTATCCAAAGAGAAGTGTTTATGGCCTCATTAGAAGATAGATTTTTACTGTGCCAATCATCATCTTCAAAACTGCAGTCTCTATTATGCCAAAGACAGGGAAATCAAAAGTTAAATGAGATAGAGCTGTCTATGTGAAAGACCAGCATTGCATCATGTTTTAGAATGCTGCTTTGCATCAAAGTATCTCAATATGAAGTAGTGGGAATCTGAACACATTTGCATATTCCCCATTCGTGACATAGTGTTGGCATTCTCAAAAAGAATAACTGTAGCTGGTGGCAATTTTTATCTAAAGAGATTTGTGCATGTTAACAATATACCATCTTCTGTCAGCATAAGAAGAGCCTATGGGGCCCATTAACTCGCCAAATCTGCCACTGTTCTGCAAAGTTTTATTAAGCAAGTGCAGTCCCTAATAGTCACTTACAAAATTCATATCAAATGCTATCAATAAGCAAGGGGATTATTTTCTCCCAGTGAGAATGCATTTGAAGAGTATAAGAAGGCTTGACAAAAGAATAAAACACTTTAAGTGATCACTATATTAATATAAATATATCCTACCAGGAAGCCAATATATGTAAGTAGCATATGCACTTTAATGTCTGCCACTAATAAGTTCTCAGAGTACCATATTTTTCACAGATTTTCTTCCCATATTTTCTTTCTTTATGGTTTCTCTCAACTCTAACCACGAACCTGGTTGAAATTAAGCCAAAAGACACTGTGCGTTTATCCACACCTTTTAAAAAGCTTCCACTGGTTTTGGGTAGTTGGTAGACCTTTGATTAGCTTCAAAGGTCTACAACCAAAATAACTGGAAACATAGGCCCACAGGGTGCTGTGTTTCCTGAGCAAGTGTTCCTGAACCAGAGGATGCACCCGGAAATTAACAAACATCCAAGCCAAAGAGCGTCCTCCTTATGAAAAACCTTATGGTAATTAAATCAAATAGTGTCCATTGATCTTGAGTTGAATGCCAGGAAGCAGGAGCTTAATAGAAATCCCATTATCTAAATAAATCTAGAGAAATCTCAAGAGGGACAAGTCCACAGTGCCCTCTAAGAATGTAATAAAAATGTCTGTGAATTTCATCTTCAGAAGGACTCAACATTTCCCTAATACCTCTTCAATTACTATAATAACTCTTTAAAGTAATCAAGAGCAAATAGTACCAATCCTTGGAAACTGGAGGATAAGAAAGGGAATATAATATCCTCTAGAAACTGGAAGGAAGGAAGGAAGGAAGGTAGGTAGGTAGGTAGGTAAGGGAAGAGGGAAGGAAGTGGGGGGGAGGGAGGGAGAGGTGGGGAGAAGAAAGAAAGGAAGAAAAAACAATCTGTCATTAGAACCAGAACAAGAAATTTTGGCTCCTGCTCCATCAACACTCTCTTACTTGACACTTTTGATACCTTACTTACCATTTTGGAATGGAAGACCTTTCCCACACCAGGCTCACTCATTTTCAACCTCTTGTAAATAAGCTCTTTGTTTAAAATGACATAGCTATCATATTAATATTGCTACTGTTCCAATTGCTGTGCTATCTAAATAGTATGCAGGAAATGACTAGACTTAAGCTCCAGCCCTGAGAGGAAACTTTATAGTAGCTTTAAGGTAATGTGAGTTATAAAAGAAGTTGAGTATTAATTATAACACTTGTCATTTTTTAAAAAAGCTTGGTGGTATGTATAATTTTACCTCATTTTCTCATTTGCTACTGTTATTTAAATCACTTCCCAGCACTAAGCATGTGCATAAAAGATGATTGTTCCCAATTTAACCTTTTAAGTAAAATGTATTCTATTAAGTCATTACAGTTCCCTCTATTTTCTATGATGTTTATTCATTTATCTTCTGTCCTCAAGATAGACATCTGTGTCAGTGAATATTTTGGAGAAAGACCCCTAATTTTTATGCCCATCACCCATTTGGATGTTCTACACTGTTTTTTGAAATAGTTTGGTAGTATTCTAAAGAATTTCAAATTGTTAATTAAAATAATTAGTATTCCTACTAAAAATAGTAGATAGTATTCAGCCAAAAAGTTAAGTTACCATGTTCAACCTAACATGGCAAGGGAATTTGCAGTACTTAAAGTGCCTTAGATTTTATGGGATAACTTATGTCTGTTAAAAAAAAAAAGACAAAAACAAAAAATAAGACCCTACCCTTGTGTGAATTCCTTTTTCAGAATAACTGCACAAAATAAAATCATGTATGTAGTCTGAATACCATATTTCCTTTGCCTTTCTTCCACTACAAGATGAACTGGGAGCCATGTAAACCGGGAGGTAAAACCTGCTGTGGGTATTGGATTATCCATGAGATAGCAATTGAAAGTACTTTGTGCCCTGCCTATTCCTTTATAATCCTAGGCAAGTTAATTCATACGCACCACCACCATCATTAAATTCACAACCTTTACCACTCTCGGTTTCCATTTATCAAAAGTTTTCATTTATTGAGAAACATGTACCTGGAACTGTGCTAAGTGCTTTTTTACATTTATTTCATTCAGTTCTCACAAGTCCTTGTACAGTGTTTTTATCTCATTTTTCACATGGGGAAACTAAGGTTTAAAGGAGCTTAGTAACTTGCCTGATAAATCTTGAATTCAATCCACATCTGTCCCATTATTAGCTATTATGTTATTCTGTAACATCTAATGTAAATTAACTCTATTTAGTTTATCATTAATTATCTAATAACTAATATTTATTAAGCACTTACTATGTGATCTTTTAAGTATTTTGCATAAACTTAAACAAATAATCTTCACTCTAAACCTACGGGGAAAGCAATATCAACCTCATTTTATATATGATGAGCTTGAGGCACAGAAAGTTAAAATAAATTGCAGGTAACCAGTAAGTATCTAGGTCAAGATTTTAACTCAGATGATTTCTTATCTGTGTAATGGAGATGAATTATTTTAGCTTGAACCTATTAGAACTGTAGATTTCTGAACATGTTAAACAAATTTATAGCTAACACTTGTTAATATTGGTCAACATAGAAAGATTTCTATTAATAACATATATTCAAATTAAAAGGGTAATAGTGTTCTAACATACGGGTGTTTGTCAAGTGTTTTCTTACATTTAATTCATGTTATCAATAATCTGAAAAATATAACAACTCTTCTATGATTCATCACAAGTATATAGTAGAGTGATTAAAAGTGCCGTGTTTAAGCTCTGGCTCCTCCGCTTACAAGATGTGCCGCAGTTTCTTTATCTGTCAAGATAATAATAGCTATCTTTACAGGTTACTGTGAGCATTAAATGAATTAATAGCTATAAAGAGTATAGGGTAGAACCTGTATATTACAAGTGCTCAGTATTAGCTTCTAGTATTATTTTTTTCTTCACCATCGTTGTTTTCCAATATTTTTTCATTTGTACTATAGATTCCACTGTATATTTTTTCAGACCTGGGAAAGACAGAATTTGGCCCACAATTGGAGGCTGATACATATGGATTGACATCTCCAACTGGAAACACGAAGAAAAGTCCAACAAGATTTTTAAGCAGTTAATACCAGGAAAATCACAAACATGTAGTGCTTTTGTCTAGAAAATAAAGAAATAGCTTAGGAAAGGAGGGCTAGGTGGGTGTGGGAAGATTTAGGAAGATTTTTGTATAATAACTGGGTCAATGAAATATGACTGAATGTTGTAGGTAAAGGAAGGAGGAGCTTATTACTCTGAGACCAATCTCGTATTTGGGAAAATGGAAGAGGTCCTCCTTGTTGGCAGAGTTCCCCTCATCTTGCTTCCACCCTTGAGCCACCAGAGTTTTATAGACTAATGTAGACAATGACATATGGTGAATATTGAACAGCTGTTGTTGAATATTGAAGTGATAATCCATGCAGAGTTGCTTAAGGATTTAGAACTTGGCCTCTTTGTTCATGAGAGATATTGGTTAGTAGCTTTCATATAACGTCTTTGCTTGATATTAACATCAAGGTAATGGTAGCCTCATAGAATGAGTTGGGAAATATTCCCTCCTCTAAATTTTCTGAAAGAATTTCTGTAGAACTGGTATTATTTCTTCCTTAAATGTTTGGTAGAATTCTTCAGGAAATCAGCTGGGTCTAGAGTTTTCATTCTGGGAAAGTTTTTAACTTTCAATACAAATCGATTAAAAAACAAACTATAGGGCTATTAGATGATCTCTTTCTTCCTATATAAGCTTTGGTAATTTGTGGCTTTCAAAATTGTATCCATTTCATCAGAGCTGTGTTCATCTAAACTTTTATCCACTGCTGAAGCAGGATTCTTCTTCCTATTCTAATGGATGCCCCTGAATTTTGAAGTTTTTCACTCTGGGTATTGGGAATAGGAACTTTATTCCCAACCTTGTGTAAACTTTGAACACTGTGCTCTTTCCCCTTTGGGGCGGTTCTGTCCCAGGTCTTGGGTAGAACACTGTGCTCTTTCCCCTTTGGGGCGGTTCTGTCCCAGGTCTTGGGTAGTTTCCTCACATGCATGTGATCATCAGCAATTAATTAAATACCTGAGGGGATCCTTTGCAGATCTCAGAAAGATTTCTGTATACCTCTCTTCTCTCCAATTCTCTGACCTAAACTCTGTCTGCCTTGGTTTCCCTGGACATCCAGCTTCATGTCCTCAGGCTGGGATATCCCTGGGCTCTGCCTATGTTCCCCTTCCTGCACCGCAACCTGGAAACTTTCTCCAGACAGTAAGCTGGAGCAATGGCGGGAGTCACCCCACCTGTTTTCCACCTCTCAAGAGGCACTGTCCTCTGTTGCCTGATGTCTAATCTCTTGAATGCCATTGTTTCATGTTTTGTCTATTTTAGAAATTTTTTTTTCAGGAGGAATTGTAAGTTTGTTCCCTTTTGCTCCATTTTGTCCAGATATAGAAGTCTGATCCTTGGGGATTAGATATATTGCTGTCATGCTCAAAGAGTTTTATTATATATTATACAGCCCTAGATTCTTGAGTTTTTCTGTTTTTGCGGATACAGAAACAACAGCCCAGTTAAAAGAACTGAAAGTGTTAGAAATTTTTTAAAAGAATGAAATCCTTTTCACAGAAGTTTTAATGTACATATACTTCTTCATAACTGTCTTTAAGTTATGTACCAATAGAAATGAGGTGCCCCAGGCAGCCTGGGGAAAATGTTTTCTCAAATCTTTGCCAGTAAAAGATTTCACTTATTACAAATCTATATTAATTTATTGTTCAAAAAATGGCTGATATACAAGCAGGTCTGATCCTTGTCTCTTTAATTTCTTTGCAGTGCCAGATGAAAGCAAAGTCCATTCATTGGCTGGACACAAATCGGGTAAGAAATTCCTTGTAACTGACTTTATATTCTCCTTCCTGGAAATCTCTGGCTGTGTTTGAGTAGCAGATGGAACCTGTTTCCATCCACTCATCACTGAAAGACTTGCTAATTAATATATGAGATGTCTCTGACTTCCACAAAGGTGAATTATTGCTTGGCCGTGTGTATAGTGGCATAATGTATGCTGACTCAAATGTTTGAGAAGAAGGAAGAAAGGTTTCCAAAAAAATAATTATAAAACCCAAACTCTTTAACCTGTATGCCAGCTGAACACTTAGAATAACAAAAAATTACAAAGAAAACCCAAGAAAGTTTGAAATTCTTTTCCATGATGACTCTCACATTAAAGTGGCAGGACAAAGAATTCCAGAATAAGAAAAACGTGGCCATTTCTTCCTTCTCAAAAAAGAATCATTTTTTTGCCTGTCATCAAAGGGGATTGGGCCTGAGATGACTGTATTCTCTTTCTTTAGACTCATGAATGAGCTCCCTGGAGGTGCCCTAGGAAGTCCACAAGGACTCTGAGGGTCTCCAGGCTCTTTCTCTGTTTTGTGTGAGATACCTTCAGGTCTAAAATCCAAGCTTTTCCTTCATTGCCAAATGACCTACCTTCTATTCCTTTGCCCTTTCTTCATCATTTTTTTTTTGTTGTTGTTGTTCTTTTATTTATTTTTATTTATTTATTTATGACTGTGTTGAGTCTTTGTTTCTGTGCGAGGGCTTTCTCTAGTTGCGGCAAGCGGGGGCCACTCTTCATCGCGGTGCACGGGCCTCTCACCATCGCGGCCTCTCTTGTTGCGGAGCACAGGCTCCAGACACGCAGGCTCAGTAATTGTGGCTCACGGGCCCAGTTGCTCCGTAGCATGTGGGATCTTCCCAGACCAGGGCTCGAACCCGTGTCCCCTCCATTGGCGGGCAGATTCTCAACCACTGCGCCACCAGGGAAGCCCTCTTCAGCATCATTTATTCCCATTAGTTGAAAACACTTAAAGCTACTAAGCTAGTAAATACAGCAGTAATCCTTTTCTTGTAAGGGTGCATTATTTGGGGGGAAACTATCCATTTTACTCTTAGAAATGCCACTCCAAACAACAGGAGGGTTATGATTTGTTGGCATCCCTTCATTTCTGAAACAAAGAAGTCGTTCCCATCACCAAGCATCTCCTGTGTTTATGGGCCAATTATGTTCTCAGCAGTAAGTGGCCTTGATGCCTCATTACTTCCATCATGTTCCAGGGCAAGATTATGATTTTTTTTTTCCTTTTCTTCTTTCTCCAGATTCACTAGTGATAACAGCAGGGAAGGTCTGGTTCACAACTCTTAGATGTTTTCTTTTCTGCCCCTCCTAATAAAGAGTCTAAGAGGTTAGATCACTGTGAAAGAAAAGATTTCTGAGGGAGTGATAAATTGCCCCATGCTGCTTGTTCCCATCATCCACGTCCATTAAATTCTCTACTACTGGAAATATTTTTCGGAGTCTGAGAAGGAAGTTCTCATGGCCAAGGTACTCCAAGGATAGCCTGCATTATGTTCCTCTTAAATGCCTGGTACTTCTTGTCCTTAGCTCTCTTACACATATTAATATTTGAAGATAAAAACCTATTTACATACTGGGATGGGCTTCAAGGTAAGAAGTAGAAGCATTTTTTTAAGAACGTGTATCAGTTTGGTTTCTGAAAACAAATAATAAACTTTCTGGCTTTTTCCAGGAAATCAACTCTTACTCTAATCTTACTTCATTTCCAAACAAACTACTGTTAGCCAGTAACTAAAAATTATTGTCACTCTTTTTATAGGCAAACATTATCTTGGTATATTGCTATAGTATTTTAGGTACATTTTAATGATATATTTTTATGTAGTGTGAAATAAAGATAGTAGTAAAGAAGTACTCTAAACATAAAAATTGAAATAATCTTCCAAATTAAAAGAAAAATGTTAAAAATGGCATAATTTTAAAGCTGCCAGTCAGGTTAACTGTAAGGTTCACATGGCAGAGTTATTTTAGCTGGTAATAGAAATAATACTAATGGTCTTCATATCCCATGAATCAAACTGTTGAAATACATCAGATGTTTTAAATAAGATTTTTGTTACTAATGAACTATTATTACAATATTCACTATTCTTATATTTTAAGTACTTTTATATCCTATCACAACATCATCAAATTTTTCATTGGCTCTCTGTGGAACTGGGGCAAATGCTGAAAACAACCAGAAAGTTGATAACTTTGGAGCCAAAGTGGCATACGATAAAACACAGTGAAGAGGGCTAACCAGTCACCTCAAATTGTGTGCTCTAGACTTAAATTAAATGAGAGCACTCTATAAAACGTTAGAGACAGTACTGAGAAAATAAAAAGCAGCATGAAAGCAAAAGATGCTATTAAGGTCTTGAATTATAATTCTCTTCAAGAACCCATCCCTCCCATAAAGTGCAACTCCCTGTGTGGGCTACACTTGGGTAGAGCATTTTCCCATTAGGCTTTGGTGGTGACGACAGTGAAAGAGAATTAAGGGTCCTTTTGATTCTGGCATCCTGTTTCAGTCATTTTTAACATTCACCTAATATAGAACTATAGTCTCCATCTGCTACAGTCTAGACCACTAAGCAAGTTGCAAGTTTGGATTGTAATGTGCAACGTGCCCTGATCATTCATACTTATCTCGCCAATGTCAGCTTCTTTTTGTTTCACCTTTCTCTTCCCCAAATCCTTTCTCCAGAATTTTCAGGTGAAAAAGTGATAACTCTTTTGCTAAGAAGAAAGAATATCTCCCTCTGTCTCTTTTAAATTATAGAAATGTGGGCCTCTTTCCCACTATCCAAGACCATCAGGAAGTTAAATTAAATTTATGTGCTGGCCTAAATCTATCATCCATCCTCTTATTTAGAATGATATTCAACATTCTAATAAATTCATCTGAGTTAAAATTTCTTCTGAGTCAGCTACTTAGTGTGTAGAGAGCCATTTCATGCCAAGTTCCATCTGTTGGTCTGGCTTGGGTACTTCCCAAATTTGTGACAATATTTTTGGCACCGTTTCCTTGGCTTATTCTTTAAATGGTTGATTCCTCAGAGCTCAGATCAAATCAGAGTCTTAGGTAAGATAAATCTTTCTAACATTTTTGGCCCAAAATGTAGTATTCCCTCACCTCTTCTGGAATCAATCCAGTATTCTTGAGATTTCTCTAATAATCTACCTCAGGGGCTACCCCTGGCAGTGCATTGGATCTCATACCTTGGCAAGGAAAATGGCAGGCTGGTACTCCTGTTTATAATCTTATGGGGTCCTCTTCCACATATAAGAGGTATTAATGTTTATGGGATGGTGAGACCTACCATAGAGAAGTTAGGAGCAAAATGCTTTTTGTTTGGTTCCTTTAAAAAAAAATCATAAGTTTCAGAGAGCCTTGAAAAACCAAAAAGCTGTCTTTCACCTTTTTCCCTAACTATCTCACTAATTGAATTCTGACAAAACTCAAATCCTAGCAATGCACAGGGGAAATAACTTCAGCAAAATGTATATTTTAAACAATGAAACCATTTTTTAAAATGACAGATATTCTGAGGGAACATTAGAATCCAGAGAAAAATGACATCAGATTTGTCATAGCCTTTTTTTTTTTTTTACATTATGCTTTAATTTTGGCTATACACAGACTCATAAAGTATGTCCGAGAAGGAGTCCTTTTTTTTCCCTATGTACTGAACTGACACTTAAACCAATAGTTTAATGCTCCTCAGCATTCAGACAGAAAGGACTTATAAATTTTACTTTTTTAAAATGTGCCTTCGTATTTTTTTGTTTTGATTTACTGCTTAGAATGGTTTTAATATGTATTGACTGTCTGCAGAGATCTTTGCTGACCCAGCTCTTTAAGATGATGCAGTACTGAAGAAAGCCGATGAGTCCTTCTTTATGAGCTCTGACATATTAATTAGCAAAATGGACTAAAAAGCTTTCCTTTTTCTATTTAAATTTCTTATAGTCTCAAACACCTGTCTATATAACTGTAAAACAGGCAAGTCTGTAAAAGTAATGGTTGGCAGTAAGTCCAGACCTTTTCTGAGATGAGTTTATCAATTCATGAGCAAGTATTCATTAACAGTCTAGGGGAACATCTCTCCAGCCGAGGTGCCTTGCAGCCACTAAGTACGGTTGGTATCTCAACACATTTTACTAATGAAGAAGCTGAAGCTCAAGGCATAAGTCCTTGTTCTCCCAGTTGGTAACTCTTAGCGTTAGGATAGAAACCCAGATGCGGTGTGGCAGAGCCCATGAATTTGGACACTTTATATTCCACCAGCATGTACCTAACACCTCACAATCTCAGGAACTGAGAAGAATATAGGAGTAAGACACAGTCTAGTTGGAAGGCATGACCCACATATCAAGATATCCTATAAATCATTACTTACTTTTTATAACCTCAGCTAGCTAAACCAGGAACACAGTAGGTGTAATTTCTCTATGGTAATTCAGTGAGCAAGAGAAGAACATCAAATCTGATCATTTGTGCCTTTGTTTCTCTGCATGCATGTGCACGTGAATGTGTGGGCCAAGAGATGTATGAGAAAAAAATATGCATGTGATGTACACGTATTATGCGTAAGTTATAGGAAATGTGCATGTGATACGTGTCTTACAGCAAAGGCTGAGAGCTTAACATGCAAGTTACTAACTTGACAGAACATACATTCTGCTTTAAATGCATTGTGTGTAGGGACTTCCCTGGCAGTCCAGTGGTTAAGACCCTGCGCTCCTAATGCCGGGGGCACAGGTTCGATCCCTGGTCGGGAAACAAGATCCTGCATGCTACACGGTGCGGCCAAATAAATAAATAAATAGATGCATTGTGTGTAAACTTCAAATCTAGAATGTTCAAATGTAGCTAAAGAAATTGCTGAATCTTTGCAAAAGAAAAGATAAAACATAAGGTGATTGGATAGTCACTTTAAGAGTAATGGGTTATTAAATGATATTTCATAAATTTTGTTGAGTTTTAGTGTTCCATACTTTTATAGAATATCTAAGTTAAAATATGCATTTAAATTTTGGAGCACCAACCATGATCACTTTTCATATCTGAGTCTTCTAAATGAATTACTGTTTTTTATGACTTTTCATTGTTATTGTTGATGAGGAACTAAAATCATAGAGTAAGTGGGTAGTGGATTTGAACTCTGTTTCTTTCCTCATCAGTTGGTTAAGGTAATACTGCATGGTTATCTATTTGGACAAACATTTTTATTGGGTATTTTCTAAGCTTCTGTCATGTGTTATGTTGGATAACTATAGCTTTAGACACAAAAAAAGTATACATTTCCCACATGCTTCAGCCTTGGTTTACATTTCCATGGGATTCAGGATGTTTTCTTTAGAAAAAAATTAACGATACATCTAGGATTCTTTCTATAGAAACTTGATTATGAAGCAACCTTAGTGTCTCCTATATTGCAAAATGTTAGTGATTACTCTATCCTTTAAATTTCAAAGAATCAAATCAATCAAATCAAATTAGAAAGAAATATATCGTGAGATAAGGTTATTTACTATTCAAATATGGTGTAGGTGTGTGCATTTCTAAATTTCATGAGTAAATAGATACTACATTTTTTTATAAATCAACTTTCAAAACTATTTCTGTTCCACTCATGTTTATTAAATACCCACTTTGTAACAGGTATTAAGTTTTAAGCACTGGAGATACAAAGTGACATGTGTCAGAAAGGAAGTGCTTTCATAGCAGGATCTGAAAGATAAATAGAAGTTTGAGGAATAGAAAAGGTCACTGAGCTAACACTTTCCAGGCACATGGAAAGTTGTGAAAACATGAAACTTCATGGTGTGTTCCAGAAACTGTAAGCAATTCGGCATGGCAGGAGTGCAAAGGGGAGAGTGACATGCTACGAGGTTAAGCAAGAAGGCAGAGATTAGATCATGGGGAACGCCTACCAAATGAAAGAATGTGAATTTTATCCTACAGGCTCAGAGAATCTAAACAGATTAAAGAAGGGGAGTGGTCAGTTTTATAGTCTAGTGATATCACTCTGGTTGTTGTGGGGACTTGAAAGCATTTTTTTTTTTAAAGGCAAGAATAGTTAAAAAGACCACTGCAGTAGTCCAGATAAGAGATGATGTGGGCATAAATTTAAGTGATTAAATTAAGGAAAGAAAAGTAAGAAATATTTAGAGAATAAAGCCTTGAATTTTGTTGTTTGTTTGTTTTGTAATCAAACTTAGCGGGTAAGTGAGAAAGAGGGTCCAATTTGATTATCAGTGTATCAGTCAACTCTTGCTATAACCATGCTACGTAATAAAACCAACAGTTAACATTTATTTATTTTTATTTTTTTAAAAGGCTGGAGATTTTTTTTTTTTTATAACAGAGGTCTGTAAAGTATTTGTTTATTTATTTATTTATGGCTGTGTTGGGTCTTTGTTTCTGTGCGAGGGCTTTCTCTAGTTGTGGCAAGCAGGGGCCACTCTTCATCGCGGTGCGCGGGCCTCTCACTATCGCGGCCTCTCTTGTTGCGGAGCACAGGCTCAGTAATTGTGGCTCACGGGCCTAGTTGCTCCGCGGCATGTGGGATCCTCCCAGACCAGGGCTCGAACCTGTGTCCCCTGCACTGGCAGGCAGATTCTCAACCATTGCGCCACCAGGGAAGCCCAACATTTATTTCTTGATCACGTATCTTCAGGTGGGCTGGGACTTGCCGATCTCAGAAGCCTGTTTGGCCAGGCTTGGCTCTAACCTGTAGTTCAGGTCCAGGTTTTCTGCCTGTGTCTCTTATCCTCCTTGGGCCAATGGTTTCCTGAGGCAAGTACCTTTGATAACAACAGTGATAAGATGAAAATAGAGTAGACAGAGAGGGAACTCATAAGCTATGTGGCAGTGTTCATGTATTAATGATGTGAGAGTGAAGGTGATAGAAGGAATGATAAGAGGAATAGAAAGAAGTGTGGCAGGATAGCATGAGCTGTGAAAGAGTCAGGATTTTATATAATGGTAGAGAAACAATGTACCTGAACATGGAAATGCAAAATAAGTAGATAGCTGAGCCCCCTCCCAACCCTGACTTGCATGATATGGGTGAGAAAGAACAGCTTCAAATGAGAGGGCTACAGGAGAAGCAGAATTCTTGGTGGAGAGCTAGATTTCAATGAAAGCGAAAAGGAAGGGGAATTTTCAGAGAAGGGGTTGGAAGTGAACAGCATTTTGTCAACCATGGGAGGGTAGTGGAGATTCGAGAAGGCAAGGTGGAGGAGTCTGGGCTGGAGGGGAGAGTGGGACGGTGAGTCACAGGGAGATGGACAGAGTGGTGTAAGGCTAGCACAGGAAGGAGTAGATGACCAAAGGGCTCACACCTTGGGAAATGACTAAGGGTGTCAGGAGTGATGCACCTAGTTTGTTTAGATGGCTTTGCAGTTGCCGAGAGAATCAATTCTCAGTCTTTGGTAAACAGAAAAAAGGCTTGGGCCAGTTATGACTCAGTGGTGGCCTGGATGAATTATTTTTTGTAAAGAGATCCTATCTCTGAAGGATGAGGAGATGAAGATTTTCCAGGAGGAAACGGTCCCAAGGTTACAAGTTTTGAGGAGATGCTTAAATTTTACTGGGTTTGGAAACCGAGAAATGACCATGGGTAATCATTTCTGCTGGACAGGAAACAGGACAGCAGGCTCAAAATGAAGTGGCTTGAGGAGGAATGGGAGGTGGAAACAAGGATAGATGATCTATCCAGAAGCTTAATATTAAGAGAAAAAAGAGAGATGTATCTAGCGAAGAGAAGTTGTCTTTTGTTGGTGGTGGTGTTCTATTTCATGTTATTAATGAGAAACACTGGACCAAGTTTGTTGACTGAGAAGAAAGAGACATTTGTAAGAGAATGAAGAACGAGGAAAGAGGAAATTTTTAAAGGGATAGGATTAAGAGTATAGTTTTATAGCAGTTGGCTTTGAAGAGGATGAGCCAAGATTGAAGGGAAAGTGGCAGGGTTGCATGTAGTACAGATAAATTTGTAGGTAGAGGGGGTAAGAAATTAAGGATGTTAATGGTCTCAATTTTCTTGATGATGTCGAAGTCTGTACATAATGGCATTGTAGGGTTGGTCAGTAGGCTGGTCAAGAAAATAAGAAACACTATAGATAATAGGTAGCCCATGTTGGGATGTGTTTAAGTCACTGAAGCAAAATTGGATGGGAAACTATGAAACAATATATTTACACCTGCACATGCACATATTCACTGCATTCAAGGGTTGAGTTACAAATGAGCTACAATTTTCCCCTGAACTAAAATGTTCATATCTTTTGCAGTTATATTTTCAATTCTCTATTTATGGTGAAATTATAGAAAGTTAGGACTAAGTGGATAGTTACATATGTCTAATACAACCAACTTATTTTAAAGAGTAGATTGATACCTAGACAGGGACAATCACCCCCCACCAAAGGCCCAGCTGGTCAGACCTGTTGACTTCTACTTCAGCAACCTCTTGCTTTGTGAATTCAAACATCATTGCTACCAGTTTTGCCTGACTTAATAATCTAAACTATCATTAAAATCCTCAAAATTTCCCCAAACCCAGCATGGATAACAGAAAGAATAATTTAGCACAGCACTGGTCTTTTGTCTTTTCAGCTTCTCTCATTGAAACCCACCAGAATTGAATAAGCTTCTATATACAAAAAGTATGTACTTTGTTCAAAGTTTATTACAGACTTTGTCACAAAGTCTGTATCTGTTTATGGTTGCTATTCATTATACTTTATATTTTTATTATGGTGTTCTGTTTATTTTTCCCCTAAATATAAATGTACAGGACAAATTATTCTGAGTTCCAATAGACATTTGTTGATACGGTGTATTCGGTACATACTTTCCCCCTGTGCCCTTATATATTGATATTGATATTACAAAATTCTCAGCAATGAAATTTTTTATTATCCTGTCTCATAATTCAGAACTCAACAGCTTATCTTTGGAGATAAAATTTACTGCGCTTAAGTGTGCATTGATTTAGAAAATGTATAGTTTCTAAAGTTTTAACTGTTTGAACAAATTAAAAATAATTTTATAAAGAGACGACCCTATTTCTATGTATGTCAAATTCTTCAAATGTGGCTGAACTCTCTCAAACTTCACCATCCATGGGGAATATGTGTCTTGTACATTTGGAAAACAGTGGTTTGGAACTGACAATTCTAATAGCGTTTCTAAATGCCAGAGTGAACATCTGCAGTGAAAAATATTATTAAATGACTACATGATGGTTGATAAACATTATTAAATGACTACATGATGGTTGACAAAAATACAAAGTGAATGTTTGACATTAAAACTTTACTGCAGGCTGAGCTATCTGTACTCAGCTTTGGACTACCTGTGCGACTGGAGAGGGACAGCAGTAGGAGCCACAGAAAACAGCGAGTGACTTAGAAATTACACAGAAACGCCTTCATCAGTCAGAATATTATTGTATGGACTTGAATGTATCATGGGTAAAAACAAATCACATTCTCAAAAACATAATAACTATAAATGTTAAGCTGTGAGCACCAATTCGGTCCTCTTTCCTTTATATTCAGCTTTAGGATCTCCTGAGTAAACTTCTTGCAATGAAACTATTTCAGTAAAATTGTTGGACTCTATATACCTACTAGCTTTTATTTTTTTTTAATTTATTTATTTTATTTATTTATTTTTGGCTGCGTTGGGTCTTCGTTGCTGTGCGTGGGCTTTCTCTAGTTGCGGCGAGTGGGGGCTAGTCTTCGTTGCAGTGCGTGGGCTTCTCATTGCAGTGGCTTCTCTTGTTGCAGAGCATGGGCTCTAGATGTGCAGGCTCAGTAGTTGTGGCTCATGGGCTTAGTTGCTCTGCGGCATGTGGGATCTTCCTGGACCAGGGTTTGAACCCGTCTCCCCTGCATTGGTAGGCGGATTCTTAACCACTGCGCCACCAGGGAAGCCCCCTGCTAGCTTTAAATGATGGCAGCCCTTTATCAAGAGTAGATTTGGCAAGGGCTACAAAGCTTTTCGGTTCCTATGTAATTATTTTAGAAAGGTTTACATTGACACCTGGAATTTTAAATCACTCTTCTAAGGAAAGTATTTTATGTCTAAATGTGTTGTGGAGAGAAAAAACGGAGACACTCTGATTCCAATGACCCAGAGAGGTTATAGCTCCCTGCTTGTAGGACCTTTTATTTTAAACTTCTACGGATAATCTAGCTGCCAGTGTTAAGTGATTGGCTGTTTAGACATTCCAGCAGTGTTTTACTTCTGAACTCTTCTCACCAAAATATTAGCCGACATATGATATTGGAAGGACAAGTTTAAAACCCAGCCTGAGACACCTGAAGATCAGCTTTTACATAATAGATGCCCAATCTGTGTTGAATAACATACAGTATGTCAAAGCCTAAATTTTGTTTTGTTTAATATCTGATAAAGGTATAACAATGCCAACTAATGGTGAGAAATATTTTAGGGTATATTGGCTTTGATAATGTCGGTGTGACTTTACACAAGTTGTGTGTGTATACACACATATGAGTTTCATAAATGAATGCTGGGTTGATGGGGAGGGAAGCATTAAAAGACTAGTATATTTCAAGAAGGGTTTTGCCTACTTAAAAAAATGCTCATTTGTTCCTGTATTTAGGCTCCATCGACAGGGATAAATTTCAGTACCTTTAACAAGTCACACCATGCCCTCTATCGCCTTGTCTTGACCTGCCCTTGCAGCCTGTCTCATGCCACCGTCAACCTCTACCCCACCCCATCCCCGCCTCATCACACTTGTTCCCAATTCACAGAGCTACTCACCACTGTTGTCTGACCATATCTTATTCTTTCATGCCTCAGAGCCCCAGCGGAACTCTTTGAAGGCCCACCTCCCTCAGAAACCCTCCCCAGTTTCCTCAGACCGAGGTCTCCTCTGGTATCTAGCCTTGTTTAACTTCAGGTGTCTCCAGCCTCTGGTTTTATACTTTTTAACTTCTCTCACCCTTTGCTGCCCTAGCTCACACTTCTGCTCTAGAGCCAGTTAGCCCCCAAGGACCCACACAGGCTGCTTCTCAAATCTCCTTTGATCAATAGTCATGACTCCCTTAGACCATTAATGATCCCAAGGCCTACCTTTTCCTCATATAGGCAGGAGAACTCTGTTATCTACCGAATGAAAGGGCAGGAACCAGTGTTAACTCTTTTATTAAACCAGTATTTATTGAATGCTTACTGTGTGCCAGACACTGTGCCAGGTACCACAAATACAAGGTTGTGTAGACTGTGGATTCTGCCCCTAAGGTACTCACAGTTTAGTAGCAACAGTAGGAATGCAAACACTGAAACTACCATGTGCTTATACATAAATGCAAATACTTAGAAAAAGTAACAGTGGCTACCTTTACTTAGAGGAAGAAGATGAGGTTGGGGGTCAAGGGGGACTTCTGCTTTATCTGTAGTACTTGAATTTTTACATTGAGACTATATTTATGTGCAGTTTGAGTAATGAAAAACTTTATGGGTTTAAAAAAGTAAAATCTTTTCAAACATACTAAAATTTCACATGCTGAATCTAATCATTGAAATGTTGTACACATGAGATGATTTAGCATGGGGACTGGCACAGAATATGCACAGAAGAACCACAGGAAAAGGGATAGTTTCTGGGAAGGAGATGAGAGGCTGAATCCCAGAGTCATGCTGGGAACCTATTTGGGGCCCAGAAGTATTTTGGGAGGAAGGGAATAGAGACAGACTTAACCATGAGATACCTCATTTATGGGTTGCTGGAAAATGTGCCAATGAAAAACATATTTGGAGAATGTTAAACTCCCCTGTCAATTTTTGGTATCCTAGAGGGCAGGAACTTAGTCTTTGAAATTTATTCAGTAAGGCACCCACTTCATGGTTTTTAGAGGTTCATGGTGCCCAACTGTGTCCAATAAAAGCAGAATTATAATGAGGGCTTGTGATGAATATGTAAAAGTTAAAGAGAAAACTTAAAGCAACCTAGATTACTTCTTGCTAAAATAAGCAAATGCAAATTCATTAACACTCTATTGATAATTAGAAACCACACAGACACACACACAAAACAACTTACAAATTCCACCCCATCAAAATAGAACAAAGCTGTTGAAAGTTACCTTTTGAATAAAAACCCTTTTATTAACTAATCCTTTTTTGTAAATGTGCATGCCTTTTCAACCAGGAAAACAACAACTGCAAAGAAAGAGGGAGAAAAAAAGCAGATAGTTTTGTAAAGTATCATGATATTGCCATCAGGGAGTTGTCAGAGGTATTTAGAAATGTTGCTGTCAAACTGGTGATGGAGGCTTTTTACTTGTTATACTCAGAGAAAATGTTACTATCGGTTGGTCTAGTGACCTAGTGGTTGATGAACTATTTTAGGTGATTTATATGGACAAACACTTCTTATTTTTTAAAAGTATGGATCTATATTGTGTATTAGTAAAGTACTATTTTTCTATTTATAATAGTGCTACATTTTTAAAAATAAAATATTAGCGGAAAAAGTATGAGATTTTAAATAATATTAGGAAATAACAGTATAAAATGATCTGTGAACATGGCAAAATATCCTGAAGTCATATGACACAGTTTGCTGAGGTCTGGGAAACAGTGATGAATTCTGTTAAGTTTCCATCAGCATGTCCATAGTTTCCATCATCGTGCTTTTTGGCAAAGCTCCGAAAATCTTGGTTTGAGAAAAGTACGTCCACCCTGAGGCCTTGGGCTATATAATACTCACTCTCTGGGCCCCATTTCCTGTCCATGGACCAATGCCTTCAATTCTGGTTGAACACTGGCTCCTTCAGCAAAGAAATGTCCAAATCTTCAACTGTTTCTTACTGTGAACTTCTCTCCATCAAGTTTAACTTGAGTTATATTTTGAAGTACATGCCTCTAACAGGCCATCTTCATCAGAGAAGGAAACATAACAGATACAGTGGTGCCCTTCTGTGTGAGCCTGGAAAGGCAGTCTCGTACAAATGCAGAGTTAGCCTTCACTTTTCACCTTTCTTTACCTACTGCATTAATCCAGTAGGAAATCAGGTTTGTCCCACAGGAACACAACCCAAAGCTTTCCTTCCTACCCTTACCCATGCCACCATCACCTCATGCCTTCAGTAGCCTCCTAACTTCTATACTCTCTGCCGTTCCATCCTCCTCACAAGAGCCAAAGGGATCTCTGGCAAACATGACACAAATCATGTCCTCAAATGCTTACAATCCTCCGATGGCTTCCCACCGTTCATAGAAAATAATCCACATTTCTGACCACGACCCCCAAGGCCAGCCTCATCTCCCTGCTTGCCTTGCTGACTTTGTCCCCACTGCTCCTCCTCCTTCAGGACACTTGGCCCGGGTTGCCTGCTCTCTGTGTTCAGCAGGCCAACTTGTTCTCTTCTGGGGCCCTTTGCACATGCCTCCCCTCTGCTCAGAATGATCTCCCTCCCCTTCACGTGGCTGATTCCTTCTGATTCAGTTCTTAGGTCAAGTGTTCTTTCTTCAGATATACCTTCCCTGACCACCCCATCTAAAAGAGGCAAAATAAGTCAGTTTCTGTCACTTAGTCTGTTCACTTCCCAATAGCACTTATCACAGTCTGTGGTGTGTGTGTGTACGTGTGTGTGTTTAACGTACTGTCTGTCCCCTCACCTACAGAACGTGAGCTGCACACAGGCAGAGACCTTGGGCCCCAGTGCAGGAGCAGTATCTGGCACAGAGTACGCATCCTTTGCTCAATATTTGCTAAGTCTTTTTCTTGTATGTCTTTTTGCATATTTTTACTTTCAAACTCCCCATGTCTTTATGTTTTATATGTGTGTCTTGTCTTAAATCTTTTTGTTTTTGTGTTTGGTCTGACAATCTGAATTGTAACTGGGAATGTGGCACATTTGCACGTATTGAGATTACTAGCATATTTAGATTTATGTTTATCATACTATTTTATACATGAGTCGCTTCTTGTCCTCTTAGAATGAAT
Source organism: Balaenoptera borealis (assembly GCF_965194805.1). Taxonomy (NCBI): domain Eukaryota; kingdom Metazoa; phylum Chordata; class Mammalia; order Artiodactyla; family Balaenopteridae; genus Balaenoptera; species Balaenoptera borealis. The sequence continues at coordinate 31,427,153 of NC_138863.1, forward strand.
TCCTGTTTCATTTTGGGATTTTTTTTGTTTTTTTGTTTTTTTTTATTTTTGGCTGCGTGGGGTCTTTGTTGCTGCGCGCGGGCTTTCTCTAGTTGCGGCGAGCGGGGGCTACTCTTCATTGCGGTGCGCGGGCTTCTCATTGTGGTGGCTTCTCTTGTTGCAGAGCACGGGCCCTAGGCACAGGGACTTCAGTAGTTGTGGCACGCAGGCTCAGTAGTTGTGGCTCACGGGCTCTAGAGCGCAGGCTCAGTAGTTGTGGCTCACGGGCTCTAGAGCGCAGGCTCAGTAGTTGTGGCTCACGGGCTCTAGAGCGCAGGCTCAGTAGTTGTGGCTCACGGGCTCTAGAGCACAGGCTCAGTAGTTGTGGCTCACGGGCTCTAGAGTGCAGGTTCAGTAGTTGTGGCGCATGAGCTTAGTTGCTCCGCAGCACGTGAGATCTTCCCAGACCAGGGCTGGAACCCGTGTCCTCTGCATTAGCAGGCAGATTCTCAACCACTGCGCTACCAGGGAAGCCCTTCATTTTGTTTTTAAACCCACTTTTTTCTTATATTAATTTGAAAATTATACACTTCACTTTTATCATGCATACTTAATAAACTCTAAAATTAGTTCATACTTAATCCTTTTCCCAAACAATATAAGGAACTTTTGCTCTCCTTACCCCCTCCCAATTTCTATACTGTGTTCCATTTTTTTCTTTCTTATTTTTTGATTCACATATTATATACTAATTTTAATGTTTTCTGTATCTATTATTTTTTCACACTCACCCGTGTATTTACAAATTTCTTTTCTTACCATTCTTTCTTATACCTCAGATCTTCCTTCTGGGATCATTTTCCTTCTTTCTGAAGTATGCTCTTCAGATATTCCTTTAATGATGGTCTATTGATTATACTCTGTTGTTTATCAGGAAACATCTTGTTCTGACAACTAGTTTTGTTGAGTATACAGTGTTATGCTGGCAGCACGCTGAAGGTGTTTTTTCTACTGTCTTCTGGCTTCTACTGTGAAAAGTCAGCCATTGGTTTAATTGGCCTCTCTGTACCAGTGATCAGTCCTTTCTCTGGACACTTTTAAATTCTCTTTGTCTTTGATGTTTACTTTCACTACCATCTAGGTCTTGCTGTAGGTTTCTTTATATTATCTTTCTTTGTGTATAATGCGTCTCCTATGGCTGTATATTAATGTTTTCCATCACTTCTGGGAAATTATAAATTATAAATGTTAATGTGCCTCTTCCCCAGTGGAACTCTTATTAGATGTATGTTAGACCTCACTCTTCAGCCATGTCTCCTAGACAGTCTTTCATACTTTTCTGTCGCCTTGATTCTGTATTTCATTCTGAGTAATTTCTCCAGGTCTATCTTCTAATTCCAATTTGGTATCCACATATCTCTCGTGTTTCTGCTGATTCTCATCCATGGTGACTTTTTCTTGGTGGATTTGGTAATTTCTCTTTAGGATGTCATACTTGGTTGGATTTAATGTGTGAGCATTTGGGGGAGCCTGATTTGCATGTGCTTTTCTCCACAGAAGATTTAGATTTGCTGCTTCTGGGGTACAAGCAGAGTACTACTAACCTGGAACCACTTTCATATAATTTCTTGGCTGACAGCTTAATTAATTGGGAGAAAAATAAACTTGATTCAATAACTCCAAGAGGACAGTTGTCCTGTGGTTGAAAATTCTCAAAGAGACATGAAGATTGTTTTTTTGGTTTGTTTTGTTTTCATTGTTATTTTTCCTTTCTAGAACCAGATTAAAGAGAGATTTTCTTGAACTAGCTTTGCAGAGGAAAGTGTATTTGATCTTTGAGGTTTCTTAGCCTACCCTTCTCCTAAGGTTGTAGGTCCTTTTGAGGGTTGCTTTGCTTCAGGATTTCCCTTAATTTCCTATGAGCTAAGCAGTGCATTTAAATGTATATTTGTTTTAATTTATCCAGGATCTATTTGTATTTTATTATCGGGATTTTGAGAATTAATACATAGCTGGAAGCAGAAGTCTCTAGTCTAATAATTGCTGAATGAATGAATGGATGAAAGAATGAATGATTATCCTTCATAAATGGCTGAATTCAAATAAACCATTGGGCTCAATGCAGATTAAAGCACATGTTCACCCAGACATGGTTTTATCTCACTGAGTCTGGATTACTTTTGACAAAATACTCTTTAGAAGTATATGGAAAGCCACATGACATAGGAACAAAGTTGGGAATGATGTCCATAATATGCTGAGAAAATTTGAAATGGAAAATTCCCTTCATAAGAAACCACATAGTAAAAAGTTCTGGTTATATTTGTAGTTTCAGGCTATGATTTATTATACTGTCTAGAGATTATTATAATGATTCATTGTTATAGGAAGAAATAAAGTAGGGTTTACAAAGGAGCTTTTATCAGATTATGATTTGCCTTGTCATGAAGTGGGGAAGAAGAGGCTTATCTGGCTATTTGTTGTCACTGCCTATGTGGGCCATGGATCAGATACTGATTAGAATTTTTTTTTGACTCCTAGAACACCCTCCAGAGTGAATTCCTTGTCATGACCGCACCCAAAGAGTAGTTTATGAGAAGGCTGTTTGATAGATCCTTTAGGTACTAAAACAAATCAAAACCAGTCCTGTTCATTCCAGCAAAAGCTGTCCTTCCATACATTCTCCTTTTTGCATCAAATGCTCTTTGGTTTTTCTCTTTCTGAAGTCCAGAAATTCTGGTACTTTTATAGAATTTTTGTGCAACTTCTCATTTATGCAAGACATGTTACCATAGAATAGGTGCTGAGACTGGGCAAAGGAACAACATGAGAATTTGGATGATGTCAGCTTATAGTCCTATAACTGAAGAGCTTATCTTTGCTGTTAGAGTCTACTAGGATTAAGGAAACCCCATTAGTTCTCTGGAATGAAAATACTGTCTTGGTAAGCATTAGTAACATAGATGATGTGCTTGTTGCCTGTCGTGGATGAAGAAATTAGTAGACTTTTATTTTTCTTCTTCTTTCTCTGTGCCATTTCATCCTTTGTTTCTATGAATTAGAATTTCTGGGTATGGCATCCAGGGCTGACACTGCACACACAATACCCTTGGCTCCAAGGAGGTCGTGAATTTGGATCATTTCCCAGATTATACATCTGCCCCTGTAGCTTGCATTTCAGAGCATATGGCCGTGGCAGAGGGGGCATATTAGAAATTGTCCCTGCATTGCTTCTGAAGTGTAAGAAAGAGGAAGCACCTTTTCATCCGGTCATGAAGTTGTTACTTGAGTGTTAAAACGGTATGGGTAAAACTGTTTTCTTGTGAATTCCTTTCAGTAGGTTAAAATGGATTCAGTGTGTTGCTGTCACAGAATTCATACAAAGTACTATATGGTAGAAACACACAACACAAAAAACCCTGAATTTTGTTAAGGAATTCATATGTCATTTGAAATGTATACAGCAATGCCTACAAGAAGGAACAACTTGAAATGGTCCATTTATTGCTTTTCATTGTATTCATTTCTCAAGTGCTAACAAATAATTTTTCTTAAAATATTTATGTCTACATGCAAGTATTCATTGGAGTAGTATGTTTATTTCCAGGGATATTAGCCATTAGGGCTTCTTTTGAAATTGTGAAAATTTAAGATTCTGCAAACTAGGTATAGAATGCTACCAAAAGGCAATTTAGGGCTAATTTGAGGCCCAAGGTAACCGGTGAGGTGCTGTGAGGATAATGCTTTGTGGAAAAGTAAGAAGGCAAAGAGGTGAATGTTAGCGGAGATGTATCGTTCTCTCTCCTCAGCTAATCAGTCACTTGTGTTCTGAATATATCCCCAGCTATTTCTTCCAAGGCCTTCTCCAATCAATGAATGGCTTTCTCTTCCATCTTCATATTCTTCCGCATCTTTGGCTCCTTCCTTTCATCCAAGGAGGAATAATCTAGGTGAGAAAGAAATAGTGAGTGGAAATGGTGGGAGTATATGGAAGCAGGGAGTAACAGAAGGAAGGGGAGTCTAAGCAAAAGCAATGGATAGCAGTAAGTACAAATGGGAACTATGTCTTAGAAGTTTGTTTTCCTTGCTAAGGTGTCTCACATGATCACTTAAATAGCAGACAGATTGACCATGTTAAAACAAAATCTGGGCCATGTCATTTTTCTTCTTTGAAGCCTTCATTGTGGATCAGCTACATAACCAAACATAAAAAGAAAAGAGGACCTCCACCTGTACCTTACATTAGATAAGAAATTTATTCAGAATGATTCATAAATCTAAATGTAAAACCTAAACCTTTAAAGCTTCTAGAAAAAAATAGGAGAAATTTTAGTGATAGTTGATTAAGCAGTACGTCTTTTAGGACCAGCTAGACTACTGAGTTATTTTAAGTAAGTAGTGATGAGAGGTTGAAGACGATTGTTAAAGAGAATAGGAGAATTGATAAATGTGTTATAAAAGATGTTGCAGATATAGGGTATTTAGGACTTGACAATTTCCTGTATTTGGGGACAAGAGATGGGGGGGGGGGGGGACTCAAAACTTGCCTGAGACTTTTAGGCTGGAAGATCAGCAGGAAGGTGGTGCCTTTGACCAAATGAAAGGAACCATGAAGAAAAGCCAAATTATGAGGAAGAGGCATTTGAAAATACTAGTCTGGAACTCAAGAGAGAGGTCAAGGTTAGCAATACGGATTTGGAAGTCATCTGCATAGAGGAGATATTGAATCTTGGATTTGTCCACAAGATTGCACAGATTAAATTAAGTAATAATTCTTTAAAGAGTTAGTAGCCATTAGTTCATTTGGTTAACTAAAAGCTTAAGATGAAGGCAAAGGCAGTTACTAGGCTTAATGATCAGTCTCATTTTTGCTATTATCATGTTCAATAGCTTGAAACGACTAGGATTTTTCTCTGAAAATTAGCAGCTGTATGGAAATGCAAAATTTCTAGCAGTTACAAATTCCGTATCAAGTTAAATCAATTTACATATTTATATTCTTAAGGGATCTTAAACACACAAATGAGATTTTTGTTCAAGTTTTTAAATATTAGGTGGATATAAGTGCATAGAAGTCATTATGCAATGAAATTTGCACTGATTTTGCCCATATAGTCTTGGGTTTTCTTTTAAAATGCAATTTTTTGCTTGTTTATCATATTAGTTGTTTAATTACTTAAAATTAATTAAAAATACTGTTTTACACACATACATAAAATGTGAAGGTTTGCAAAGAGTGACTATTATATCTATAGTTAATTAGTAATTCACATTACCCACATATAAAATCATATATTTTAATTTGCATAGTCTCTATGCTTGTGTTTGCTGGTATTAATACTGAAATTTTCACAGAAATTGCTCTAAGCTTTACGGTCCTCAGAACAAGCCAGGAAAAAATATCAACACTGAAACTGGATGGAGGTAGCACCAATGACTTACTCCAAGATAAATTAATATTTCCTTTTTTTTAGACTTAGACAAAGAAAAGACTTCCAAGGATAAAAATAAAATGCCTATTTACGCGGCAGCCTTTGAGGACTATTGGAGTGGTATATAGAATAGATGCACTTTCAAGAGTGAAAATCTGATGTTCAGTGTCTAAATGTTAGAAACAATCTGGAATATTTACTTTTAAAATTATGTGAAGGGCTCTGCAGCTTTTTCTTCATTGAATTTTGATGTGCTGATATAATGATGACTGTTTTTCTACCTACAAGTGGGATAATTTCTTATATGTGTGGATTAGGGTGGAATCTCAGGTGCTTTTTGATATGCTACTTTCAATATTGCTACTGACATATTGAGACTTCACAGAAAAGAGATTCAACGCAGTGTCGTTATGTAGATGTCACTTTTCATTGTTTTATTCTCAGAAATGAGAAAAACTCTCTTCTAGAAAACATTGATAACAAGGGAGATTTTTTATTTTTTAAATTAATATTCAGTGCTCTTTTTAAAACTTGATATTCATTGATTACAGTAGTTTCAAGTCACATGCTAGTACAGAAAATTGAGATATTCAAATCTTTGGATTTTTCAGAAGTGAATTTTATCAGATACATATTTATTAAATTAAACAGGCTATCAACTAGAGCCTAGAAATTATCTGTTCATACAGATTTTTATCATCTTGGAACTTGGCCGGGACATAAAATGTAAATCTTGAGAGAAGCGCTTTTGATTTTTATTAAAAGTAACTTACACATCATATAAGGCATCAATCAGAAGACTCATTAGGAACCTCATACCAAAACATTAAAATGTTTCTTCTACTAAGATCATACCACTGTATCTTTGCAAATACTTAGCTTCTGATCTGAATATGCTTTGCCTTTTAGACCTCCATTTGAAGGAAGGAAAAGTAAATTTTGATTAAATATCTATTGATTTACTGTCTCTTAAACCCACCAGATAGAGTTTGTCTAAGACTAGAATGCAGTTACCTCGAGAATAAATTTTGGCGTATGAAATGGAATTTGGAAACTGTTTAACTAGACACAGAGAATTCAATCAATTTAGAACAAAAGTAAGGTGAACACGATCTTATGTCATTCAAGATGCAGTGGTATTTTAAGGAGGGAAAAATAAATTTAAAAGAAATTTAGTTTTGTAGCTCATAACTTCATGCAACATTGTAGATCAAAAATACAATTATTGGAATCTTTGTTGGTGTCGTAAGCAACTGTTGCTTAGTGATTTCCCTGGAGGCACATGTGCTAGCATCCAATGCTGAGAGAGAGTTAGGTCAGAGGAAGTACTTAGCATAGCACCTAGAACATACTAAGTATTCAGTAAATGTTAACATGTACTATGATTTTTGTTGCTATTTTCTATACCAGTCTGTGTCTCTCTTCACCTTTCTCCCCTCAGTCTAATTTCAAAAAGCATGATTTTGGCTTCACTAGATTTGAACTACTGATTCTGGGTTTTTTGACAATAAAAGGATTCTTTTCAGTATCTTACCCTGTGTCAGCCATCATTAAGGAAAGAGGAAGAGGTGGGCGATGGTGGGGGTCTCCTTGTGGACTTATCTTGCACATGTAGTTTTCAGAGTCAGGTTGAAGGAATATAAGTGATTTTCAGTGAGACATGCCACTTTTCAGACTTGTTATTGAAAGACTCTTTCAGTCCAGGCTATTAGGAGCATTTTCAACAAAAAGAATCCCATCTTCAATCTTAATGATACTAAAGGAAAAGTAGGAAAAAGGGCATTTCTCCCACAAGATTTAGAATATCTGCAGTTATTTTCCCAGAGTTTTTTGCTAAAATCGAAGCTAATCTAGCTCATTTTGAAATTTTACTAATGCATACCTTGGATTTTTAAAGATGAGAATTCACTCTAAGTTCCCTTTTCTTATTTTTCTTTGATAGTCCCAATAATATTTCTCTATTTCAGCCAACACTGATAACAGAACTTCTTTAGCACTTTATACTCATACAAATTATGACATCAAGTAGTAATTCTTGACTTCTTGCTCTGCCTGATACTGCATGAAATACTGTGAGAATCCAAAAGAAGTAAAAGGTATAGGGAGCAGACAAGTTTTCAAAGAAGGTAAAACTTAAACATATGAAACAATTAAGAACAAGTGAACTCTGAAATAGAAAGTGCCAGATTGTGTGACACAGACAATAGGGCAGCAGGGCTTAGAGATGGGCAAGATCAGCGTGGGCTGTATTCATCAAGGAAGGATTTGGCCTGAGCTTTGAAGGACTGGTTGGATTTGGATCACGATAGAAAAGAGGAGAAGGCATTCCAGGCAGCAGGGAAAGCAAAAGCAAGCTCAGAAGCAGAAATGTCACGCAAATGTCATAGTATGCCCTAATTTTAATGATCCCGCAGTCCTAGGAGGTGACTTTGGTCTCCTTGTAATTTACATCAGCAGCAAAATATTCCAGTTTAGTAGCTGGCTTCATTAGAGAGAAGGAAGATTGAAGAGTGAATACTGAATAAATCTATTTAACAAGTAATGATAGTAAATAAAAATATGAAAAAGCTGAAGTTTTAGTTTCTAGCAATTCCAAGCATGTTCTTTAGTCCCTGGCTTGGTTTTAAGAGGACAGAATTCCTAGGGCATCATAAAAGACCTCAAACATTCAAGATAACTAATCTAATCTCTAAACTAGAGGAAGGATGTTTTTCTTAATACTGTAATGAAAAAGGTTGCTGCCATATTTTATATGGCACCAACTCTGCTGGTTATTAATCAAACTCTTAAGGCTAAACTGCAGGGCTGCTCTCATCCTTGGGTCTTTAGTGAGTGAGCCCTAGTAAACATAACCATCATTCTCCTTGCCTTCTCCAGTGAGAAAGAATGCTGACACCGAAATGTTTTAGAGTCAGCTGCAAGAACTCATTAATATTGTGCCAAAGTAGGAACTGCTGATCATCAGGGATTTGATCACAAAGTAAATTAGAGGTTGTGCATCACCATGTCTTGTGACAAACATGAATTAGTAAAAGTAAATAAGCAGAAGACAGACCGATTAAGGTCTGCTTATATAATTGGTTCTTGAAAACACTTTATTGCAATATATTAGGAGAGAAATGAGCATCAACTTGGAAATCAGATTGACTCTGTCATAACACTGAGCAAAAGAATTGTTAGAGGTTTGTAGTAAAAGATCCTGGCAGAGGCCAGTATTGATTCAGATTACTGGTCAGCACTCTTAAGATGCTGTACTTTTTCTAGGTGTTAAGAATCCCCGGAAAATAAGAGAAAGAAAATTGAGTTTGAAGTGCACAGAAACATTTGATTTGAAATGAGGTCTAAAGAACCTAGTGCTCTAATGTCATTAGTGTTATGAGGAAGTAATTTGTGGATAAAAAGTAAAAAGGAAGGTCCATAAGTAGTACTAAAATTTTAATTCTGAAATATATGCCCAGTCCAAAATAAGCTAAAAAAATATAGTTTTGAGTAACAGAAGTTTGGCAAAAGAGAAGACCTCTTATTAACTCTTCGGAAAAAATTTTGAAATGAGTGAAGGTTTAAATATGATCATGACTGGAATAGAAGTGGAAAAAGAACAAGAAATCACATCATTTTAACAACGTCATTAATGAGGTGATAGCAAGAGACTCTTGTAGAAGTTATTTCATTTGTAGACTGGAATTGCTCAAAAGGAAGAAAATGTAATATTCTCGTAAAAAAAGACATGCTCAAGTGTGAATATCCAATCAAGTGGTTTATCCTATTAATAAAATAAGTATAGATCATCCAGTTTCAGAAAACCTATGAGGTTGGAAGAGTGGGTATTCCATTTTATAGGTGAGGAAACTGAGATGTTGATACAAATAGTAAGGGTTCTATCAATTTGAACCTAAGTCACTTTAAATTTTTAAAAACAAATAAATCACTCAAAACTGTTATAATTTTTGCATTTGACTTCAAATGAGCAGGGTAGATAAATTTCTACCTAGATAGCAACTTATTTTATTATAATTTCCTAATTCCTCAAAGACAAGTTCTCAATGATTAAAAGTCTCTTGAGTGTCTTTCAAATAGCATTTAGATTTTTGTGTTAAAACTTTTTGGTACTTAATCCTAAGGAACTAATGATACACTCTTATAACTAAATAGACTACTTTCAAGTTGTTTTCCAATTTCAGTTTTTTTGTCATTAGTAGTATATTTCAGACATAATAAAGGAAACCAGGAGTCTTTTTCACGTCATGCTTCATGCGTAGGAGAGAGAAAGCAATACGGGCACCTTGTTAGAATTTCCAAGAACTTTTATGTTCAGGAATTTATATTCAGGAATTTCATTGGTTTTTTTTTTTTTTAAGTTCCCCCAGGGGCAGTTGAGCTCCTGGGCTGCTGATTCTCAATAACCAAACTCATACCTGACAAACAAAAATGCATTACTTTGTGACAAGGTATAATTAGTAATTTCCCTCTGAACTGGAATAGTCATTTTAGCTGTCAGAGAATTTTTTTTTTCCCTAGTAAAAAAAATTCCCTTGCAAAAAGCTAATTAAGATCTGAAGGATACTTACCGAGTTGAGCAAGCAAGGGGAATTGGATTACCTGAAAGGAAGCTATATGTGTTTCCACTTTTGGAATGTTCCATAGACTAAATGTGCTCTAGGATTCCTCCTGATACTTTCACCAATCTCCTCATTCACAAATAGCAGTATTATGTGTAATTTTCTCCCTGAAATAAAGCAAATAATGGAAGGTTTTAAGAGACATCTTCAGATCCTTCAGACAATAATATTCTAAGTACAGGACTAAATTAATTCATAATACTATAGATGTCAGTTAAGAATGCTGTAGGCTACAAATAACAGAAAGCTCTACTATTGTTAACCTCAAGATGTAGGATATATGTCTCTGACATAATAAGTAGTCTAGGTAAAGTCACCTGCTGGCAGGGAAGAGGAGGTGGGAGAGTTCACTGGGTAGTAGGTTGGTTGTGTCTCTGGCTATCTTGACTTCTCCCCCTTGACACTTTCATGGCAACTCCGGGCATAAGGCCCATGGTGAAAACAGGAAAAGGTAAAAGGAGTGAAAGGATAGTGCCAGCCTTGTCTGTCCTACTGGTAAAACCTAAGGCCCCCCCCGAGAAGGCTCCAACCCACTTCCGCACATAGCTTTTTACCCAGAGTTGGCTCACTTTCAAAGCTGGAAGCAAAAACCAGGATATGAGTATTTGATTTTCTAGCCTCTATTCCAGAAGCAGGGAAGAAAGAAGGTGGCTGGGAATGGGGTTGGAATAACCAACCAACAGTGACTGTCATGCCACAAAAAATAATAAGTGCTGCCACCAAAATAAACTTTTATCATAAATTACATTATTCCATTATAGCTTACCTGGATCTAGAAAATAATCACTTAAGATGAATTACCATATATCCAAAGACAAGCAGAGAAAATCATACTCCCAAAGATTTCAGAAGCTGGACTTTGTGCCAGGTACACTTTCTGCAAAGTGATTCAGATTCATGCCTCAACAAAATATCAGATTGCTTCCAGACATGGGCCTTCAGAGTCACTTGAGAATATATGAAACTCCAGTGTCAAGCATTTGCTGCAGAGGGTGATAGCAGGGAACCCTCATAGTCCCCATGCTTGAAGAATTTCCTTCATGAAAAAAATAGTATTGATAAGCAATAGTGATTGACTGATGGGTGATTCAATGTCTGACATATAAGTAAATATGCCAGTAACATAAGTAAATATGCCAATAATATGTGTATATAATTTTAGCCCAAAGCAGAAATAATTTCTCTTTTAGGACATTTGTGAGCTTACTGAAATGTACAGTTGCTAGTCATCATCATTTTGATATTTAGAAATACCTCACAAATCCTCATTATAGTTGCCTGTTATTTTCTTAAGGGGACCCAAATGTAGACCAGAAACCCCAGGTTGGAAACCACTCAACTTTCCACTGATGCTTCCACATTGATTTTGAAAGAAATCATTGTATGGTGTTAACTAGACTTATTGATTATTTCTTGATATATACAAATTACCAGGTCATTATGTTTTACATCTGAAATTAATATGATGTTATATATCAACTATATCTCAATTAAAAATTGTATCAGACATAAAAATTATTTTATCTTAAATTGGTTACATTTTAACAGCATATTAGCTTCCTCTGATAAGATTAGTAAAAGATGTTCTTATTTTGTCTGATTCTCTGAATGAAAGGTAAGCAGTTTGATCCTGGTAAAATTTTGCTTAATTTGATTTCTCAGAATTTAATACTGCAGTATATATTCTACCACCTTGTCACACATTTTCTTAGACAGTCCTATTTTAGATAATCTGTCCCCTCATTCCCCTGATTATTTTTCTCATAATCATATTTGCATTTGATAGAACATACTTACCATAAACAGCACCAGTAGCAGGAAATGTGTAGACTTTAGTATATTGTATATAAGGACCATTCAATTTTAAAAATTAGTTTCAACTAATTTTAAAAACTAGAATGTGTTTTTCTGCAAGTAACAGATAATCAGTGACAATGGTTTCACCAAAAAAGAGTTTATTTTTCTCAGGCATCATGAAGGGCAAAAGCAGTCTGGCCAGGATTGGTATAGTTGCTCAAACAAGCCACCAAAGCACCAGCCTCCTTCTGACCTCTTGCTGCTCCATGCATACCATGTGGCTTTCAACCTCATGTTTGCAAAAAGGCTGCTGCCCCTCCCTGTTCCCGGCAGGAAGGAAGATAGATGAAGGGCGAAAGACAAGACATAATGGCTGATTCTTCCCCTTTTATCCAGAAAACAATAGCTTTCCAGAAATTTGACCTTAGAAGTTTTGTTTATATCTTATTATTCAAAACCATTACATAGTAACCCAGAAGGGCAAGAATACATGGAGAGATGAGTACTTTGAACTAGTCACATTGCTTCTTCAAGCAAAGTCAGGATCTCTTAGAAAGAAGAAGGTAAAAAAGGATTTTGGATAGACAACAAGTAATTGTACTTAAGACAGATGAGTTAACCAAATAAAAATTGTCCCTTTTATTATATATTAGTTTTTCCCCCCTAAATTTAACTTAAAATGCCTAACATAATTGAAAATAAAGAAGTTTTGCAATGTAGACACTGAAAGTTATAAATAAACTAGTTCAGTGTTCTCTGAACAGCAACTAACACATACATTGCAGGAATTTAATGAATAGTAAATTAAATTGTGTTGATTGCTTCAGTGATTTTCCTTAACCTAAATTTTCACTTTAACAGTTGCAACTAAGTATTCATATATACAATCAACTCTCAATTACCAAAGGGTGCATACTGTGAATTCCCATTATTGTTGGAAATTCTAGCTATCCATTTCTTCTTTGCATCGTCACCTAGTGGAAAGCTTTCACTCCTTTGTTAATCTTAGGGTGAACTCTGCTCCTTCTCACTATAGCAAAACACAACTGGAGTGGAAGCAGATGTGAGTTCCCTCTCTACACTTGGGTCAGCTTCCATAGAGGATCTTTCCTTCCCATGACCTTCTCCTCCTTCAGCAAAGATGTAAACCCTGAAGCATTTATCCAAAGAGCAGCTATTTTGAGGCCAGTCTTCTCCATCTTGACTATGAATCAAGGTGAGAAATATTGAGTATAAAATGCATTTGCCTAAGAGTGTACCAATTCCTCCTAAATTGAGCATCGTCCACATTCTTGTTTGAAATGTTGTGAGTTTACAGTGTGGAAAACACTCACTTTGTTCATTCAGTCAATCATGTATTCATTTGACAAATACCTGTTGAATTCCTACCATGCGCTGTGTATCATGCTGAGCTCACAATGCATATAGTCACACCGTATTCTGCAGCCATATTGAATAATATTTGTAAATGTAGCTTGAAAAAAATTTTACTTTCGTGAGTTACCTATGTTGTTTCATTTTTGTTACTACATAGTCTACCAGGTTGTACAGCTCCATTATGGGGGTGGGAGGGGGCTATCTATGTAAACTACCTGTGAGTCATGCGAGTGGTGTCCCAGGGGCTACAGAGCACACAACCCATCTGAGTGTATGCAGTTGCTCTGGTTACTTTACTGCACATGTGAGGATTGGTTCCTGGTTTACATTATCCATATTATTATCTTAGGTAATTTAGACTTGGAAAAATACAGGATTTTTTAAAATCGGGCAATTTTCCCTCATATATGTATCTAGATCTTAGATAAATGACTAGTATTGCATTTACTTTCTGTAAATATTAATCTTAAGACAATTTAATGTCTATGTTCTTTATTTTCTTTACTCTTTTGTGAATAGAGAGCATGTCCACATGCTTTTCCTACAGCACTTTGGGGTTTAGGATACCTCATAAACTTCCATCTTTGTAAACTTGCAGGAGTATTGGCCAACTGATTTCATTCCCATGATGTATGGAGGAAAATGCTTCATTGTTCAAGCCCTCTTAGAAACTTACATTGCAATTACTTATAATATTACTGCAAAAAAAACCCCAAAAACCCTAGCCATCTTGTTCACTGCAGTGAGAAATGTTTATTATTAAACATTTATTATTAAACAAGTATATGTTATATAACATTTGTTTTTAGTAACACTTCCTTTTTCTATATTCCTTATTTTACTTAGTTCACTTTTACATTGACGACTTTTTAAAAAAATTATTTCTGCTTAATTTTTATCTGAAATTATTCAGGAAGCTGTGTCACTGTATCTTTGACATTTTCAATATGTCTTTTATTAAATACAGTATTTGTCTTCAATTAGTGACAAATGTAAAGTTTAATTTTGGCAACTTTTAAGTCCTCTTCAGAAATCATTATATTACTTTACAGATGTCCATAGCATTTTCTCTTCTCGGTTTTTCAACAAGTTGTCTATAATATGTATGCCTTAATATTACCTTTGTAATTTAAACTATTAAAAAATCTGTGGTAAAAAGAGGAAGTACCATTTTACTAAATATTCTTTTAATATTTTAAAAGCAATTCCCATTGCCTTAATTTTTATTATCCTTTATTGTAGAGTTGCATGTTGTTTCGAAGGGCTTTTAGTTTTATTCACCATTTGCTTCTAGATTTCTAACTGCTTGTGAATCTTTTGAATATACATTTAGACATGAGAGGAAAAAAAAAATGTGAGTAATGCTTGCTAACTGTGGGATGATTGCAGACTGAGAAGGAAGTGAATAAAGAGGTAATATATAATCACAAATCAACCCCTAGGCCCAGTGTTAGCTTCTTTCAGTACCCTATTGGAAAGGGAAGATCTCTTTTGAGTTTCACAGAATAGCAAAAACTTCCTTGTACTTACCATGTACTGAAAATACAGTTAGCAGTGTGTATGGGGAGAAGAAAGATAATGAAAAGAGAAATTAGTCTCTGAAAAGCACATTCTAATGAGGCCATGAAATACAAGTTCATGTGTCTTCTCTCCAAATATTTATTTAAGAGATCCAGCAATAGGAGCCAGGAGCTGCATGCCTCTTTGGATTACCCAAAAGAGGTGATTGTGGTTTCATAATAGTATAAAAAATATCTAGAGAAGTAAGAAGAGCTACAGTCCTGCAGCCTGTGGAACAAAAACTACATTCACAGAAAGACAAGATGAAAAGGCAGAGGGCTATGCACCAGATGAAGGAACAAGATAAAACCCCAGAAAAACAACTAAATGAAATGGAGATAGGCAGTCTTCCAGAAAAAGAATTCAGAATAATGATAGTGAAGATGATCCAGGACCTCGGAAAAAGAATGGAGGCAAAGACTGAGAAGATGCAAGAAATGTTTAACAAAGATCTAGAAGAATTAAAGAACAAACAAACAGAGATGAACAGTACAATAATTGAAATGAAAAATGCACTAGAAGGAATCAATAGCAGAATAACTGAGGCAGAAGAACGGATAAGTGACCTGGAAGACAGAATGGTGGAATTCACTGCTGCGGAACAGACTAAAGAAAAAAGAATGAAAAGAAATGAAGACAGCCTAAGAGACCTCTGGGACAACATTAAATGTAACTACATTCGCATTATAGGGGTCCCAGAAGGAGAAGAGAGAGAGAAAGGACCTGAGAAAATATTTGAAGAGATTGTAGTCAAAAACTTCCCTAACATGGGAAAGGAAATAGCCACCCAAGTCCAGGACGCACAGAGAGTCCCATACAGGATAAACCCGAGGAGAAACATGCCGAGACACGTAGTAATCAAATTGGCAAAAATTAAAGACAAAGAAAAATTATCTAAAGCAGCAAGGGAAAAATGACAAATAACATACAAGGGAACTCCCATAAGGTTAACAGCTGATTTCTCAGCAGAAACTCTACAAGCCAGAAGGGAGTGGCATGATATACTTAAAGTGATGAAAGGGAAGAACCTACAACCAAGATTACTCTACCTAGCAAGGATCTCATTTAGATTCGATGAAGAAATCATAGGCTTTACAGACAAGCAAAAGCTAAGAGAATTCAGCACCACCAAACCAGCTCTCCAACAAATGCTAAAGGAACTTCTCTAAGTGGGAAACACGAGAGAGAAAAAGGACCTACAAAAACAAACCCCTCATAATTAAGAAAATGGTAATAGGAACATACATATTGATAATTACCTTAAACATGAATGGATTAAATGCTCCAACCAAAAGACACAGGCTTCCTGAATGGATACAAAAATAAGACCCATCTATATGCTGTCTACAAGAGACCCACACTTCAGACCTAGGGACACATACAGACTGAAAGTGAGGGGATGGAAAAAGATATTCCATACAAATGGAAAACAAAAGAAAGCTGGAGTAGCAATACTCATCGGATAAAATAGACTTTAAAATAAAGAATGTTAAAAGAGACAAGGAAGGACACTACGCAATGATCAAGGAATCAATCCAAGAAGAAGATATAACAATTATAAATATATATGCACCCAACATAGGAGCACCTCAATACATAAGGCAACTGCTAACAGCTCTAAAAGAGGAAATCGACAGTAACACAATAAGAGTGGGGAACTTTAACACCTCACTTACACCGATGGACAGATCATCCAAACAGAAAAATAATAAGGAAACACAAGCTTTAAATGACACAATAGACCAGATAGATTTAATTGATATTTATAGGACATCCCATCCAAAAACAGCAGATTACGCTTTCTTCTGAAGTGCGCACAGAACATTCTCCAGGATAGATCACATCTTGGGTCACAAATCAAGCCTCAGTAAATTTAAGAAAATTGAAATCATACCAAGCATCTTTTCTGACCACAACGCTATGAGATTAGAAATCAATTACAGGGAAGAAAACATAAAAAACACAAACACATGGAGGCTAAACAATACATTGCTAAATAACCAAGAAATCACTAAAGAAATCAAAGAGGAAATCAAAAAATACCTAGAGACAAATGACAATGAAAACACGACGATCCAAAACCTATGGGATGCAGCAAAAGCAGTTCTAAGAGGGAAATTTATAGCTATACAAGCCTACCTCAAGAAACAAGAAAAATCTCAAATAAACAATCTAATGTTACACCTAAAGGAACTAGAGAAAGAAGAACAAACAAAACCCAAAGTTAGCAGATGGAAAGAAATCATAAAGATCAGAGTAGAAATAAATGAAATAGAAACAAAGAAAACAAAAGCAAAGATCAATAAAACTAAAAGCTGGTTCTTTGAGAAGGTAAACAAAATTGATAAACTATTAACCAGACTCATAAAGAAAAAGAGGGAGAGGACTCAAATCAATAAAATTAGAAATGAAAAGGGAGAAGTTACAACAGACACCAGAAATACAAAACATCCTAAGAGACTACTACAAGCAATTCTATGCCAATAAAATGGACAACCTGGAGGAAATGGGCAAGTTCTTAGAAAGGTATAACCTTCCAAGACTGAAACAGAAAGAGATAGAAAATATGAACAGACCAATCACAAGCACTGAAATTGAAACTGTGATTAAAAATCTTCCAAGAAACAAAAGTCCAGGACCAGATGACTTCACAGGTGAATTCTATCAAACATTTAGAGAAGAGCTAACACCCATCTTTCTCAAACTCTTCCAAAAAATTGCAGAGGAAAGAAAACTCCCAAACTCATTCTATGAGGCCACCATCACCCTGATACCAAAACCAGACAAAGATACTACAAAAAAAGAAAATTACAGACCAATATCACTGATGAATATAGATGCAAAAATTCTCAACAAAATACTAGCAAACAGAATCCAACAACACATTAAAAGGATCATACACCATGATCAAGTGGGATTTATCCCAGAGATGCAAGGATTCTTCAATATACGCAAATCAATCAATGTGATACACCATATTAACAAATTGAAGAATAAAAACCATATGATCATCTTAATAGATGCAGAAAAAGCTTTTAACAGAATGCAACACCGATTTATGATAAAAACTCCCCAGAAAGTGAGCATAGAGGGAACCCACCTCAACATAATAAAGGCCATATATGACAAACCCACAGCAAACATCATTCTCAATTGTGAAAACCTGAAAGCATTTCCTCTAAGATCAGGAACAAGACAAGGATGTCCACTCTCACCACTGTTAGTCAACATAGTTTTGGAAGTCATAGCCACAGCAGTCAGAGAAGAAAAAGAAATAAAAGGAATACAAATTGGAAAAGAAGAAGTAAAACTGTCACTGTTTGCAGATGACATGATACTATACATAGACAGTCCTAAAGATGCCACCAGAAAACTACTAGAGCTAATCAATGAATTTCATAAAGTTGCAGGATAGAAAATTAATTTACAGAAATCTCTTCCATTCCTATACACTAATGATGAAAAATCTGAAACTGAAATTAAGGAAACACTCCCATTTATCATTGCAACAAAAAGAATAAAATACCTAGGAATAAACCTACCTAGGGAGACAAAAGACCTGTATGCAGAAAACTATAAGACACTGATGAAAGAAATTAAAGATGATACCAACAGATGGAGAGATATAGCATGTTCTTGGATTGGAAGAATCAATATTGTGAAAATGACTCTACTACCCAAAGCAATTACAGACTGAATGCAATCCTTATCAAATTACCAAAGGCATTTTTTACAAAACTAGAACAAAAAATCTTAAAATTTGTATGGAGACACAAAAGACCCTGAGTAACCAAAGCAGTCTTAAGGGAAAAAAACGGAGCTGGAAGCATCAGACTCCCTGACTTCAGACTATACTACAAAGCTACAATAATCAAGACAATATGGTACTGGCACAAAAACAGAAATATAGATCAATGGAACAGGCTAGAAAGCCCAGAGATAAACCTACACACCTATGGTCAATTAATCTATGACAAAGGAGGCAAGGATATACAATGGAGAAAAGACAGTTTCTTCAGTAAGTGGTGCTGGGAAAACTGGACAGCTACATGTAAAAGAATGAAATTAGAACACTCCCTAACACCATACACAAAAATAAACTCAAAATGGATTAGAGACCTAAATGTAAGACCGGGCACTATAAAACTCTTAGAAGAAAACATAGGAAAAATAGTCTTTGACATAAATGACAGCAAGATCTTTTTTGATCCACCTCCTAGAGTAATGGAAATAAAAACAAAAATAAAAAATGGGACCTAATGAAACTTAAAAGCTTTTGCAAAAAAAAAAAAAAAAATTAGGGTTGACTTTGTTGTTTTTAATCCTGAATTCTCTGTTTTGTCAACAGAAAATAGAGAGATGACAAAAATTCAGTTTGATGTCCTTAGGAGAGAGAAGAAGTTTAGCAGGGATTTTTTTCATATCAGTGCAATTTTTCCAATACGAATGCAGAAGCTCTTAATGCTTGGGAGTGTGGTATTTACATTAATGTAAGTGGAAGGTATCATCTCAGGTATGTTGGTGGTGTTGTCATTATTTAATCTGAGAACTCTATTCAGAGAGAGTCTTGATACAAGTACCTGAAGCTGTTGCCCTCACTGAGGTGTTCTCTCCCTGAAAATTTGTAATGTACACAATAAGCTGTATGTAGTTAACATTCATTGCTGATACAGGGAAGTCATATTTGAAAGGAAAAGAGGGCCAGAGGAAATTTGGATGGGAGAGCATTCGGCAGCCTCCTTTTATGGAGAGCCAGCAGGATGTCTGGTGCTGGGAGAGCTTTAAGGCCTCCAGCTCCGTAGTATTTATACAGTATTTGTGGTATTTTCCTTTTTCTTTTCCTGTTCATCCTTAGTAGAGGAAAGGGCAGAAAGACCTGGTGAAAAGCTTCACCAAGAAAAGGTTTTTTTGCCAGAATTTAAAAGAAGACAAAGAGTCGGAGCCCAGTGTTACCTGTGGAGGAACTGAGGGAAGAGGAGCAAAGGCAGGGCCTTAGATAGTGGGAGAAGGAGGCAGCACCCACCAGCACACAGATGGCCCTCCTGGAAATGCGGGGAACTTTCTCCTGGGAAAGTAAGCGGAGTTCCAAACTATGGCTTGTAGAAGTTATGAGCCAACGTACATACAGCAACTTCTGCCTCTGAGCTCTGTATGAAACCTCGGAGAAGAGAAGTCCAAAGAACTTTAGTAGAAAATGTACCGCCCTGGTTGGGAGACCTACCTGTAGGCGTCACTCCTGGCTTTTGAGCCTCAGCTCCACAGCTGGCTCAGTGTGTGACCCTGCGGCACTCTGAGCTGCAGCTTCTTTAGCTTTGAAATGTGGATACTAATAATATCAACCTCATAGGTGAAGATGGATTTAGACAATTCATGTAGAATAACTAGCACAGGTTCTGGTACTCACGACAACCTCCCTGTATGTTAATTGAATGATCCACATATTTGCAACAACAGGGATGCAATTAAAAAAGAATCCATGCTGTAAGCAATCAAGGAGGGGCAGTCTTTGAGACTACTATTAGGAAAGTTCAGTTAGTCAAATAACAAATAATTATTGAGTGTCCACTCTGCAGGGCATTGATACGAAGGTGACCCTGACTTCCTCCCTACCTTCAAAGAGCTTAGAGTTTAGTAAGGAGGACAGATACATGCGCAGACAGTGTACAGAATGGTGCGTAATTTATCAGAGCTGTGGTATCACGTTGTTTAGGACCCTGAACTTGAAAATGGAGTACTTGAGTTCAGATCTCAACTCTGTTGCTCACTAGCTGTGTGACCTTAGATAAGGTACTTAACCTCTCTGTGCCCAAGTTTCCCTTTATATAAGTGACAGTAATAATAGCACTTGTATCCAAGAGTTGTGGTGAGGATTAATCTTGTGAATAATGTACAGTACTTAAAGTAATGCTTGGCACTCAATACGTACTAGTTTTTATGACACTGTAGCAGAAATGAGGAACCTGACTGTTTACCTGTCCCTTCTTTCTTTTTTTGGCATAGAGGTGGTTAGGAAAGGTTTCCTGGTGAAAGTGCTGTCTTGGGGAAGAGCCTCCCAGAGAGGGGAGAAGAGGATCCTAGAAAGAGAAATGGCATGTACAAAGACCCAAAGGAGGGAGCTAGCGTCTTTGAAGTATAGCAATTAGTTCAGAATGGCTAGGATTTGGAAAATGTGGGGAAGAGCAAAGGAAGGAGAAGAGAAGTGAGGTAAGAGGCCAGATCATGAAGGGCTTTGTAAACTATCCTAAGGAGTTTGGGCTTTCTCCCAAAAGCAATGGGGAGCCTAGAGGAGTAATTGAATCGAATGATCAAAAATCCTGGAAACAGAGGCCCAGAGGGTGAATGTGAATGCACAAAGATAGCATTGAGCTGAGGCTTACATCTTGGAGAAGGCCCACATCTGGTGAAAGTGGAAAGAAAGGGCACCAGTAAAGGAGAATGAGAAGGAATGGACATCTTATGAGAATAACCAGGTAGCACTGTGCCTGGACGCAGGGGGAGGATAGGATTTTAACTAGAAAGGGTTAAGCAAAAGAGCAAGTGCGGCGGAGAGATCAAACAAAATAAGGCCTGAGAGAAGTTTATTGGTTCTGGCAATTAGGAGGTAATTGGTGACCTTCGAGCATCGAGGAAGCGCTGGAGCTGGACGCCATATGGCAGAGGATGCAGACACCGGGAGAAAGTAGACTCCCTGGATAAGGCCTCCAGGTGCGCCCAGCCTGGCACTAAAAGAAGGGAAAAGAGAGAGGTTACAGACCTGCAGGGGCCTCTGAATAGAAGAGACCCAAGAGATGATTTCTGTGAAGAGAAAGAATTTCTAGAGGGATGGAGAGAACCAGGATGACTGATAGATTCAGAAGGGAGAAGGAAGGGGGTCTCTCTTAATTGGACGTGAGACTCAGAAGACAGGATGGATACAGGAACAGAGACCATTTCTGAGGCTAAGAAAGGAGAGACTCGGAGGATTTTTTTTTTTTTTTTAAAGTTTTGAGAATGAGGGGAAATATATAGGAATAGGGGACTTACTGTAATGGCAGGTTTTGAGTCAGCCGCTGTGGGAGAGGCTTTAGCGACTTAATGAGAAATGAGTAAAACAATTCCTGGGCACCCATGAGGTTAAGTGCTACGCTTTCACAATAAATTAATGAATTTAATTTTTCTGTAAGCTTCCTGCAGTTGTGAGAATGAAAAAAAATATGTCCACTTAATTCCTTAAGAAACTTGAATTTAATTCTAATTCAGAACTCCCAGAAGCTACTGAACTTTATAAAATGGTATTCATTTTCCAATTCCCTTAATTCTACTAACCTTTCCCCAAAATTCAACATCGCCTTTCAAAAGAACTGCCAAAAATAAGTGGTAGCGTTGCCAGTGCGTCCTCTTCTTCCACTTTTGGTACTGGCTACATTTCAGAATTCATTTTTTTTTTTTTTATACAGCAGGTTCTTGTTAGTTATCCATTTTATACATATTAGTGTATCTACGTCAATCCCAATCTCCCAATTCATCCCACCACCACCCCCACCACCTCCGGTTTCCCCCCTTGGTGTCCATACGTTTGTTCTCTACATCTGTGTCTCTTTACTTGTTAAAAGGTTTCCTTCAGATTTCCCACAACACTGGGCCCTATAGCTTCTCTAACTTTCACGAGTTGTAATTCTACCTTACTCATGTTTCTGCCATTCTCACCGCCTCCAGTGTTGGAGGACTCATCCCATTCATGTGTTTCCTCTATTACCAGCTTTCCTCATTATATTCTTCCATGTTTTCAGTTTTTTGCTTTGTTAATTATGAACATTTGCCATAATTTCACATTGGCATTATTTAAACGTCCGATTCTCCAAAGGGCAAGCTAAATGAATGTCTTACCACATGGAACAGAATTTCTCCCTAAATCACTGCTTTTATTTGACCTTAGAATCACCGCAGTCTAGTTTTAGAGCCTTTCCCCAAAACTCTGAAAAGCTTCTTCTGAGTCACTTCATGGCGTGCAGGACCCCTGAGAGGACGAAGGCTGCTTTCAATGGCTCAGCCTGTCCCATTTCAGTAAAAGGACATCACTTCCCTAAAATGAACCCCTGCTTAGAGAACATTTCTCATTTTCTGATAGAGTCAAACCAGACCAAAGAGAAGCACATTCTAGGAAGTAAGTTTTCCAATGTTTCTGACCATAAAGCTGGGTTTCTGCAATCTAAGATTATTCCCAGCAGGAAGCCTAAATACAGCCTGAAGCTACAAAAAAGAAGTATCCCTATTTTACCTGTTATGTCTCTAAACTGTGATCACTTATTTTCATTCCAGAGCCATACTTTGTGCTGAACCATGAAAGCAAAAATACATTTAAAATATTAAACTGTAAGCCGTTAGAGAAGGGTAAAAGAGCCCCTTTGTGTAGGGATTTCTTCTGTCTGAAGGGATGAATAGCAGTAGCCTTTCTCTGACATAAATAGCTTTCATATAATACCTTCTAGTGGAAAAAAAAATGGCTTTAGGACAAAATACAGTCACCACTCCTTTTCCCCATGCATGAACTTTGAACAGAAAAATAACATTAACAGATTATTAAACTATTTGTCACCAAAGGAAAGTAGATGGTATTTTTGTGCCTTAGATAATTTGTAGCAAAAAAAAAATCAAAGGGATAGTCAATCTTTCCTTGCCCTGCTTTCAAATTCACTCATTTTTCCCTTTCCAGTGTATTCCACAATTGTCCTAGGCTTTCAAACTTGTTATTTTGTTCATTATTGCAAATGGTTTAATTTTCATTCTAAAATCTAGATTAGGTTTGAGTTCAGTGTGAGAGATGGGAATCGTTGAAAAACACTTTTTTTCTTTCCTTTTTTTCCTAAGGGAAGGCTTTGGTTCTCAGAGGATATCAAATTCCAATGTCAGTTTTGTAAATAAGTATCAGGAAGTCTGTTGTCTTCCCAGGCCAGGCTGTTTGTCTTGTTTGTGTGTTTGTAGTAAACTCGTCTGCAAGTGCTTCCCTGATAAAGTTAACACTTAGTTAATTACCCAGAGCCTTGACATGTCCTATAATTGCCATTTGGCTAACAAACCTTTGATACTTGTCTTGGGTAGAATTTGTTGAGGCCTAGAGAGGCAAGCTCTTGACGGATGGGGAACAAACCAAATAAATACAGTATTTTATGTTCTTTTAATTCAGGGCCAAGTGGATTTGGATGAAGTGTTTATTTAGTTTGCTGGCTGTTTCAAGATGCTGTGGTGTATTGATTCCTTTTATTACTAGCAGCCGTTTAACCTGACCTCTTCCACATCCAGTATTTTAAAAGCCATAAATTTTAACTTTACTTATGAGCAAAGGCTGAAATGCTGTGAAACCCTTTTTATTAGTTGAGCTCCACCATCCTCGATGGTCTCATGTCACCTGTGGCAACGATATTTAGGGCTTCTTACATGAGAGTGGCTGCTCGAGTGCTGGTGGGGATGGGTGGGGAGTGCAGGCAGCCATAAAATGAAGTCATAAACATTTTAGGCGAATAGGATTCCATGACGCGAGAGCAGACAGGTGCAGGAGAGAAGGGGCAGGCCTAAGGAGAAAAGGATCGGGGTTGATCGTGTTAAATAAACGTTGACTTCAGCCTCTCAGATACTGAACACTGTTTGGAAACGACGAACAGAACACCAGGTAACCAAAGAGCAGGTCTGAGCCAGAGACCAACTTGGGACGCCTGTCTTAGACAACTGCCCTGGTCTTCGTGTCCCAAGGTCCCAGGTACAACCTTAATCTCTGGAATTAAAACAAGCTAAGAAATCATTTTTTTTCCCTAAGCTCTGAAAATATATGCTTCCCATCACAGACTGAGTTGAACGAGATCTAGGAGAGACTCTTTCTAGAATGTCAGTTCTTAGCTCTTTGAAGATACCTGTCCTCTGAGGACAGGGAACTATTTTATGTCAATCAGCAAATCAAAACCATTTCATCTTGAAATAGCCCAGCCGTGAACCTCCTGGCCAGGTGTATACACTTTAAAGGGCCTAATTTTCCATAAAAAGAAGAGAAAGACATATTATATATGAGTTTATTCCTGAAATACATCAGTAGGTGAGAATGCCTTATATTTGGAGTTGAGGACAGGAAGAAACTTAATTCTACTTTGTGTGGCTTCCTGGTTTTAACTTAAGCACACCAGTAGCTTTGGTCTGCTTTGTAGAAAATTTCCCATCAGTTTTCTAATTATCAAAGATGTTTGTTTAGACAAATTTTCTTTTCTCAACCCCTAGACCTCTTTTTATTTAATCATGCAGCAAAACTCTACTACAGCATTAGTGAGGTTACCTAAGCAAAGAAGTATCATTTCACCATAGGAAAAACCCAAGCTATGAAGAGAAAAACTCATATTGAAATAATTTAAATAAAAACGCTTATGACAAAAGAGAAATGTGGAATGAGGAGATTTTCCCCCCTCATCTTCAGTTTATATTTCTCTGAAGAGGAATTTAATCCATAATGATATGTGTTTGTAATATATTTCTCTGCAGAGGAATTTAATCCATAATGATACATGTTTGTAATATATTTCTCTGCAGAGGAATTTAATCCATAATGATATGTGTTTGGACATGTTTTATTTTGCCTTACCAATCTCTGTCTTTTTTTCCTTAATGACATAGTCTACCTAAGAATCCTTATACAACCTATGGCCAGAGACTTCTGTCCTAGCATTTTAAGAAGCCAGGTATTTTTAATAACTTGAGTAAAACTTAAAAGATAACCCTTAACAGTTGTCTCTTCTTTGGATATTTCAGTGACTTAAATATAAGAAAAATTAAATATATTTAAATATCTTGCTGTTAAAATTAAGTTGCTTCCCCAAATCATGTTTCTTAAATCGCTAAAATAGGAGAAATGTTCTTAGTAATTAGAAAAAAAAAAATCAGGGTTAAAACAACAACAGAATTTTACCATCTTTTAGTTTTAAACATTGCCGAAACTCAGTTGGCTATAGGTCTCACAGTATCCAAATCATTCTGTCTTCATATAAAAACCAAAGCCTTCAGAGTGTGGGGATCTTTACATGACTATGACCAAAGACTTCTGTCCTAGCATTTTAAGGAGCTAGGCATTCTTATTAATTCAGTTCCTTGAATTTGATTTAATTCAGTGCACTAAACAACAGCAAAACGTTTAGTGTTTTCTTTTTCTACAGCCTTATTTGAATCAAGGTGGACCTGAACATATTCTTTACCCAAACTATCATGTGACCAATGCCCCTTTTTGATAACCCTGCATGACTTTTTTTTTAATTGTAGTAAATTACACATAACATAAATTTACCATCTTCAAGTGTGCAGTTCCATAGTGTTAAGTACATTCACATTGATGTGCATCCCACTTCTAACATACCAGGTATTCTAATAAATTCCCCTCTTCCCTGCAGTAAGCACACCACCTCTGCAGCCAGAACTGTCAGGGCGTATTTGATGATCTTGGGCAGAATGTTTCCCTCTACACCCACAAGAGGGAAAGCAGTTGTTACCTTGGGGAAGTTACTCAGATTTCTAGAAAAACTTTCTGTCGGGTTGGCTGTCATGGTGTGAATTAAAAGGTTATGTCAGAGGTTAAACTATGCAATTAAATCAAGAAAGCAGATTATTCTAGTAGCTGACATTAACTTTTGAAAAGAGACAGGATTAGCTGTACTTAGTCACATATAAAGTGCACAAAGCAAACACCGGGAAAAAAATTATTTCAGCAGGTACTTCCCTTGAAAGAAAATCATTCCATCTCACACCTCTAATTTTTCATCTTAATTCTGTTACTTCAAGAGGCTCATTATCCTTTTCCAGATTTGCACACAGTGGCTGATGCTTTGTGACGGGTTGTTTTTGTTTTTCTGCCTTAAAAAAACATTCCCTCCCTCCCTAAATAATTATCTGTAAATTAACCTTTTCTCTTACTGGAATATTTAGTGAGATGGAGTAGAGAAAATAGGAATGTGTAAGCGAGACTCTTTGGACAGGAGATAAATTCTTCAAGGCCACGAGGGTATCATTTATTAAATGACTGCTACAGTCCACTAAATGGGCCCCTTTTGACCTGAAAGAGTTAATGCTGTATTGAAAGTGTCTGGGTTGTCCCCAGCTTTTCTCCCTTCGAAGGCTCTGACCCACTAATGGCGGTAATAATAATAACAGAAAACAATCCTGCTTTGCCTCCATTACTCTAAAACTGTTAATGGTATCCTAATGTTTTTTTTATTCTTTAAGTGTAACTGAAAACTGACATTTTGCTCAGCTAAAATTTCTAATGTATTTTTTTTCACTGCCATTTTTACATACCGTGCAGGATGCTGAGTAAGGAATAAGGCAAAGGCTTATAATTGGTCTTTTAAATCATTATAAACACTTATTTTTTCCCCCCATGGCTATATCTAGTGCCAATAACTCAGTCATAAGATGATGAGAAAAACTATTTAATGATGCATCACAAGCTCCTTCCTAAATTCTTATCCAAAACTAGGCAGGGAATATAAAAATATGACACTTTGCTCAAAAATTGATTTAAAAATAAGAACAAAAGTAGCTCTTTTGTTGTTGTTGTTCCCATATTAGCAGTGAACCAAGTAATGCTTTCTTTTTTGACATAAACACTCTTTAGAAAACCCATATTTTTTTTGCTTTTATTAAATTAATTATTAAAAGTGGGAAAAGAGCTCTGTCATGTTTGAAACAGAACTGGGGCTTCTGGTCTGGAAGGATGACTTCTGTTAAAGGCGAAGAACGACCATACCCCCTTCCTGGGGCGGTTCAGATTGCGAGCGTTTGACACAGAGTGCGTCACACACAGTAAGTGCTAAATAAAGCTTAGCTATTTGTTAGTGCTGTTGAGCCAAAACAAAACATCCATCCCAGCTTTGGGTCCTTAGGCCATACACACACAGGGAAAATGAGTCCCACCTAGTGCATAGCGCAGGTCAAAACCCCCTCCTTGTTTATTGTCCACAGCAATAAACAAGTGTATTCGGGCGACTGTGTTGGGACACAGGGTCTCAGACTTCAGAGACCTCCAATTGCCAGTAGGGTGAGTCGTACCTCTGGCCACCTGGCTGCTTCCCTCTCTTTGTGCTCTCTCTGTCTGGCCTCACCTCTGTGCACCCGCAGCCCCACGTGGCTACTCTGCAGTACACAGATGAGTGGGCTTGCCGCCCTCCACAGGCCTCTGTTCTCATCTTTCTCCCTCCCTGTCCCCTGGACCACCTCTCAGTCTGTCTGAGGCTGCCCAGTTTTCAGGGGTCCATGTCAGGCCAGAGTCCTTCTTTTTCTCCCCTGATTCCCACCACTCACTCCATGTCTTGCTTTACCCCACCTTGTGTAGGGGTGCTTTTGAATTCTGCACTTTGACTCTTCCTATAGATTGCTTGTGCCTTAAGAGCAGGTGTTCACAAAGAGATACCCTGCTGTGTCTTCATTTGATCAATTCAGTCCAGTGCCTATGACAGATGTAGAGGGAAACATCCCTCCTTTTCTTATTAAGAGCAAATATGACATGTATATATGGCATGTTGCAGCTTTGCTACTTTCTTGTACATGCGTAATTGCATCTTATCCCAACAAAAACCCATGAAATTGGTATCACTGTTCATTTAGACAAGTTACTTAACCTCCCTCTGCTTTAATTTCCTCAGCTATAAAATGGAGATAACAATAGTGTGTACTACATGTAATTGGGTTAATATCTATATAAAAGTACTCAGAACATGCCTGGTATAGGTGGCTGCTGGTGTTTTTACCATCATCATCATAATCATCCTCAATATAACCTTTTCATTATTCCTCTTTTACTGATGAGGAAACTGAAGCCCAGAGAGGTTAAACAGTTTGCCTAGACCCCAAGTCTTCCAATTCCAAGTCCACACCCAAGATGCCTCTTACATCGAAATCTTTATTGTTAACCACCCAAGACCACTTGCTTTTAGTCCATCGTTTCCTTACTCAGTTTACAGAGAAGTTCCTAATTCACTGTTTGTTTAGAAATTCTATGCAAGAGAAGCTTGAGAGAAACATACCCGTACAACGCAAACACCCCTCCAGAAACAGACACCTCCTTCCTGTGAGGCAGCTCTGTCTCTTCCCAAGTGTGAGGTCTCTGCTGAGTGGCCATGGGAACACAGTGGGAAGAACAGGCACTTAAAAGTGATACCAGGTTTACTCTTATCTCTTCAAAATCCAGAACAACATACTTAATTAGCACAATTGCAGATAGGTTGTTTGAACCCTTGGTCAACCATAACAAGAACTGATTGTGTTCCCCTTTTGGAAGCGTTTCTATTTTTCTAAAGTGTATAACAATTAGTAGCAGGTCTATAATTATTAGTAACCATCTAGAGAATGGTCCCCTCTTCACGGAGGAGTCGGGGCTAAGCTGAGCAAATGAATTTAATACAACTCTTCTCATCATTGGGGAATTTGTCTCTCATAAAATCCACCCTGTAATAGACTAGAAAATGCTCACCTTTAGACTGGCCTCAGACATACTTCTCACTGCTGTTATCAGTTCTGTACTTATGATCCCTTCACCAGCATTATAGCCAAGGAACCATCTTCCCTGCTCCTCAAGTGTCTGTCTGACCTGAGTTGGAATAACTGGTGGGTAGTTATATGAAGGAGAGATTGGAGAATAGGGCATTAAGTCAAGACTCCTTAGGTTACAATCGAAAGAAACGAATTTCAATCTGGCTGTTGCAAAGAAGATAATTTGTTGCTCAAGCAGCTGTAAAGTTCAGAGAGTGGATCTAGGGTCTGTGTCAACTATGCTCTCACAGTTTCAGTTCCTCTCTTTGTAGAAAAGCAAGATGGCTACCAGCAACTCCAGGTTTATCCTCCCAGTAACCCCAGTAGCAAACAAGTGACTTTTTCCTGATCACTCTGTAAGGATTAGTTCTAATTAGCCAACAACGTACTCCTGACCCAACCAAGGGGATGAAATGACTAGTCGTGCCTGGGTTAGAAGCACACTTCTGAGTGAAAGTAGGGGAGGCGTAGTAACCCAAGGAAAAGCGGGATACCCCTTTCAGGTGGAATAGTGAATACTGGGTAGTAAAAGAAAAAAAAAAAAAAAGAGAGAGAGAGAATGGATGTCCATAGTAGGGGGAGGTAAAAAGGGACAGATCAGGATAACTGAAGCGTTGCCATGCTCTTCCTCTTTCTCTGTGAGCTTCCCTCAGTCAGCAGAAAACAATGTTTCCAGGTACTGCTGACATTTCACTACAATCCAGCAAGAATTTCAGTCCAAAAAAGATTGATCATAGACTTCCCCGAGGGGGAGTTATTAATGGAAATACCACCTTCTTGTAACCTTGTTTCCCGCTGACAAGGGCTCCTCGGGCTGAGTTACAGGGAAACTCTAGCGTGTTGTCAGATTTCACAACAACATTAAGTGGAACTTCCTTTTCATATTTGCCACCTCATTTATTTTGTGTGTCCCCATGTTATTAGCTTTACTGCCCGTTAATCATTATATATTACAGAATACAGTGAAGTGTGCTGAAAGAGAGATAGCACTGGGCCCGGCCATGCCAGTCACAGCTCAGCCATGCGAGAAGGCAGCTTAGGAGTGATAGGCAATGACCCTTCCTACCCATTCCCAGAGGCACAACCATGAACACCTCTTGCCTCCCAAGTGGGCTAGAACATGTTTCTTCAGCCTTTCCTACCTGGTCAAAGAAAGATCTGAGGACGGTAGTCTGTTCACTGTGAGGACAGATGAGTAACCACACTAAAAATGTTTTGGAAGAAATTGTTTCACAAAAGCCTGAAGTTACAATTGTAAAAAGGAAGAAAGTAAAGAGCAAGGTATTTTATAAGCAGGGAGCTCCATTGCTATATGATTTCAGTCTTTCTTCTAATTTGTCCTATAAATTTCTTCCAAATTATCTTTTCTCAAAATAACAGTATTATCAAGCCATTCCTCAGGTGAAAAACTTTCAAAGGCTTCCAACTGCCCCCTGCTCTGAGTCTCGCCTTCTTCACTTTGAGGCCCTTCATATCTCACTTCCTCCTCTGTCCCCACACTTATTTCCCACCAATCCCCAGTTTTCCCTTGCTGGTCCTCCATCCTGTGTACCCACTACCAAGCAGACATGTCAGGACTTTTCCTCATACGTTTCCCTTGCAGTAGCATGACTGTCTACCTCCTACCTTTCCCATGTATTTGATCCATCTTCAAGGACAAGTCCTGCTTCATTCATGAAGCCTTATTATCTTTGACCCGGGATCACAGTGTGCTTTCTCTTCTCTGGACTTCCCCAAGTCTAAACTACTCCAGCCCTGACCTCTGCCATATGTCAGTGTTCTCAGCTCTATCATTCACAGAGATGCCTATTGACTGATGATCCCAAAAGCCTTATGACCTTGTCTGGTTTGTCATTTTGTTGATGGTGTCATGGGTCTGAGGGAGAGGAGTCACTTGGCTGGTGAAAGAAACTAACCAGCTCTTTACTTGCTGTCCCAGACATGGTTATTTTCATCATGTGGTTTTAACACTTGGTTTCTCTTTGGAAAATGCCTCTGTAAGAAATAAACTTATTTGGGCTATTGAAAAAAGTGAAATGTATAGAAGATTATTTGAAACGTGATGAAGACTGTTAAACAATACAAAACAAAAAAGTAGAAGTTATGAATAAAGAGTGAAAATTCAAAGCTAATGATGACTCAGGCCCACAATGTATGGATGTGGAAACAGAAATTCTCCTGGCATTCTGTTGGCTGGAGATAATCCTCCTAATGAGTGTAAACATTGCTCATGCAAGAAGACATATGGTACAAACTAATGTTTACTGAATATTTACTGTGTGCCAGGCATCACGTTCAAGCTCTGTATCAGATAATCCTCTAACTACCCTGTGAGGGATGTGCTATCATTATCCCTCTTTTACAGATAAGGAAAGGGAGGCACAGAGAGGTACAAGCCTCATCCAGCTTCACACAGTTAGTGCAGAGGTGGGGCTAGAACACGAATCCAAGCAATCTGATGCCAGAACCTGTGCTTGCATTAGGTATTGCTTTAAAGGTTAAATTTTTAGTGGATGCTGAAGAGTCAGTTAACTGGTGGAATGAAGAAATAACATGTTCCCCATTGGAAATATAATTCCAGAGAAAGCTAGGAGTCAAACATTTTTATTTTCTAAAATTTGGGGATATATTGCCCTTAGATGGGTACTTCACAAACATTAGGGACTGATCTATATTCTCTGGTGTTATCACTGCATATGTGTTCATCTTTGCTCTGCACTCAGATTATAACATCTTGGAGGGAAGTAGGTGCCTTGTCTTTTATGTCTGAGGCATCAAAGAATTTGGCAGGAGCTTTAGCTCAAGAATTGTCCAGACGTAGCATCTTGGCCAAGTCAGTGGCCAACCTTTTCTTGTCTGCCAACTCAGGGGATTTAAGAGAGGAATTGGAAGGGTATTGAGTTGAGTGGTTCTTCTGAAATTTACATAAGACATAGTAGTAAGGCACTGCCTCTCAAGAATGGTTCTCAAGATCTGTATGATCTCATATTTGAATCTAAAAAAGCCAAACTCATAGACACAGAGAACAGAATGGTGGTTGCCAGGAGCTGAGTGATGGGGAAAATGAGAAGAGATGTTGCTCAAAGGCTATAAACTTACAGTTATAAATGATGGGGATCTAACGTACAGCATGGTAACTGTAGTTAACAGTACCGCACTATATACTTGAAAGTTGCTAAAAGAGTAGATCCTAAATGTTCTCATCGCACACACACAAAAAGGTAACCATGTGAGGAGATGAAGGCAATAACTAACCTTACTGTGGCAATCATTGTGCAATATATACATGTATCAAATCAAAATATAAATATATACGTATCAAAATCAGATATATATGTATCAAATACATTGCTCACATTAAACTTACACAATGTTACATGTCAATTATATCTCGATTAAAAAAATAAAGTGTTTACCCAGGGTTAAAAAAAAAAAAAATCAGAGACTCACCGGAATGGTTCATTTCTTTGATTCTCAGTCTCTCCTAGACACACACTTACGCTGGGGCACACTCTCATTGAGAGTAATGGTGACTAAAATTGCTCTTATTACTTATTTTATCCTGCCCTTCCTCCCTCCTCTCTTTCTTTGTAGCTCTCTCTGGACATGAAAACACAGTTGAACTTGGGTAAGATCAATTGTGTAAGGTGTAGCCTCATTTTATACAGGAAAGAACTTTATAAATTATAAAGCAACAGGAAAATGTTAGTTACTATTACACTTGTCTTCTATTCCTCTTAGGACCGAGCACAGTTCTGAGTGACAAAAAATACTCAGTAAACACTCATTGATGGCTGACTTGATTTTGGCTTGACACTCTAACGGTAGATTGAAACCTAGGTTAAAGCATATCTCTTAAGAGATTGTTATTCATATTACTGAATATTCATATTATATATTATTGTTATTCAAAACTGAAAAACCTTACTTTCTATCATTTCTGGAAATACTGAGTAATTGAAAATTCGAAGTTTTGTTTTGTTTTTTCTTTTTAGTGCAGTCAGTTAGCTATAAAAAGGGGAGAAAAGACTAAAGCAAAAATTGTAAAAATAATTTTTGGCCCTAAAAAAATAGAGGTACCCAGTTTACACTACATCCTGTAAAAATGTCTTCATGTGGATACCATCCAAGAAATCAATCAGTTTGACCTTTTTGTTATGCTAATGGTTTTTAAAGAAACTTATTAGAATCCTTTTTAGTATACTTTATCTTGAGAGTATGGCATTATACAACCCATGCTGTATAATATATAAACCGCTCGACAATCAAAAGCAGAAGAAAGAGGTGCTGTTGAAGCAAGCCATACAAAGAATAAGTGCTAAAAAGAATGAGGAGGGGAAAAAAAAAATCACTGAAACAGTTTGTGTTCAGAATGAAAAGCCTGTTACCAAGACATACAAGGAAGAGCTGGAAGACAAATAAAGGTGTTTTTGGCAGTGGGTAAAAATAAGACTATTCAAAGTGCACATAAGGAGGGGAAAATAGCAGAAAAGGCTAATATCACAGAGAAGTTAAGCAAAAGGAATGAGTCGTAGAAAAAGACAAAACATAGAGAAGATGAGTGAGTAAATATAGGTAAGGCAGAAATGATTAAATCCTTGGAAGTGACACAAAAAAAACCTAAGGGTCATATTAACGAAGAACAGTAGGCTGTGTGTGGGCTCTGAGGGCGTGAAGCAATCGTAAGCTGTGTTTCTTCCCATAAACTCCCTTCAGCCTCACAGCACTGGAGAACTGGGCCGTCTGCATCCTGTAACTATCCTTTCCTTGCACCTTCCTTTATTCCTACAACAAATATTTATTTAGTACTTCTCTGCACTGACAATACAAAGATCAACAAGATTAAGAAAATGGTAGGTGGCATTCATCAGTCCTATTGACCCCATTCCACAGGTAGGAAAGCTGGCCTCTTTAGTCAGTTTATTTGACTCTCAAGTGAGTCTTTTTTTTTTTCCCCCCCCACTTACATAATAAAAGGTGTTTTTTTTTTCTCCTTTAAGTAGCCACATTTCCCTTCCAGAAACCAATGTTATTTATGTAATTTTTAAATTCATTATTAGCTTGAATGCCAGTTCGGGGTCGGGGAGATGGTGGTGGTGGTGTTTTTTAACCCAGTGGAGTTATCCTGATAAGGCAGAGAGAGGGAAAACAAAAGATTATAACAAACTAGTCTATTGGCATTGGGTTTGAGCCCGTCAGTTGCCTTAACAGAACCTACCCAGAGATATGTTTATAAATATATTTTGAAAAAGAGTTTCCCTACTAAATTGAACCACAGAGCTCATTTTCTTATCCACAAACTAAAGAGTGAAAGAAAAAGACAAAAAAGTGTCATGAGAATATTTTGCTGTAATAAATTCACTATTCATTACATTTGTGGGATATAATTTGAGTCCAGGAAAGAAACCAAAATATGGCATCAGATTTTGACTTTCAATTTATAAAAGAGGGAATTTTTAGTGAAGAAAATTAAAGTGTACAGCAACACTTAGCAGAGATTTGAAGTCACTTGGAGGGCCATGCCCACACTTACAATCAAGGCATTTGTTCACCTAATCTTCCCATAATTTTCTCTATATCGTTTCACTTTAAAATAGACAATGTTTGGAGACAGAGTAGGAAAGATTATGCAAATATATGAATCTTAATGAGAAGTTCATTATTGAACATTTTGACACGAATTTCAGGAAATGATAAAAGACCCTGGGATATACGAGACTTAAAAGGAAGAAAAACTCTGCTCCTAGAGAACTTGGAGATTGCCAGTAAAAGAACTGAGACCCAAATGACAGCAGATAATGTATAAACCAGATACATTATGCCCTATGGTAAATGAATAGGAAGCAGGGCACTGTGATAAGCTTGGAATGATGATCAATATTTGGAATACTGAGATAGGCAAGAAGGTAATTAGGCCCATTATGGACACAGCAGATAACATAATTTGAGAAATTATACATTTGGATATTATGGGAAATTTGGGCTAATGGATTTGCAATGATATCTATTAAAGCACATAAGACATTTTGCCTCTAGGGGAAACTACCAAAAAAAAAAAAATCAAAATTTTCAGTAAGTGTAATCTGAAATAAAAAGACAGTGAGATGTGTTGGAGAATAAAGTGGTGTTGTGACTTCCTAGTTGGAAGTTGTAATAATTTTTCATTCAAAGAGTTTTAAGGCTATTAATTTCACATCACAACTCCCCATGAAGCAAGTAAAGCATTTCTATTGTATTTGCCCCAAGTTCATTGCTCATAATACAGCAAGGCCAAATTGTTAATGAAAGCAGGCTATCCTGACGAATTCATGGCCTTCTCAAGTTTCATGCTGTGTCCCCCGATAGCGTTGCAATCATTTTGATCCCCAGTTTACTACTGCGCACAATTCCTTTATTTTAGGGGGAGGGGCTCTAACATAATTAATTTTCACTAAGTGCCTTGAGGGCCATCAATGTTATTGAAATTTGCAAATTAATACATTATTTATTGTTAATTTATCATGAGTATTTGTTAATTATAAAGCTCTAGCTTGGAGGAAACCTTGCCATGTATCTGAAAGTGAATACCTTCCCCCAAATAATTCTTTATGTTTTAATAAGAATGTATTGGAAGCAATCTCATCAATAATGGAAGATCCAATTACTGGTCTTCTGGATTAAGGCATTCTTTTATTGCAAGATTTTAGAGCTAGAATGGGAAGTTCAAACATTGCCAATGAAATCTCAGACTAATTAAATGATTATAACCTAAGGGGAAGGGCATCCAAGACTCCACTATTAATCTTCCCAAGAATAGCCTCTATATGTGATGAACAGATGGATAAATATATCTTATTTCAGAAGAAAAAGCTGTAGGGAGTTGTTTGGGGAAAAAAAATCAGTTTAACTTTTGAATAAAAAAAGAAGGATGGTATTTATTTATAGAGCCCTTTTCAGCTTCTTGCAGAAGGAATAGTTGTATTTTAAAATGCAGTGGCAGATTGAACCAAATAAATTGTGCTAGACCTTCACTCACTCAAATGTTTAGAGTTGATACAAAAGCACCAGTGACAATAATCATCACTAATGCTTTATGAGTCCCTACTATGTGCCAAACACTCTTCCATCCTCGTCTTATCCAAATTTTACAGATTAGGAAACGGAGGCACAGGAAAGTTAATAACTCAAGAAATAAGTGGCAGAGTGGGAGGGTGTTAGATGTCCCACAGTCTCTCCACTTCACCATTCACTATTAATCACTACTCTCTAGACCGTTTTATTCTCTATTATTCTAATCACCTGCCTTGCAGGGAACCAACAGCAGTTCTCAGCTATAGGGCAGAGGCAGGAACCAAAGACTGGGTCAGAAAAACTGAGGTCCACATCCAAACAATCCTCCGGGAAGGACTTTTTGTTTTATAGTATGTTGAAATGGGACTTTCTACCTAGAAAGGCTGGGGCAGTGGTTTCTCAGTGTTTTGACTCTGTTTTATTGAGGTCCCTCTCCACCTTGACAGTAGCTTTGTACTGCCCTTCTCCCCACTTGTTTCATGCACATGGGAGAAATGGTGGCAGAATCCTTTAAGCCTTTAGACTTGAGTGTTCAGTTTCTTCATAACACTGTATTTTTCTGGATGGTGGGGAGCAGTGGATGTGTCTGAGGGTTGGTGGAGCCAGAAAACATGGCCCTGAAATTTCCCTCGACTCTGTATGGGGAAGGCTTCCAGGACCAAGTCAAGCCAATCCTTCACTTGGGAACAGGTGAATCTTCAAAAATGCTGTAGCATCTTTTAAAACAATTATTTCTGTGATGTTTCTTTATGAGACTTTTATTTTAAGGAAAAATTTGGCACATGGAACGTTAAGAATATTTTCATTATACCACTTTGAGGATAACTTTTATCATGCAAGATCCCTCTTTTAGTACCTTTGATAAACGTTGTATCATTTGTTTCAAGAAATTTGTGAATGTCAACTTCATGTTTCTGACAGGAAGATAAGTTTATCTGGATCTTAGAGAACATGGTCACTGAACATAGAAGTCATAAATTTTAAAAAATAAAGTCATGCTACTAAAGTTTGTGAAAAGATTTATTTCTTGGCATTTGCAACTAACCTAAACTGGCCTGGAAACTATTGAAAAATCATATTCAGATTAGTTCTGTAGATACTCAAAATGGGACAAGTAAAAGCTCAAATTTGGACACACACCACCTTGTGACTGATAACACGTGGTATTCAGAGATTGCTCTCTCAGATAATTGGTTAAAATCAGCCACAGTCAATATCACATCAGCTACAGGTGAAAATGTGAGAAGTCATCACTCTTGGGGATGACTTCAGTAGGATAGAGCTTTATATTATCCCTTCAAAGAGACCTCTACTTGTAGTGGGAGCCTAGAAAACAACATGATTTGTATAAATGGTTAGGCTAAAAATAGTGAATCTTCCCATTCTGAAAGCTACAGAATTTTCAACACAATGGCAACCTAAGCTGGAACTGGTGAGGATAGGGGTAGGGAAGAGGGACTGACTGTGACAATTTATTGTGCTCACTTAGGATCTTTGTGTGGTAAAACGCTTTATTCCAAGTGTTTTGTTGACATTTAGTGCTGATGCCATCAGTTGACATAATAGTCCCTCGGAACCGGTAACCTCGACCTTCCCTCAGAAGCCTTGGACACGTAAAGGAAATGTGAACTCTAGTCAAGGTCCTTTTCATGTGGAGATTCAGTTCAGTCAGTTCAGTGCACCTGTAGTCCTTGTAAGGACTTTCCTGATTTGAGATTCTCCTCTCTAACATCAGTCTGTTTTTTTCCACCACTATATGCTGTTTACTCCCTAGAAACAAATAAGAAAGTTGTTTTCAAGCCTGAAAATCCCTGAGTCCACATTTGTAACCAAGACTCAGTCGCCTTTCTGCTTTTAGTTTTACTGTGGACGGCATCCAGTAGAGCTAGGTTATAATTTTGGCCAACATTAGTTGACACTTCTAATTTGTGACTTCTATTTATGTAAAGTGAATTACTTGCTGGCTCTATTAATCCTGCAAAGCCCATGAATCCTTAATGTTCAGTTTGCTTTGAATGAGTAACAGTGTATTTGTTCCTTCTCAAATATGACTTCTTGCTGAGCTTTAGATGAGCTCCTTTTAGATAACATGCCTTATGTCTTGGATGATTTATTCACTTTCATGTTCCCCAGAATTTATTGCTAAAGGTTGACGTGAATACTTACAGTTTGGGCTCTAATATAATCTCCTGAATGGCAATTAATAAATAAAAGATGGTTACTATTGTTGACAGAGGAACTAGGCTTTCTCAGATAGTTTTCATCTTCATGTTTTCACCAAACTTCATGTCAGATCCTCCCTAGGGAGTGATGGTGTAAAATATTTTCTGTAAACTCCAAAGCTTTTACTGTTGCTTTAATACCCCAAGCCTCTATGTTGCTTTTTGTTTTCTTGTCAGAAATGATCTTACTCAATTTCTGTTTCTTCCACTTACCTTCCTTCCTGGGACTATAAGAAATATGCCTCTTTCTGGATTTAGTAGTGATGTATTCTTACTATTTATGATTTGCAAGTAGCACCTGAAATTTGTCCCTGAAATTTCTTATAATTTTTTTTTTTTGCTTAGTCCCATCTCTGTTGCATTTATTAATGATGCACTGTTGCCTATAAAATGTAATGTTTATTGTCATCATGTATATTGTTCGAAGTGCAAAATTGCCTCCTGTTAAGTTAATGATGAAATTGTAAAACAACATCCAGTTTTTGCATTTTGTCCGCTTGATTAGGCTCAGAGTCTTATTTTAGAGATGAGGAAACTAGAGGCCATTTTAAGTAGCTTGACCATAGTCAAGTAGAGGGTGGAGGCCAAGTACAACTTTAGACAGTACAGAGCAGAAAACGCAGAATTAGGCTGCCTGAGGACAGTTCCCAGCTCTGAAGCTTATTAAGTGTGTGTCTTTAGACTAGGTATATATCTGCTCATTGCCTCAGTTTCCTCATGTGTAAAATGGGAACAATTTTGGCAGTAGCACAACTGTAAGGATTATGGTAAGTTAGGTAAAGCACTTAGAACAGGGCTAAGCACTCTCTGCATTATTATTTATTAGCATTATTGTCATTATTTTGACTATTTTTAACATATTCACAATATATGGGAGGGTTTGTTTTATTTTTTTAACTTTATGCATGTCTATATAGGCGTTATGCCTTTGTTGTACTTCTTTTGTATTCCTTGTATTACCTAGTGATAATGTTCATCATGGCAGCATTAGTAGAAGCAAAAATACTGATCATAGTAAGAAAAGATAGGACTGTTTACTGAGCCTTACTACATGCTAGGCATTGAAGTAGGTACTGTATGTGCACGATCCTTAATATGTACTCAATCTGTATCTACTAAAAAACTGCAAAGTAGTTTATTTCCAGAAATGCACGTATAACCCCTTCATGACAGTAATCTTTGTAACTGGAGAGGATCATGAGCTTTGGCCCTGGTGGAAAAGAGCCCTGCTAGAATTCCCTCCATCTTTAAAATAATCCTTGTGCTGCTGGTATTTATATAGCCTAATCTTGTTACAGACAACTAGGGGCCTGGCTGTGGGTGGGAATGGGGGTCAAGGCATGCGTGAAAAGGGGCAGGTAACAGGGCAAGACAAAGAGTGCAAATGAAAAAATTACATATCAGAACACACATTATTAAACTTCACCTAGTTTTTTTTTTTTTGGAATATTATATCATATAAAGAAAACTACCTCTTTCCTAGATACCCAAATAGAAATACATTTGGAACAGTTAAGCACTGACACAGAAAAGTTGTTTTCTTTCTTGCTTTGCTTCGTCAACTAAAAAAATTGCATTCACCCTACAGTAAGAGTGCTAGAGTATGGTAAAGTGTTTAACCATAAAAATTACAATCACTTCAATGCTCTTTGATTTCTGTGCATAATACATTACTTAATAATTATAAAAACAATGTTGGAAATAATAAAAGCTACAATGTAGGGGAGTGCTTGGAATGAGAACTGTGAGAGAAACACTGTTAGGTGCTCTGTGTGTGTGTGCAACTGTGTGTGTGTGCATATACACACGCTCATACATATAATCTCTACAGGCTGCTATAGCCTTTCAAAGTCATGTATATGTGCGTGCACATGTGCATATATATATATATATATATATATATATATATATATATACGCATGCATATTTATTTCTATATATGACATATCATTTTAAATCTTCCCACAACTTTATAGAAAAGGAAACTAAGGCTCAGAGAAGTCAAAGTACTTGCTCGAAGTCACAAAAAGGGGCAACGCTGGGGTTTAACACCAAATCCCACCCGCTTAACCCCCCTCCTCCCTTTTTGAGATAGAACAACAACAAGCCTTCCCACTCCACCACACTGCCTCCTTAGGGGAAGGGTGACCTTTTGCCCTTTTTTCTTCCAGACTCTCCAAGCAAAGATTTCGGTCCAACTCTGGGTTTGAAAAAGTCCAGCTCCTTGGAGAGCCTGCAGACTGCAGTTGCCGAGGTCAGGAAGAACGAACTTCCCTTCCACCGGCCCCGGCCGCACGTGGTCCGTGGCCGAGGCTGCAACGAGAGCTTCCGAGCAGCCATTGACAAATCTTACGATGGACCCGAAGAATTAGAAGCTGGTAGGGCAACGAGCTTGCTGAAATGGTTTCTTCCTCTCCTTGTTATCTGCGAATCATAGGCAAGAATGGGTGCTTAACTACAGAGAAAAGTGATTTAAGGTCACAATTATATTTTTGATATTAAAAGTAATTCATTTCCCTGATATGTTCTGCCCTTTGGCTTAACAAACGTGGAACTGGATAACGCAACATGTGATTTATTTTACAGTGCAACCGCCAAAGAAATGTTCTCCTTCAATTTCCTACAAGGACCAACTGTCATTTACCCTTAGGGTAGGAGCACTAAGTATGCATCTCTTGACATTATTATTCAAGTCATTAGATGCAGCCTCAACCCGAGGACTGACTGCTTTAATTGGGTAGAAGCAGTCCGGTTATAGCTGAACTGAAAAACTTCTCCTGGAAATAAACTCACCCTGTTTGTTTCCCAGCATGTCGGCGTTCTGAGCTGATCAAGGTTAACAAGCTGCTTTCAGAGAGATCAGTGTTTCATCACATATCAAACCTTTTATACTACTGGCTAAGCAACCAATGTCGCCCACTCCCAGCAGCAAACCTTGCTTGAAGTAACCAGATTTAGGCAGTTGTCTCTTCAAAGGGTACGCGTAGCCTCGTGGCAGGGTAGAACTCCGGAGTGCCTTTATTCATTATTCTGTATTTTACATTTTAACTTTTCTTGAGATACTAACAGTAAGTGCCCCTGACCATGTGTATTGATTTTTTTCTCTGTACAGATGGTCTGTCTGATAAGAGCTCTCACTCTGGCCAAGGAGCTCTGAATTATGAATCTGCCCCTCAGGGGAACTCTGAGCTAGAGAATGCAGAAAATAAAGCCAGGAAAGTCA
The DNA here is from genome assembly GCF_965194805.1 of Balaenoptera borealis. Lineage (NCBI taxonomy): Eukaryota > Metazoa > Chordata > Mammalia > Artiodactyla > Balaenopteridae > Balaenoptera > Balaenoptera borealis. Next base: position 31,468,944 of record NC_138863.1, read on the forward strand.
AAAAACCGAAAGAAAAGGAGAAGAAGAAGGAAAAGGGCAAATTGAAAGTCAAGGAGAAAAAGCAGAAAGAGGGAAATGAAGATCCAGAAAGGAAAATAAAGAGGAAGGGATTTGGTGCCATGCTGAGGTAGGGACCTGCTTTGAAGGCAAAGTTGGGATGGTTTTGTTTTATTTTGTTTTGTTTCTGCTGATGAAATCACTCATTTGTGTGCATTCAAAAAAAAAAAAATGCAAGCTTTCCCTCCTCTTCAGCTAGATGCCTAAAAATCTTTTTTTTAAATTATAGTTGATTTACAATGTTGTGTTAATTTCTGCTGTACAGCAAAGTGATTCAGTTATATATATATATATATATATATATATATATACACACAAACACACATATATACATTTTTTTATATTCTTTTCCATTATGGTTTATCACAGGATATTGAATATAGTTTGCTGTGCTATACAGTAGGACTTTGTTATTTATACATTTTATATATAATAGTTTGCATCCACTAATCCCAAACTCCCAATCCATCCCTCCCCCACTCTCCCCCCACCCCACTGGCAGTCACAAGTCTGTTCTCTATGTCTGTGAGTCTGGTTCTGTTCCATAGATAAGTTCATTTGTGTCATATTTTAGATTCCACATATAAGTGATATCATATGGTATTTGTCTTTCTCTTTCTGACTTACTTCACTTAGTATGATAATCTCTAGTTGCATCCATGTTGCTGCAAATGGCATTATTTCGTTCCTTTTTATGACTGAGTAGTATTCCATCGTATATATGTACCACATCTTCTTTATCCATTCATCTGTCAAGGGACATGTAGGTTGTTTTCATGTCTTGGCTATTGTGAATAGTGCTACTATGAACATTGGGATGCGTGTATCTTTTTGAATTATAGTTTTGTCCGGATATACGCCCAGGAGTGGGATTGCTGGATCATATGTAGATGCCTTAACTGGTCTTAACTGGTGACTGTGCTTGATCCTTCTCTGCAGAGGCAGAAGGAGCCTTCTTGGTTGGCTCTTGATGCTCATGGTGATGACAGGAAGCTGTCATAAATGTATGTCAAAGAAAAGCCGACACTTGGTAGAGGCATGGACAATGCCTATAGCCCTTGGTAGCAAAGCGTTATGTGGATAAAGAACATGCTTCTTCCATCAACATAGGGAAAGCAAGAGGTGAGGGAGTCCTCAACTGTGACCTCTAGAACACCGCCTTTGAATTAGAGAAGACAGGTTAGATGAACCACAACCCCACTCCCACCCCACCCCCCATGATTCTAGGTGTGCCCATGGCCAGGTCTGTGGGCATATTAGTCGTCAGAGGCAGTGAGGTGCAGTGGAGGTGTCATCGCACCTGGAGTCAGAGGGCCTTGATCTGAACCCATGACCCTCATACACAAGCTGCTGGGCATCGCACATGTTACTTAACTTCCCTGAGCCTTGCTTTCCTCACTTTCAAAATGAGGCTCGTGTACTGCCGTCTAACTCAGTGGGACTGAGAGACAAGATGTCACAGGCAGTCAGTCCATTGACTAGGCATAGCTCAGCAGGGTGCAATCAGAAAACAACTTTCTTTCTTCTCCTACAGCTAGCTACCTTCAAATACACCCTGGTGGTGTTGTCAGAATGTCCACGATTTGATGACATCTCAGTTTTCTGGCTGATGGCTTTGTGGTCACTTCTGGATGTTAAAACACCCTCTTTGTCAGGGGCTAACATGCACCATCTGGTGTTAATCAGCACTTTCTTCTTCCCTGCCCCTCAGGGCTCAGCCCTAGCGAGGGCCCTACAGTGTGCAGGATTCCACATTCTTCTGGTTCTCCGTCTCTGGGACAAAGGGAAGGGAAGGACTTTATTAAAACAAAGACAGAGTTTGACGTAACTGGTGTATCTGGTATAATCTGGCAGTTGGGGCTCTTTGTGGACCACTTTTGTGGATTTTTCAGGGGGCTCCTTACTGCACCAATCACTGGTATAGGAGATTTATTTTTCCGTTGACTTCCTAAGACCCTTTGACCTCAGGGAGCACAACTCTGGAGCCTCCTTACCCAGCGGGTAGACTTCTTTGATGATGTCAGCGTAAGGTGGCTTTCGTCCAGCTTCCTTCTAGAGCATCTGCTTGGCTCACTAGAATTACTGAACTCTTGCGCCTCCAAATGATAGACGTGCAGCCTGTTCCCACTGTTCCCATTTCTCCTCACCTGCCACAGAGATCCCCCAACCAGCCTGGCATCTCCAGATCGCCAAGCAAACAGGTACGACATGGGATGTCAGTCTCCTTTTATACAATTACCTCCAAATTTTCTGAGGGGTTTTCTCGTTGCCCCCTCACTTATTTTGTTGGGAGTGAGATGAGGAAGCACCTCTTTCCATTACTTCCTTTACTCCTATAATTTCCCAGCAAAGAAAATCCATTTCTCAATCTCTACCCTTCTGTTCCATGGGCTGAAGGTCAGTGATGGGAGGTGATAGTTGATGGGCCAGTTTAGCACCTCTTATTAAACCGTTAGGAGATGTCTTTCTTAAGAATGCTGGGTGGTATTTGTCATCACATGTTCTCGGTTTGGGATGTTCCACTGAAATTTTAGACAGAAATGGAAAGTTCTATTCCATATCTGTTATTCATATATATATTCTCTCTCTCTCTCTCTCCCCATGTTTGTGTGTGTGTGTGTGTGTGTGTATACATATGACCTTGAAACTACAAAGTGACATTTAGGGACACAAATAACATCAACACCAGTGGACATATCTCTCAAAAAACGGTGTTTTTCCTGGTGGTCTCTTTAGACTCTGTATTTCCATTTGCCATTTAAAATTTTAAACTTGCCCTTATTCTGGGTAACTATTATGACTGCTATTAGATAATCATCCTTGATAATAATGATAACGTGCAACTGCAGTATATTTAGATGAGAGTCGCCTTTGCAGTCATGGAGTTCAGAGGTTAAAAGTGCACACTCTGTATGTGTAACTCTGATGCCAATCCTGGTTTCTCTGCTTTCTCTCTAGGTAACACTGGGCAAGTTATTGTAATATTTAATCTCTTTCTGTGTCATCTGAAAAATGGGAATAACAATAGAATCTACTATTATTGTGAGAATTATAGTTGCTTAATTACAAGTAACTTGCTTAGAACAGTGCCTGGCAAGTAACGAACATTCAATAAACGTAAATTATTGCAGTAAGTAGAATAATGGCCTCCCTAAAGATGTTCATGTCCCACTCTGCAGTACCTGTGAGGATGTTATATTGAATGGCTAAGGAGAATTGAGGTTGCAGGTGGAATTAAGGTTGCTCTTCAGATGACCTTAAGATAAGGTGATTATCCTGAATTTGCCCCTGTGGGCCCAAGGTAATAACAAGGGGCCTTGAAAGTGGAAGAGGAAGATGTGACTGTGGAAGAAAGGTACAGAGAAATACACTATGTGACTGCAGGGGCTGCAAGCCAAGGACTGTGGGCAGCTTCTAGAAGGTGGAAAGCACAGAAATGGATTCCTTCTAGAGAGCTTCCAGAAAGGAGCACAGCCTGCCAACCCCTAATTTCAGCCCATTTCTGTTGTCTAAGCCACTAAGTGTGTAGCAAATTTTGCATCATCAATAGAAAACCATATAGCTATTATCATAATCATTAATACTTCTACAATATCAGAGGAATTTGTAAGGTAAAAAAACCCTCTTTAAGGTGTTCAAGAAGAAAACTATAAGGATTTGACTAGTCTGTAAATATAAAAACTATTAGAGCTTCACCTATCCCATTTTCTAGAATATTACTAAAGTAAGCCTGAACTTTGTGTTTGATTTCAGTTGATGGGATTTGGCAGGTTCATTCTCCACTGCCCAGAATACAGAGCTGGCTCTTCCTGTTGTCATCCAGTATTTGCTGTGTTTTCCTCTGGTAGAAATCACAGGTCCTAGATCCTTGAGACATCTAGCAATTTGGATTTTGTTTCCTTGTACTATTTTAGCAAAATTAAGATCCGAAAGGTGGTGTTTGATTTCATCTCCAGTGTAAAAATAGCAACTGTTCTCCATAGCCTTTTGCGTCTGAGTTTGTGAGCGTATTGGAGATGCTGCCACGTGCACATTTTCAACAGCAAAGAACACAATAGCTGTTACCATTAGCCAACAGATTTTGCTTTAACTCTCATCTGTTGCTCAGACGCTATTGACTTAGTTTCTTGTTTAAAAAAGATTGATTGCTCTAAGGATCTCGAGGAGTCGGATGTGGCTTTGCTCTTGCTTGTGGGAAGCTAAGTGTTGTGTGCTTTTCTGATATTCACTGGCCACTTTTGTGTTGATGACATGTAGTAACACAGTTTAGCTCAGTTAATTTAACCTACTTCCTATCGTTTGGAAAAAATGATGGGGGGTTGTCATTAATTCCTATCTTTACATTTGTTGTCTGATTCCAGTATGCATATGTTTTGTTGATTGCGGAATTACCTCTTGGCAGATTCAACTATGGCTCTTACACAGGCCGTGAATTATTGTATATTGAAATTATTGAATTATTGTATATTGAAAAATACACAGCTTAAGAACCTACCAACTTCGGTAGTTTCCCTGTATGCTGTTTTACCTGCTGTTGAAAGAGAATTTTAGAGGATCAAGGTGCTTACATTTTTCCATTATGTGTTTCCTGTATTCTTCATGACACTACCCTGTAGAAAAGACCAGTGGTGGCTTCTTGCAGCCAAAGGGTGAAGTTCAAACCCCTCCAAAAACAACCCCATGGCTATCAGCCCTACTCTGCCTTCCTGGGGTCTAGTAGATGTTTTCTAAGCACTGAAGAAAAATATCTTTTGGCTAAGAAAATCTTTCCCTGTCTAGAGTGGAAAATTCAAAAGTCAGTTCTTGATTTATCAATTATTTAATAAACTTGTCAATCCTTATATTCTTTAAGCTGAATTCTGTCACAGATTTGTGTTTAAAATCCATTCCTTTACATCATAGCAGTTATTGTCTCCTCTTGATATTATAGACCACTCACTTTGAAAACCTCTGGCCTATCAACTTGTTCTGGACCCTAAATGGAAAGGCTTGATGTCGATCAAGTACCTTTCTCTATACCCTTTTTCTGCCCAGGAAACTCCTTTTTTAATGGATTAACAAAGAACAAAGAGTAAAGCCTGCCAATCGGAATTTCATTTCTGTTTTTAGTATGTTTGCCCATATTCATTTGATTAGTAATATTGTTGAATACCTCGTCTTTGCCAAGCACATTCACAATTATTCTTCATTTATTTAACACCACTTATTGAAGGCCTACTTTGCATCAAGCACTGTTCTAGGCACTGGGCATACAGCAGTAAACCCCTGCTCTAATGGTACTTCTTTTATCTTCACAAAGGAAGAAAAAAATCAAAGACGTTTGAATTTCTTGTGGTGAGTTTAAACCAAAAACAAAACATGTAAACTATCTATAACAATGAATTTCCTAGGGAGTGGTGTGATGTTTGCCTAGGATACAACTTGAGGGAATCAACAGTCAATTTATATGGTGCTGAACAAGACCTCCTGGCCATGGCTCTTACGGAATGTATATTCCAGTGAGGGAGAGAGAATAAACAACTCACTCAAAATAAATGAGATTATTTCAGGCTCTAGTAGGTGCTATGAAGAAGGTAGAATCAGAAGGGATGGTGTCATGTCACCCTCAGTAACTGGCTACCAGCCTGATATAGTGTGCATCTATCTACACAGGCTACACTGAATTTCCAGCAGATACGTTATCAGAACTTAGCACACTGGGGTACTAATGCCAAATCACCTTATTCCAGCTTTTTTTTTTTTTTTTTCATTTTTGCACCATATGAATATGGGAAGATTATTTTTAAACCAGTTTCACATAAAGTTATAACAAAGAGGTAACCCAAATTGTGTATGTTTTAGTATATATGATCCCTGAAGTATCATTTTGAAGTGATGATACTTCATACCTGAAGTAAACATTTTAAAGACACACGGTCTGTAATCTGAATGGTGAACTTGATTTGCAGCTGCTTATATTTAACTCTGCTCCTCCCAGCCCAACAGTTGGATATTCTTTATTATTTCTTCCTAACTCAGCTAATGCAGGTGTACCTCAGGAATACACTGGTTCAGTTTCTACACTGAAAAAATTAAATCATGAACCGTCATGACAAAGGTATTTTTTAAAACACAGAGGCAACAACTTTAATTTCTAAACTTTGCAAGCAGTAAAGCATCTATGTTTCATCCATTTTATGCTCAAATATACTACAAGCATGCCTCGTTTTGCTGTGCTCCACTTTATTTTACTTTGCAGATATTGTATTTTTCACAAATTGAAGTTTTGTGGCAACCCTGCATCGAGCAAGTCTATTGGTGCCATTTTTCCAACAGCATTTACTCAGTTCATGTCTTTGTCTTTGTGTCACATTTTCATAATTTATGCAGTAGTTCAGACTTTTTCATTATTATTTATTTGTTATGGTGATGTGCGATCAGTGTTCTTTGATGTGACTATTGCAAAAAGGTAACTCGCTGAAGGCTCAGATGATGGTTAGCATATTTTAGCAATAAAGTAGCTTTTAATTAAGGTGCATACATTGTTTTTTTTAGACATAATGCTATCGCACATTTAATAGACCACAGTATAACATAAACATAACTTTTATACGCACTGGGAAACCACAAAATGTGTGTGACTTGTTTTATTGCGTTATCACAGCCGTAGTCTGGAACCGAACCTGCGGTATCTGCCTGTATGTATCTTATTGAAACTAGGGCAACTCTATATAATGACATCTGCTGTGAATTATTTTAAAAAGAACACTCCTACACACACACACACACACACACACACACACACACACACACACACACACACACACACACACACACCCTCATCCACCACCACCACCACAAACAGCACAGACATCACCGCCACCAAATTAATTCCTAACTGAATTGCAAATCTGCCCCTTCCAAGCTCTGTGGCCTTCATTCATCCCTTTGAGTCTCAGTCTACTCATCAGTAAATTGGGGATAATAATGCATCCTCTCTGAGTTGTGAAGTTTTGTGAGCAAAGCTATTAGTATGGTGCTTGGCTTGGTAGACTTCCCTTCTTGTCTTCCCTCAAGGCCCCACCCCAGACAGCCAACCATCAGATATTGCCTTTCACTTGGAGCCCACTAAATTTCTGCTTTGATTTTTTGACTTTTCCTCTAATTGCTATTATGTATTTCAGGTGGCCATGCTGTCTTTAGCCTGGACAATTTTGCATAGTAAGCTCTAAGAAGTAACGCTAAAACTAAAATCATTCAATCATTTATATTTTATAAACTTTCGGTCACCCCGTTCTAAATGTAACCATGAACTATTTTCAAAGGTTATTTCATCACTTGGTGATGAAAAACTTTCTATTGAATTAATTCAGTAAAACTCTCTTTGGTGAATACAAATGGAGAATGGACTCAGATGGAGAATCAGTTTTTTTTGTTTTGCTTTCTTCTTTTTTCTTGTTTTTCCTTCTCCCAGTATTTCAGGCCAGAATGTATGGATGGGTTTTGGACTTGATATTCCTAATGCATGGCTCAGAGTTATTTCATTGGACTGCCTTGGAAGTTGTCTTATAAGACATTACCCATAAAGATACATTTTGACTTGATTTTTAAATTAGGTTAGATAGACTGAATACTTAAATCTCCAGGGAGCATGACATATCTGTCGTACATTTCTGCTCTTTACCTTGATCCCATAAGGGCTGTTATAGGTCTCGTGTACAATAAGTATAATGCAGCCATGCCTGTCATTATCTCTTTCTAGATAGTGGTTGTAAAATGTTCAATTTTATGGGTATGAAGGGTAACCTAGCTAATGTAACCAGACCAGTGAAATTGTAACAGTCATTTCCCCAAAGGCAAAAGGCCGAGCACAGGCTAGCGTTAAGGTGCTTGGTTTCAGAAACTAGAGGCCAGTTGGAAACATGAAATTTCAGATGAAAAATGAAAGTCAAAGTGGGTCAAAGTTCGTAATTCAGCTTCGCGCTGGATATAGAACTACACTGAAAACACAGTGTCTTGTAGATCAGGGTAAAATGGTTACAGATATTGAGTCTGAAAGAAATATATGACTGTGGTAAAAAAATAAATTTGCATGTCAAAGGCTACTTCCTGGTGCAGCCATCTGACCTCCTCCACGGCTGTCTGTGATTGCAGAGGAAAAGAAACAGAAGATGCAAACACACTGGAATTTAGTTAGCCTCATCTTTTGCCTCTTTGGTAACTGAATTTTCTCACCTCAGAGTCCATCTTAAATTATTTACTTTCTCTTCCACAGTACGAGCCATGAATATTTCGTTTCTTCGTTTTGTTAATTTGCCAGTTTTCCTTTGAGCTAAGTGCCCTAGCAATTTTAATTTTTCATTCGAGTTGGGAAGAGCAATGACCCTTTTTTTTTTTTCATTATTACTATCACAGGGCTGGACTCCGAATGCTACTTTTTATGACCAGCAGTGTTGAGCCCATAATAGAAATGCAAAGTAGAGAGTGTAATATACCGATATTGACTTCCATTAAACCCAGTGGTGTGAGAGCTGATAATATTTATATATTTATGTATTAAACATCCTAGCTTTTGTTCATTTGCAACTAAGCACCGGAGGGGAAAATTAGCATCATAATATGAATAGATTGTGAACAGCAGAATGCAAAGAATTGGAGAGGGAGCTTCTATGAATAGGACAAGCGGTATAAAATGATGGAGAGAGATGCAAGTATGGTAACTAAAAAGTATAGATTAAATTTGGATCAAACAAATTTAGGATTGCTTGGTCGGCATTTATTTCTTAACTAGAAGACGACCCAGAGACAGATGGGCTACTCCTCTGATAGGCTGAGTGCAGACAAATGAGCTGCTATGGTGCCCAGCACGCAGAGTTTGTTTGGCGTCTGACTTTAATTTTTTTTTTTTCAGCTGTCAAGCATGTCTGCAAATGTTTCTTTATCATTCTTTACTTTTTTGGAGGGGTGTGTGTGTTCAATGGAGGGGCGAGGGGCATTGATGGAGTTAATTAGTATAAACATGTATGGGTAGCTTGTTTTCAAAATCATTTTAAAATCTGATGGCTGTTCATAGCCTTCCCCTCCTACCCTGTGTAAACTTGATTACTCGGTAGTTCTGTTCATGGCTGTCCAAAGCAAGATGATTTTCTCATACTTATCACAATAAAAAATTATCACATAGAATGTCAACCAAAAGGCTATTTGTTTAATTAGGGTTCTCTTCTCCTCTTAATATGCGTGCATAGCTCCCATTAACATTAATGTGAATTACGAAAGAGCACTGAAGAAGAATAGACCCGTTTACCTCACTCCTTCTCTTGGATAATGAGGTTTAGATTTGTTAACAGATGAGAACAAAAGTCCAGTGGAAAAAAAAAAATTGGCTTAACTTTTAAAGAAATTGATATGCTAAAAAGAACTTTCACAAGCACTAAAGTGGAAGCTACACATTCATAAATAAACTTCATTAGCATCTAAGGTGAAATATAATCATTTAAGATGCTGGATTAATAAAATGCAAAGGATTTCCTAATGGGCCCATTTGCATACTCATATTAAATAACAAAACACATTAATAACAGTTTTATTCATATATATAAACACTCGTAAGTTCCTAGTTGAGACTGTATTTGCCTAATTTGCTTTGTACCATGTCCAGCACAATGTCATGTCCTTGTAGGATGTTTACTTAATACTATTAGATAATGACATGTATAGATTTAATAATTTGCTTGAAAGAAAAATGGAGTTAGTTCTTTACTTTGCACCTTTTATCTGAGAACCTCAGTGTAATTCACTAACATCCATCTTCCAGATGCATGGGAGATGAATGTGGTAAATAGCAAAGAACGAGACGTGGAGAAGTGAAACAGCCTTCCTGGAGACGGGCTTTGAACTGATAACAGTACCAAGACCCCTCCTGACCATTGCTACCATTGTGTTAGCATTTAAAAACGCACTGACGCCAGCCATAATTCTGTGTATACTTTCATACACCCATAGTTCTTTATTTTCGCCATTCGTTGGGTTTTTCTGTCTTAAGTCAATGTATAAAACAGCAACTTAGTAACATGAGATGGTTAATAATTAAGGTAAAAGGCTTGAACCTTTGGCATAATAACTGTACCTGTTTTCCTCATAGAATAAGAGGCCTCCCAGAACCATTAAAAACAGGTATAAGATATAAAAATATACAAATATTACTGGGTTGCACATCTAGAACTATTATCTCAACCATGCTAAATAACATCCACCAGGAGTTTGGAGACAGTCCAGTTTTGTTTCTTCAGCTAGCTGTCGGTCATTTCTGCACGGTGGCCCGGCCTCACCTCAGCTTCATCATTGTCTAAAATCTAATTCATCATTCACCCATCTAAGTCATGAGCTCATCCTGACTTCCCTGATTCTGTTTGAGGCACTGCCAGGAATCCTGTGACATCCGGGATGCCTCCCTCTTTCCATTCTCATTCTTCCATCAGCCAGCAATCCTGTTGATACTTGCAAAATGTTGTCTCTTCCATCTGGCCTTTTTTTTTTTTTCCATTTCCACTGCCATACTCTAATCATGGTCTTTGTTATCTATGACTAGATTGCTTCAGTAGACGCAAAACCGATTTGCCTGCTTTCTTCCTTTCTTCATTCCAGTTCATCCCAGGCAGAGCTACCAATCATTCATTCATTCAGTTATCAGATACTTAATGAACACCTCATGCCCTAGAATGCAATATAGCACAGTGGCAAAGAGCAGATCCTCTGGGGTCATTTTATTTCGGTTCAAATCCCAGCTCCGTTATTTTTTCAGCAACTACTTAACTAGTCCGTATTTCAGTTTCCCCTTTTGTGAAATTGGAATAATAATAATAGCATCTACCTAATAGTACATTAGATGATATATGAAAAATGCCTGATACATAGCACATCCTTAAAATATTAGTAGTGTTCTGCTCTAGGAGCTGAGATGATTCCCAATTACCTAGTAGTTCTCAAAAATCCAACTGTACTCTAGCGTTATCTACAGAGCTTGTTAAAGTTATAGATCACTGGACCTTATCATGAGATTCTGATTCATTAGGTCTAGGCTAGGGCCTGGGACCCTCTGATGTTTCTGTTGCATCCAATCCCAGGAACCTCCATATGGGAACTACTAACTTATAAAAATAAAATTATTTAATTTGGCATTTACTATCCTCTATATTCTTATTCAAATTTATATTTCTATCGTTGTTTTTTCTCTTCCTTTCTGCAAACTCACTACTCCAGCCAGATTACTCACTATTACCCAAAACGAGTTTGTGAAGCGCTAAGGTGGCGCCCTGTCTTAGGATAACCTCCTTTCCTTCTCTGAGTCCTGCCAGGCTCCGAACCCACCTTAAGCCCCATCTCCTTATGAGCCCTTCTTTGACCTGCATGTCTCTCTCATCAAAACTCTATAGTTCATGTCTCCTCAGTTAGTACTCCCCACAGGCCGACTCGGTTTTTAGTTTGGGTTTTACATGTCTGTCTCGTCCTCAGTGGGATTGTAAATTCCTTTAAGCAAAGGGACTTCCTCATGATGCTTTTCACTGTGTTGGCCTTTAATAAGCTTTTGCTGACTGACTGGCTTATATGGTATGCTAATTGGAGTAGACTTATTTGGATATTAATGTGTTGTGCCCTTTAGTCATTCTAGATAATAGTATTGAAAATAATGAAAACAGTGGAAGTGGTGCAAAAATAAGAAAGAGGGTGAACTGCATTGGGAGTTAATTTTTTTTTTTTATTTCTGCTTGAAGAAAAGGTTGAAGGATGAGTTAACTGGTAATAGTAACCAGCTGTTCACCATCTCCACTGAGGACAGGGCTAGAGAAAATGGGCCAAAATCACTGTCAGAAAAAAATGAGGTTAGATATAGAAAAGAAGATGGTTGTTAAGCACTGGAATGAGGTTCCTGAATAGGTGGTAGAATTGACCTCCCTGAAGTACTTTAACAGTAGGAAGGATGAATTTCCATCTAAAATGGTATGAAAAAATTAGCCAGTCAGTTCATTACTTTAGTATCTATTAAATGCTACTCTGGGGAACCCCAGAAAAAGATATACAACATGAACCCTTTACTTAAATTTACTGTCTAATTAAGATGACCCATAAATATGAAATTATTAACAATGAAAATAGGATTTAAGATTAAGAGCCAAACTGTAAGGTTATGACCGTAATTATGGGTGGAATTCAGCTGTATACCCTCCAGCCCCTCTCTACCTCTCCACCCCTAAAAAACTAACTCCAGGCCTTTTTTAAATAAATGGATTTTCCATATCTCTTTCCAAACTGCTTTTTTAGGTTGAGTGGAGCAATCCCTAATCTTTTTTTTTGAAATAATTTATTCAGTACTATTGACCAAGCCACTGCTAAGTACACAACAAGCATGTTGAGAGTAAGCAACCAATCTGATTTCTTTTTTCCTGACATATCTTTCATTCATACAACAAATATTGATTGTCTAATAAGTGTTGTTTTCAGTTTGGAGATAACCACAGTAAACAAGTCAGATGTGTTCTCTTGATACATGCAACCTTGCCTTAAAGTGTGGTAGGGCTTTATTAAAGTGACATAAAGTTTGCTAAGCTCCTTTTAAATAACCAGAGCATCCCTGAATCCCATAAAACTGTGGTTAAACCATTAGCAGTGTCCTTAGTAAAAATATTGAAAGTAAGATGTCTCAATATCTAAACTTAGCTGTGTAACTGCCTTCTTGAATGGAAGTTTTTATCTGCCTGAGAGATACGTACATTTTATACACTTGGCAGTATGTGTATAAATTATCATTGTGGTTATCAACTACTTGGCCATTGACTGAAAATGATTAGAGCATAGATGTGTCTGTAGATGTAGATAAGGGTTAGTATCTGACAAGTCAGTTTCGCAAGGTGAACTGTCACTGAATTGAAGGAACTAGCCCAAGACTATTAACGTTTAACTTGCCGAAGTAGAAAATCTAATTAGAGGCAAAATGAAAAATTTGGCCTTTAAACATATTCACATTCAGTGTGTCCTTTGGTCTATGTTGCGGGGACCAGCTCATCCCAGTTTGAGCACTGAAAAATCCATGCCCTGGGAATCTCCTCAGTTTTAAGCAAATAGGGACAGTGGATTACCCTAGTCTGCATTCCCAATTAGATCTGATGATTCCCTAATTTCCCTCCCCATCTTTTGTTTATATGCCACTATATAGTCATAAAATTCTTTGAAAAATAAACAAAAATAAAAAGTAATTTTATTTTTACTACTACAAATTTAAAATATTTATACTACAAATTAAAGAAATATATAAAAGAGCGGAAGCTATTAAGAAAAAAAAAACTGGAATGAATTCTTCTATTGTTTTAGTTTTTTGTGCTTGTCTATACCTGAGCTGATGTCTATTCTCCTAAGGCTTTCTTAGCAGCTGAAAAAGGCCACATAGCTCCAGAAATCAAAGTAGAAATGTCTCAGCAGAGAATGACTAAAAGTAGCACCTCCACATGCCCACAAAAGAATTCTTTAAAATATTATGTAATTCAAAACTCAAGGGCTTCCCTGGTGGCGCAGTGGTTGAGAATCTGCCTGCCAATGCAGGGGACATGGGTTCGAGCCCTGGTCCGGGAAGATCCCACATGCCGCGGAGCAGCTGGGCCCGTGAGCCACAATTACTGAGCCTGCGCGTCTGGAGCCTGTGCTCCACAACGAGAGGCCGCGATAGTGAGAGGCCTGTGCACCGTGATGAAGAGTGGCCCCCGCTTGCCACAACTGGAGAAAGCCCTCGCACAGAAACGAAGACCCAACACAGCCAAAAAAAATAAATATAAATTAATTAATTAATTAAAAAAAAACAAAAAAAACAAAAACTCAAGAGAAAGCTGGAGGGTACCTGGACCAGAAATAACGGTTTATGACTGATTGCCGACAAAATCACCAGTGAACAGTAAAAATCCCTAATTCTGGGGCTTTTGGTATTAGTTCCTCCCATTGATAGGTTTCTTCTCCCCCAGGGACTGTAATTTTCCACTTTAAATTTGAACTCTAGTCAATGTATAGTAGAAAAATCAATAGCATAGATTTGTTCTGCCTTCCTCTTGTCTCCTGGAATTTTCAAAGTATGTGAAGGAACAGTTTTTATGATGAAGATGGACTGTAAAATGAAAGAGGTGGCTTTGACCAATTTTCTAGACCTTTGACCGAGACACTACACCAGACTACCCATGCCACCTTCTCTACGTTTCCGTCATGCCTTTGTTATCCGCAATCTACCAGGGTATTTAACATCAACAGTGATATGATTACTGACATACTTTTGTAAAGACTCTTTGGCAAATTAATTGGAATTTGCTATCAGAATATTTTCCTATTTATTCTACCTTCTCCCCTTAATTGTGTTTTACTACTTTCAATTGCAACTTCTTTCCCCATACTGTGACTTGAGTAGAGGGAAACGGGGAAGAAACTCACAAAAACACAAGAGTAATCCAAAAACCTAAGCATTCAGCATATATACAGATGATTGTTCTCGCATTGTTAAAAGTAAGCAAAGGTGCCAAGGAACCTCTGCAGCAAATGCAGACGTGGGGACGAGGTAGGTTGTTCTCCCTCCCTCGGGCAGATTCAACTCCCTCCCCTGACAGTTTGAATCCTTTGGTCAGCCTTCCAACTCCAGCTCACCCAACATCTTCTCAATCTCAACATGCTCAGGACACACTTTGTGGAAAAGTCTGATTACTCTAGACTTGCATATGAATTGGTCTGGATCATCTTGGAATTTTCCACTGGTTTTATATCACTTTCAGTATGAGATCCATGTCTTAGGAATTTTTGTTTTCTTCCAGGTACCTCTGCCTTTGCTTCATTTTTTTTCTCCCTTTGCCTTCTCCTCATGTCTTCTCATAAATGTAACCCAGTTTTCAGGTTCCTCCTGGTCCTAGTCTCCTGAACGAAACACAGAAATAGATTATCAGTAGTCTCTCCCCTGACCCTGGTCAGCTTTGTGTAATTGCTCTTCACTTCGGGCATCTGGTAGCCCCACCACAGAACTCAGTAAACTACGGAGCTGAGTAACCATGACTCTTAAACAAAGTGCTGCCTTCATTGCTTTTACTCTGGAGTCTTCCTGGTAGCATTGCCTAGTACCCTTGGTCCCGTGTGGGCCCCGCTTTGAACCCTGTCATCCTAGACTAGAGTCCTGGTGTAGTGGAACTTGGTTATTTCTGACAGGTCACACCCAGAACACTCATTCCTGGCTCCATCTCTAGCCGCATATGTCTAGTTTCAGAATAGTTTTCTTTGAAATTCTTGCATCTTATCTGACTTTCAAGTATTCACCTGTCATTTGTTTTCTTCACTGCCATGGCCTGTGCTGCTCATGAAATATGCCTGCATGGGCCACTTCTAGACTAGTTTGCTGACCTCTCTAAGGCATCCTCTGTATCTTTGTGTGATTTCTCCAGCCTTTATCCATCCTGGTTAGTAGGACTCTATCTGATCCCCTTCCCCAGTAACTCTATGGTGTTGGGAGTATCTGACACCAAATTTGCTATTGCTCACTGCCTTGCCCATTATATGCATTCAACAGTGGATTACTGAGTTAATTCTTGATTCTAAGAAATCTATTCTAAAAATAGTAACTAACAATCAGTTTCTACTTGCAGATGCTTCAATAGGCTGACTTGATTTTGAAATGACAATTGATACTTTTTTCTCTTGTTGTTGTTGTTTATTTTAATCCGAGGTTTTCATTTTGAAAAACTCAAGTATTAATTCTGAAAGGGAGAAACAAATCCTTTGAGTACTGGAATCTCTGACAGAAGGAACTCTCTTCTCTGTATTTGGAAATACAGGTTAAACCTACTGATAAGCTCTGCTCTTAAGTTTTGCATTTTCAGTATTAAACTTTAAATCTGTCATGTTTTATTCCAAAAGAGATGTATCAACATAAAGAGAAATAGTGGTAGATTATAGCATGCAGTAGAAATTCTAATAGACTGTTTAACAATAATATGGCAGGCGGATACCATTTTAATCAGTATTGTCATTAGCAACTGTCAATAGAGAGGAAGAGATGTTCTAGTCTTTGTGAATTGTGATTTAGGGCTGGCACAGCAGTCACACTGAAGTATATTTATTTTACAATATAGAGACATTGATTAAATGCACATGGCATCTCAAATACAGTTGACATTTTAAGTCAAAATTATTACAGACACACAGCCATTCATTTAAGCTGTTGCTTTAAAAATGTGTCTCAACCGATTGTTGATGGAAGAAAGTCTAGCTGGGCCAATATTTCAATAAGCTGATCCTTTATTTTTACTGACGTACATAGCCTGGTGGTGACTTGCCTCCTTTGGGCAGTCATATTATTTTGCTGTATCTGGTGAAAATAGTCCCTTATGTATATACACATGGGTTCTAGGTTGCTCAGAAAGTGTTCTCTTACTAGGATTAAAATCATTTGGGGGTTCTTTCCATAGTTCTTCATTCCTTCTCTGAAAACTCTTGCCTGCTAGCCTACCAACCTGCTTAGGAATTGAATCTTAAATAATTGATGACAGCTGTAGCTGAAACATGACTATCGTTTAGGGATGATGGTTTTTGTAATGTATATTGTTGCACGTTGCCAGTAGACCAGTGACTTTAAACAATGTAAGTTTTTGAGTATTGATTGTTGATTTACAAGATTGAGCCAATAGTAATTATGTCTAAGAGCATCCTTATATACTAAGTCTATAAATTCTTTGATCTGTTTTCTCATTTATGTCTTTTAACCTTAGAACTTACTTAGATTTTTAAAAAAATTTTATTATGAAATAATTTTAGACTTACAGAAAAGTTACAAAATATAATATAAAGAATTCTTATGTACCTTTCATCCAGATTCCTCAGATGTTAACATATTACCACATTAGTGCAAGTATTTCTTTCTCTCTCATTCTTTTTTTCTTTCTTTCCATATGGATACATGTACAGAGACAGGCCTGCATTCCTTTTTTTCTGAATAATTGTAAGTGTTTGCAAATCTGATACCCTTTTACCCCTAAATTTACTTTGAAGCTACTAGCACTGCATCATTGTATCATTTTTATGCTGTATTTCAGAAAAGTAAAGAGCTGGCCTCAATTCAACCTCAAATCAGTGAAATTAGAAGTTATAAAATAAGGAAGGTGGTGATTTCAAATAGGATTATAAGTCAAAAAATGCCAGTATGTGTTATTCTTTTATTTTTGTGTACTATGTTATCACCATCTAATCTAAAAACCTAAATTAACTCAGCATTGACTTCTGGTAAATGAGTACAATTTCCAAGAGTGAGATGTATCTCTTCGACAGTTAATGCAACTTCAAAAGTAAGACATCTGCAAAAAGGTGCAAATATCTCATCCTTGTGATGAGGCCTCACTGACCACTGAATTTAGCACAATGTGTGTGAATGAGATGGTAAATAGGAAAATGTCCTGCTGATTATTATTAAAATTGTGCTGCAGAAGGGTTCTTAGAAATCCAATGCTATCTTTTTCTCAGACTTCTTATCCTTTCCATTTTGCTGCAAATGATTGATTGGTAAGACTGGAGGGAGAGCTAGGGAAGCAATCTTTGATCACCTTAGGGCTTTTCATACCAATATCTGGATATTTGATAACACATTTTGGAAACAAAAACATACAAAGATATGATAGAGATAGTGAAGTTAAATTCGTCCACGAAATTTACAATTTGCCTCATCAGGAATTGGGATCTGGAGAAATATGGTGTGTTCTACCAGTCTTTTTAATTACGTTCGTTAGGTATTTGGGATGTTTAAATTGGGGAGGCCACTCCAAGGGTGTCTGACTTTAGTGAAGCTCTTGTGTCTTGAGAGAAAAGTGGAGGCATAATATAGCTGTGGTATAAAATATATATAATACATAATATTGCAGAGAATATAATATATAATATAGGTGCAGCTGGTAGAAGGTGTGGGGATATACATCTGTTGAGAATCAGTACTTAAATAAGAAAAACCACATTCAGTCCAGCTTTTACAGAAAGTAAAGCAGCAATACCCAAGTATGTTCCTCGTCACAGGTCTGTCCCTAAGTTACAGGAATGTCATGATAACGACCCTCCTCTGCACATGACCATGTTGCCGAATTTGTCCATATTGCTAACTGGAGAGAGCTTGATTCTGGGTAAGACAAAAAGTATCAAATAGTGTAAACACTCCACAGAATCCTTTTCTTCTTTCTGCATGTCCGGATTTAATTAGAGCAGCTGAAATCTACTCTGTTCTTCGTGTAAGTTGAATATGTCTTTGAATGTCTATACCCCAGATATCTTCCAGGTAAAAGCTAATGCAACTTTATGAAGCACTTTGAAACTTTTAGCCAAAAAGTGGTTTGTATGAGTGTTGTTATATCACTAATATATTTTTTTTAACTTTTTAAAAATAAAATTGGTAGGTAGCATTATAAGTAGTTTGTGAAAATTAATATGTCATGTTTTACTCTATAGGTTAACTGTTAATATAGTCTATCAAGGTTAATGGTAAAGAATTTCCAGAATGTCCATTCACGTGGAGAATCCACACACCAAAGCACAGTGTTTATGAAGCACGTATAGAGTTAAACTTCTAAGGCATAGTCCCAGGGCTGTCTAAAAATCGTGTGCAAAATTTTTACTATAAGTGAGTGTGTATATTTTTGTGGAGCAGGAGTCCCTAACTTCCTTCTAATTCTCAAAGGGTTCTGTTACTCAAAAAAAAAACTAAGAACCATTTTATAATGGAGTCCAGCCTCTGCAGGGCCATCTATGTTCTCTGCCTGACAAGTGGTTTATAGTCTTATTTCTACTCGCTGACTCCTTTCACTAATGTATTCAACACTTAGTTGGATACAACTATCATTGGAATAGGAATGTAACCCTCTGTAAAGAATTATGAGGTATAGCATGTTCCTGTCAACACTTTTTCTATCCCAGAGTCCTCCTCAAGATAGACCCAGGTTTGGACCTAACTGCAGCATCATGGGAAGCAACACTTCACTATGGAAGGGAGTTTATTAACGATTATCTCCTTTCTAGTACTACAGTTGTTCCTTGGTATCTATCAGGGATTGGTTCCAGGACCCCTGCCAAATACCAAAATCTGCCAATGCTCAAGTCCCTTATAGAAAATGGTGTAGGGACGTCACTGGTGGTGCAGTGGTTACGAATCCGCCTGCCAATGCAGGGGACATGGGTTCGAGACCTGGTCTAGGAAGAGCCCACATGCCGTGGAGCAACTGAGCCCGTGCACCACAACTACTGAGCCTGCGCACCTAGAGCCCGTGCTCTGCAACAAGAGAAGCCACTGCAAATGAGAAGCCCTCACAGCACAACGAAGAGTAGCCCCTGCTCGCCGCAACTAGAGAAAGCCCGTGTGCAGCAATGAAGACCCAATGCAGCGAAAAAATAAATAAATAAAAATAAAATAAGTACATTAAAAACAAAAGAACGACTTCCCTGGTGGCTCAGTGGTTAAGAATCTGCTTGCCAATGCAAGGGACACAGATTCGAGCCCTGGTCCGGGAAGATCCCACGTGCCGCGGAGCAACTAAGCCCATGTGCCACAACATGGTGCTCTAGAGCCCGCAAGCCACAACTACTGAGCTCACGTGCCACAACTACTGAAGCCCGTGGCTCTAGGACCTTTGCTCCGCAGCAAGAGAAGCCACTGCAATGAGAATCCCAGGCACCACAATGAAGAGTAGCCCCTGCTCACTGAAACTAGAGAAAGCCTGGGCACAGCAACAAAGACCCAACAGAGCCAAAAATTAATTAATTAATTAATTAATTAATTATTTTTTAAAAAGGTATATTTGCATATAAACCAATGTACATTCTCCCATATACATTAAATTGTCTCTAGATTACCTAAAATAACCTGTACAATGTAAATGCTTTGTAAATAGTTGTAAGTGCAATGTAAATGCTATGCAAATAGTTGCCTGCACAGCAAATTCAAGCTTTGTTCTTTTGGAACTTTCTGGAATTTTTTCCCAAATATTTTCCATCCATGGTTGGTTGAATCTGTGGATGTGGAACCCATGGATACAAAGGGCTGAATGTACTCTCTAGCTAGGTTCCATCAAGTGCAAACCAAATACAGCTCTCCTCAACCTAAATAAGAAATGAATCTTTTTAGTTAAGACCTCTATGTTTGCGTTTCCCTGTGCTTTTTAGCTGAGGTCTCCTCTGCTGTCACAACTCAGACCAAGAAAATTTCAGTTATGTTTAGGTAGCCCATTGTGTCTCTTACCACTAGGACGGTAGTATACATCTCCTTTTGTTGGGGCTTTACAGTGTCTAATAGAACTAGGCTGTAAATTCATACTTGGCCATTAGGTGTTGCTACATCACACAATATGCTCCAAACTGAAAAGTGACTATCTTTGGGGCCTGGGAATCTATAAAACAAATTCTTCTATTATCAATTCTGTACATTTAAAATCTTTAACATGAATGTGGTTGAAATAAGAAGTGCCTATAATAAATAGAATGTATAGATAAAGTTTACCCATATAATTTTAAAGTTGTAGTCAAATAATTTATAGAGCAATGCTCATTTTTATTAAAATTTAAAAAATTGATACTTCCTCAAAATACAAGGACATGAATTACTGTTCAAGAAAGTATCAGTAATTTCCTTTCTTGAAAAGGCAGGCAATGAGAGATATAAGTCAAGTTGCAGTTTCATGTATAAGCCTTCCTTTTGAAATTAGTAATGTTTAAAAATGAATTGTTTTGGTTCTGCATAGATCACTTTCTCCTTAACACTATTTCTATTCCCATATTCTGGGATATTGCTCTCAAGGTATTCTTTTTACCTTTCCGGCTGCTACTTCTGGCTCCTCATCCTAGCCTCTTATTAAGAGTTGGCATTCTTTGCACTTCTATACCCAGTCCTTTCTTCTCATGCTTTTTTCTCTCTCTCTTTCTCTCCTCTCCTTTCGCTCTCCCTCTCTCCTCACCCCTCCCCATCTCTCCCAGCAATCTCAGCTATAAACCAGACTTTTCACCTAAGCGCTAGATTCATACACACAAAACTTACTAAACAATTTCCCACATGCTTCCATAGGTACCCCAAACTCAACCTGTAGATTGTGGAATTAACTTTGCTTGTCTGCCCTTACTAAGGCTATCCAGGAGGTCAAGAAAGTGATGCATTCTTTCCCCTCACCCCTCAAATTCAATCCATTACCAAGTCCCTAAGTATCTAAATTTTTTCTCTTCACTTCATTGTACTTCCTTAGCTCAGATTCTCCTCATTTCTCCCCAGATTAAAACAGTGGCTGTCTGAGCAGTCTTGACGTTCTCTTCCAACCCACCCTCTACAGTGCTGCCCACATGATCTTCACAAACATAAATCTGATATCCTGCCAAAATTTTTGCAGTGGCTATACAGTGCCTTGAAGTGCTTAAATTTCCGGGATGTCGTACGATTCCCCATCTTTATTCTTTCCTGCAGCCATAGATAAGTACATGCAAGTGTCAGACTGTACCATGAAAGCATTCAGCCATCAATGCTTTGGGCCCTTCCTATTCCCTGTGAGTATAATGCCATTTCCCCATCCTTAAACCCACACTATACCCTTGGCCAATTCTTAGTCTTGCTTAAGTGCTGAGTTCAAGGATCACCTCCTTGGGAATCCTTGCTGACAACCGTTTTCTCTTCACTCAAGGTTGGCAAGATAGGTTTCTCATATCATCCCACTATTTTGAATAGTTAGACATCCTGTATTGAAATAAGAAATTTTTCCGGTCCCACTTTAGAGGTATCTGGCTACAGAGAAGGTTGTTGAATTTCATAGTCCACTATTATAATTTACCTGTAATTATGAGGGCAAATAAACACAAAAACACAGTATCATCTTAGACTTCATTGCTTGTATATCTTAATGTGAAAATCATGTGGTATTTTATGAAGCTTTAAATCTGACGGAATAGGATCTGTGAAAACTGCCTAATTTGTTGATTTGCATGTGAAGTATGTTGTTCCCAGTGGGTAGTGGAAACTGATTTGTCATGTAGCTTACTAGCTCTGAGCAGATAACTGGTGTTAGTTCCCACTGCTGTAACGAAATAGATTTGGCAAAAAAAAAAAAAAAGAAAGAAATAGATTTGGCCTTTGTGATAGCTCCTATTTGAAAATTACTATTAAAAACTGTCTGCTGGAGATAGGAGAGTGCTTTGCAAAGATGGATGCATTTAATGTAGCAAAGCAGGAAACTGACAGCATGTCTTAATGACACTTTATATTCTGCCAATGTATTTAGCCACAACTTCCTCAACTGCATAATCTAAAGTAAACAAAAATCATATTCCATTAGAGACACAATTCGACAATTGAATTTTGGGGGTGAACTTTTGGCATCCATTGGAAGAATTGGCTCCAACCCCAGAGAGGGGGTTAATCTTTTTAGGGCATCATTGCCTGGGAAGTGGAAGAAAGAGATGACCAAGTCAGGGAATAAGAGTAAAAGCATTATCTCTGAGAGCTAGAATGAGGGAACTATTCAATGGTTATCATTCTATGACCACATTTTATTCAATCATAAGAAAAGATAAAGGATATTTTACTGAGGAAAATTGAAAAAAAATTACACATAATCCCAGTAGGCTGAGGCTTGGTATAATTAAATAATGTAACCTTTCACCTTTGTGTTTTAATAATTTCCTAAGGTCTCAGGCCAAATCTGTGCAGAACAGGGCTGAATACCCCAATGCTGAGAATATTTACTGTAGCATCTACCTGGTTTGGGGAAATGGGCTCTTCATTAGGGGAAATAATTGGTACATTCTTATACAGCAATAAATACTTACTAAGATAACTATCATGTAGCAAGACAATAAAAATCAATATTAATCAGAGCAGACAAATGCTTCCAGTAATAGCTGAAAACCCTCAAGCCCTAGGTGTTTTCAGTGCCCTTTTTGTTGTTGTTACAACATTCTCTGCTTCTGACACCAAATATTTCCTAATTTAAGATCTTTAACTTTTGATATCTTAGTCTGATCGTCAGAACACCCAGCTCTGTCTGTGTGTCTTCATAGAGAGAGTATGAAATGTCTCTTTAAAGATCTTCAGCATATATATGGCTGCTATTTCTTACTTGGGTATTCCAAGATTAAGCTGAAGGAGGGGTTTAGTAATACTTTGATCTCATCCATCTCTTTCCAAATCCTTGAATATTCAGCCCATAATTTGTACCTCTATACTCCATTTCCCCACTTTTATGAGGATATGACTATTAATTGCATCTTCCCATTTTTATAATAAATGGAGATGCTCCCACTCCTAATACTAACTAAGGCTGTACTGTCTCTGGTACAGTGTAGAGGCAGTAATAACAACTAACCCTGTATTATAGTGCTTGTGGCTATGTAAGTATTGATGCTGTTCTGAGTTCTTTTCATGCACTAATTCATTTAATCTCCACAATGACCCTATGAAGTAGGAACTGTTATTATTACCCATTTTACAGATTTAGAAACATAGACATAGACAGTATGACTCGCCCATGGATACATCAATTCTAAATGGTCAAAACTGCTGGGATTTGACCCCAGCAATCTGGCTGCATAGACTTTCTTCTTTATACTGTTTGACTGCTTTGCTACCTGGGAAACTTTGGGTACCTTGAAGGTATTTGATCACTCAGTTTTCTTGTCTGAAGGTTTAAAAATGACAACAAATAAGCTCTATCTCATAGGATTGCTGTTAGAATTAACTGATACAACATATCTGACGTGCTTAACTTAGTGATTGACACATAGTAAGTACATATTCATGTTAGCTATTTTTATTATTACTATCATGTGATCAATAAGTGTCAGATGAAGGAATTAATTAATATAGAGGAATAACTCAGAATCAGTAAAGTGATTATTCCAAGTTCCATGATTTCTGTTGAGAAGCTTATTTAGAAAGAATAGACTCAGTAGTCTAGAGGTAGAGCTTGGGCTCTTTTCATGTAGGAATCAAACGCTCATGCCTTCTTCTTCAAGTTAAAGAAAGAGCTATTACAATGAGAAAAGATTAAACTTTTATTAGAGCAATTATACCACTAAATTAGAAATTTTAAAAATATATAGGATAATCCATGGAATGTTGTAAGTTGTCAAAACCCGCAATATTTCCAAAGTATATACTATAAGAAGAGTGGAAGAGAAACCTATTTTATCATGTTTCAATGCTCATGCCCTGCTTTTCTCTTTATTGCATTATGAGATTGACATTATATCATTATCTCTCATTGTCACCTTAGCCTTGTGAGCTTTAGATGCTGCTAATGTTATGGTAATAACTGCTACAATTTGCAATTTTCAGTTGTATTAGACCTTGATTCATTTTTTTTAACTACCTTGTATAACCATCACTGATTTTTCTTGCAGATAATAAGCAACTTAATGGTTTTTATAAATGAATACTGGTGTGAAATTATCAGAGCAGGAAAATCAATATTAGAAAATTTCCTATATGAACAACAAAAATAAAGTAGCATTAAAGGAATTGTAAATATTCAAAAATCAAATGAATTCATTATTTTGAAACTAGTGTTAGAAAATTTGTAGTTTAAAACCTGCCAGTTCACTATAAATTTCACTATACTTTTTAAAATTATAGCCTTCCCCCCTTTTTTTTAAAATTAAAAATAACATATCTCGGATCACTGCAGAGCTAGTTTTTCAGAATGCTTTCCTATATTTCACACAAACCATCTCTTTCCCTGTAATTGGAAGTTATATAAAATCAGATTCTTGAAGGGAATCCATCATATGTCTCCTGAAAGGTCAGTATATTATATTTTCGTTTGTTTGTTTTGGTTAAATGGGCCCTAGAGATTCATCAGCTACTAGGAATATAAAGTACCACAACAGACCATGAAATGGTACATATATCTTTTCTCAAACCTTTTCCTCAATGCATTTCCACTACCAATCACAATCCTACAGTCCCACCTCCTTTAGGATATTCCATCTTCCCTAAATAACCCTAATGGCAAAGCTCCTCTACTTCTCATTCCCCCTGCCTCCTCTCTGGCACACCATTCATTCAGTTGATAAATGTTTGTTGACCAACGAGCATGCACAGGTGATGAATGAGATGCAGTCCTACCCTCAGAGAACTTAGAATACAGTAACTTGTCACTGACTACCTTATATCATTAGTTACTTTTCATGTGTCTGTGTCTTACAGGGCAAAGACTACAGTTTACAATTATTTTGCTTTCTGTATACCTTTCACCTAGCAAGTGCTCAAGGCGTATTGAGTTGAGTGAGTGAAGTGACTCACCATCCAGGGGAGAAGAATAATGTCTGGACTGTATTACCCCACCCCTAAACCAGAAGTAGCACAGACGGGGCATGGCTAAGACCATTATCATATCCCACCGGGCTAGTTGCTTAGCTCAGACAGTGAATGACTTTGAAGTATATTATTTCATCACACATCAGGAAGAGTTGGGTGTTAATTTCTAAACTGCAATTAGGTTCCTTAGTCTTTTGTCCCGAAACAGACATAGTTTTATCCAGGGCTATTGATGGACAAACCTAGACCAAAGCCGGTGACTTCTCTCAAATGATATTTGATTATTTCTTCCTCTGTCCTCCTCTACTGAGAAGAAATAGGGGAGAGAGAGGTGGGAAGGGATAAGCATGCAATCTGTCCCCAGATTAGAAATGAATAATAATTAACTCGTGAATGTGGTTTAAATTTGCAAAGCAAAGCAAAAAGGTTTCCTTTAGTAAAGGGCTTTTATAAAAGCACACACTACCCCAAAGAGAAAGAAGAAGGACTAAGTCCATTGGGTAGGTGAGAACAAAGTGGAAATACTCTACAATTACACTGTCCAATATGGTAGCCACTAACCATGTGTGGCTTTTGAGCTCTTGAAATGTGACAGGTCTGAATCGAGGTGTGGTGGAAGTGTAAAATAGACACCTGATTTCAAAAACTTAGTATTAGAAAAAAAATAATAAACCATCTTAAAAACATTTATATTGATTATATGTTAAAATGATAATATTTTATATACATTGGGTTAACTAAAATATTTTCTTAAATTAATCTCACCCATTTCTTTCACTTTTTTAAATGTGGCTAATAGAAAGTTTTAAATTACATGTGTAACTCACATTATAGTTCTGTTGGACAGCACTGTTCTAGACCATAGGTTTCCAAACTGGGTTGCTAATGACCCTGGCCTTTTTCCTAGTATGGCAGCCAGAGACCAAGGAGAAGGGCCATACTCAATTCCATCAGAGAAACTCCTTACTTGTTTATCAAATCAGGTTTCCGACTATGAACTTCTTTGAAAGAATCTGCAGTCAGAATGTTTGCCAGCTCTAGTCTTAGAATATTTTCCATCCACTCTACAGATGTAGAATGAGAAGAACAAACTCAAATACCTTTCTCCATCCCTGTCACGGCACCCCATGCATTAACAAGAGGGAGCTACTAGATCTTTCCATGATTCTTTGTTATTTGGGGAGTTCATCAAAGGTTTATTTGTTAGTGAAATTTTACCCCTTTTCTGTAAGTTGCAGAAATTTATTTGCAATGAATGTCTTTTAAGTATTCCTAATTGATAGCATGGAAGGCCAAGTTACAGATGGTCTTTATTAGGAATTCTTTTTCTTCTGGAAAACATAGACCCTTTCTCCCTACCCCCTTAGCAACAGCGATCGGAGGATGATTGAGTGGTCTCTTGTGGAAATATGTATTTACCTATGTAAAGATCAGTTTCAACTCAGCACATTCTTCTTTAACCAGTGAACTAACCTGTAACCTCTAAGGGGTGTTGACGTCTCTTCAGCTCATAACTTTGTGTGTGTGTGTGTGTGTGTGTGTGTAAACACACACACAGGTATTTTTTCAACTATGAATACAGCTGTTGATGTAGAGAAGAGCTTTTAAAGCAATTCCATAAATTTTATTTTCTTAAAGATAAATAATAATCCTGACCATTTTAATCACCCCCCTCTTCGCAAATAAAGTTAACACATAGTCACATACCTGATTGTACACTGTGAATTAAACTTGAGAGTGATAGAAACAGGTAGAGGAAAGAAAAGAACAAGTGGCAATATTGTTAAAAAAAAAAAATCGATTTTCCTGACACTAATCACACCCAAAAATAGCCATGGAACCTCAAGGGGTATTTGTATGTGTTTGTTGTCAGAGACAGGGACCTGAGATAAAGAACAGAGTTTCCTGGTTGGGATATCATCTCTGCTTTTGGAAGTTTATAAATTTTCTTCCTCTGTGACCTTTCCACTTGGTCCTCAAAAAAGCCTGTTGATTTTGCTCTGACGAGTTTTACATGTTTTATGGAAAGGAGGCATTCTGATGTGAGAAAGTTTGCTTATCATTAGCTGAATTCCTTTTCGTGCAAAATGTTAATCCATAGATCACACCATGGTGAAGGACGGCTCATAAGTGAGAACATACTAAATCAAGTAATGTTTTCCTCATGTATCTTTTTTACCTCAGGCAGATGTGCATATTTGGTGGTATAACATAATTGACACATTCCTCCCACAAATGTGGGTTTTATACATTTCTCCATGATCAAAAAGGAAACAATTCTATCTTGAAGTTACAGATGAAGCATTTATTTTGCCATTCTTTTAAAAGCAAGAATATCAAGTTTCAGATCAGGAACAAGCCCATAGTTTATGCACTGCCTGCCTGCCTTCTTCCTATCTCCTTCCTTCCCTCCCTCTCTCCTTTCGTCCCTCCTTCCCTTCCTTTTTCCCTCCCTTTTCTCTCCTCCCCTCTCTCTCTCTCCTTCCCTTCCTCCCTCCCTCCCTCCCTTCCTTCTTTCCTAAAGCACCAACAGTGCTAGATGCCATGGAAACTATAGATATAAAATAAGACCCTCTCATGGAACTTACCGTCTGTGTATTTTTGTATTTTTGATCCAATCTGAATGTAAGCATTAGTAGCCATGCCACAAAATAAGTTAATTCCAAATAGTTATGCCTGTCCCACCTTTAGGACATGGTAGGAAGCTGCAGAAACAGCAGATGTCTACCATGTCCAC
Organism: Balaenoptera borealis; assembly: GCF_965194805.1. Taxonomy (NCBI): domain Eukaryota; kingdom Metazoa; phylum Chordata; class Mammalia; order Artiodactyla; family Balaenopteridae; genus Balaenoptera; species Balaenoptera borealis. The sequence continues at coordinate 31,497,047 of NC_138863.1, forward strand.
TGACTCTTGTTTATCTTCAGATATTACCATCATGCTCTCTGAAAGCCTCCGTTCTCAGTCACTGATTATGCTAGGAGTAGAATTGTCGTACACGTTAATATTCTCTTTACTCTGGGTGTGTGTTTAGCATATAACATGACTCTCAGTCCTACATGCAGCGTGAACCACGCGTTCCTGTACGTTCTGCCGAGGTGCAGTGAGCTGCAGTGGGAAGAACATTGGCCCCAAGAGGCAGGAGATACGGGTTCTAAATTTGTTTATTCCACCAACACATGGGTCATCTCGTCAGAGTCATACAGCTTCTCAGGTTTAGACGTGTCAGATTTGTAACTAGTTTGGACTGGGTTGTCATAATTCTTCGAAACTCTAAATATCTAGGGTTCTATGAAAGATGGTGAACAGAGGTTTCACTATCAGAATATATAGCAAGATGGTGACCCCTAAACTTGATCCTACCTCTAAGACTGAGCTCAGAGCCCTTCTTTTTGGTTAAGAATATTTGTTTAAGAACCAGCATAAGTAATTAGTAGACAGTTTCACGTGAGTGAGAATATATGTGAAATCTGAAATGTAACCATCATATCATTTGGCCATGAGTTCACTTTAAATCAGTATTTGTCAGAGGTCTCCAAAGAAACAGAGCCAGTAGGATACACACACACACACACACACACACACACACACACACACACACACATATGAGGAGATTTATGATAGGAATTGGCTCACACAATTATGGAGGCTGAGAAGTTCCACAATCTGCTGTCTGCAAGCTGGAAAGTCAGGAAAACTAGTGGAATAATTCATTCTGAATTCAAAGGCCTGAGAATCAGGGAAGCAGATGGTGTAAGTCCCAGTCCTGGTCCAAAGACCTGAAAACCAGAAGATGGGCGTCCCAGCTCAAGCGAAAAACAAAAACAAATTCTCCCTTGCTCTGCCGTTGTTGTTCTATTCGGACCACATTGGTGAGGGCAATCTCTACTGGGGCCCCCAACTCAAATGCTAATAGTCTCTCCCGGGAGCACCCTCACAGATAGACCCAGAAATCATGTTTGCCAGCCATCTGGGCATCCCTTAGCCTAGGATGGCACATAAAATTAACCATCACCATCTGCAAGTCAATGTACAGTTATTTCTTGGGCTTTTATCCTTAAAATCTATCGAAAGCCTGTGCTCATAATGAGCAGCTCCATTTCTGATTCTTACATTGGACCTAGACTGTCTGCTCTTATTTCCCAAAAGGCAACATTTATGCTACATGGTTTGAATTCCTTCCTCTCTCCTTCCCTACATTTCTTCTCTATGCCTGCCTTTAATTTTCACTTAAACTAATACCTTGTTGCACCACTACCATTCTCCAGCTCTCATACAAGAGATAGGTCTAGTTGCTGACTTCCACATCCTGATGAGTTTGGGAAGCGTTCATTCATTCATTTATTCATTCATTCACCAAACATTTGCTAAGTGCCTATTATTTCCTAGGAATAATATTTCCTGGAAAATGTTAATTAATAATCCAGTCTTGGGACTTCCCTGGTGCTGCAGTGGTTAAGAATCTGCCTGCCAATGCAGGGGACTTGGGTTCGATCCCTGGTCCGGGAAGATCCCACATGCCACGGAGCAGCTGAGCCCGTGCGCCACAACTACTGAGCCTGCATGCTACAACTACTGAAGCCTGCGCGCCTAGAGCCCGTGCTCTGCAACAGGAGAAGCCACCGCAATGAGAAGCCCACGCACCGCAACGAAGAGTAGCCCCCGCTCGCCGCAACTAGAGAAAGCCCGCGCGCAGCAACGAAGACCCAATGCAGCCAAAAATAAGTAAATAATAAATTTTTTTTTAAAAATCCAGTCTTTGCTCTTAAGGAACTTATTTTCTAATTCAAAAGTAAATAATAAGTAATTACATGACAGTGCACAGTAACCATTAAGAAGAGAAGAACACGTGTGAGAGCCCCAAATCCCATGGTTGGGGGGAGAAAAATGACCACTTTCGAGAACCACGATGCATATTTAGGCCTAGATGCAGAATTAGGGCCCAGTTCAGCTTGCTCTTCAACCATTTTGTCAGCATCTTACGGAATAATTTTAGGGTTGGCTCTTTCTTTACTGGAACATTTTTGTTAAATGGTCTGCTGTAAAAAACATTTTTAATGTAACCTAACCTTTTATAATTTAACCTAACCCCTGTCATTAAAAAAAAACGTCATTAGCTTCTTTGTGACTTTTTCAGTCTCTGCTGAGGCAATGGTGTCCGAATTAGATAACTCGTATTTCCAAGTTTAAAAGAAATACACCCAGATACGTGATTCACAGTGCAAACACTAGTGACACGTTTCAACAGCATAACTTGGTGAAGACATCTCCATATGAAACTGTCCATGTGACATGAGGCTCATTTAAGCTAATAAGCAATAATAATTTGCTGACTCGGAATATGATTCCCAATTTTGGCATACATGCATCTTTTGTATGCTTCTATGTATTTTAAGTTCCGAAGTGAATGTTCTTAGATGCATTGGGAACATATTTTCTAGGTATTATCTCAATTCCCATATGATCTTTACGTCTGTTAGAAAGCATGTGCATTTGAAAAAATATTTTGGCATTGGTTAATGTTTTTGTTGACTGTAAAGCATTTATTACGAAATGCCAAAGTTGATTTACCCTGTCTATCCTCTTTGACTTTCTAGTTGTGGAGATAAGAGAGGTTTACTCGATGGAAGTGCTAATGCTAAAAGATTTTTTTGTTTATATAATAAATACTTTATTCATTCTCTCACAGTTTTATGGTGTGGCCACTTGAAAATGCCCTACTGTTACTTTCAAGTTAAATGTAATGATTTTCTGTGTTGGTGTTTGTGATATGTATTAATAGCTTTCTTTTTGTAAATTAGGTTAATGTCAAAAGCAGCTGGCTCACGACATTCCAGTTCATTTATTTTGGATATAATTATCAAATTAGTGTTCTACCTGGTTTTTTTCAAATAACAAAAGGCTCCGTGAAGGAGGTTTTGGCATATTATTTATGGTGGAGAGAGATTGTCGATTTCCCTTTTACACATTACAGCATCTACGTAGAGATATAAACAAGACTCTATCATAGAGTTCTCATGGTCGTATATCAAAACTTTCCTCCCAATATGTGCTTGTAGATGTTTTGACTCATTTATTTCTTGTTGTCTCCACATTCTCATCTGCTCCCATTCTTTTGTATTATTTTCATTTTCAGTTAAATTGTTAAACTCCAGTTACATGGAGAATATTACCATGGGAAAAGATAAGTTTATTTATATCACATCTAATTTTGGCAATAGTAGTGATATATAACATAGTTTCTCAGGGCTTCTACTGTCGTAATTTAACTAGCTTTTACTTAAATGAAACAACCTACTCTAGATAATCCATTTCACTGTTTTGTGTATCACTATTATCATGTAGCAAATCAGTTCATGTTAATTACTCCTGCTTAATTCACAAGAATTCTGAAAGGAGGTATAATAATCTAATGTTTGGCTATGAAATGTGTCTCTAACAAGGAAGTGGCCATGAGCAAGCCTTTCCAAGTGGGAATAGAATTCTACACACCTAATTTTTAAGTAACTGATCTTCATTGAATTGTAGTGAGTTTCCAGATAGCTTGAATTCCCAGTGTACATGGAGTGAAGCTTCACAGCCGAGCTAATGTTAGACATCTTGCTTCTTTATTTTACATATTACACAAGGAGGAAGACTATGACAAATTGAACAGGTGTTCCTGGGAAAGTAAGTCTGGAAGGAATCCAGAGATTTGAGGATGGGAGGGATAAAATTTAACTAATGGTCTGGTGAAACATATACTACCCTAAACAGTTATGTATCTCTGATAGCTTCTACCATATTGTAAAATTTATCAAATTAATTTGAAGTTTATTGAACACCATTTTATTTCAAGTTGATGTGCTGAAATAATCAAACTTGAAGTGTTTCTTGATGTAATAATTTATACTTATATAGGACATTCTTCACTTTGCATGTCAGTTCATCACCTAAGAGGTACCTTAAAGCAAGTATTAGTCCATTTTACCATTAGAGGAAGATAAGTTTTGTGTGTGTGTGTATGTGTGTGTGTGTGGTAGTAAAGTCACCAGCCATAGAACTAAGAGGGATGGATTATGTACAGAATTATTGAATCAAGTTTCAAAAATACAAAGCTATGAATAAATTCTAAAAAGGAGAATTTTAGTAGGATCACATAGGTTCACAAAAATAATCTGTGCAACTCAAATATAGGCTTCAGTGGTTTGGCCTTAGACAGTTTTGTTTTTTTCTACTGAAAGTGTGATCTGTGGACCAACAGCTGAGCGTGTCACCGGAGAGCTCGTTAGGAATGATCTCAGAACTCATCTCAGGCTTATTGACTTAGAATTTGTTGTAACCAGTTCTCCAAGTAATTCACATGCAATTTGAAGTTTGAGAGGTGTTGGTTTGGTAAAATGTAAGGTTAATTTTAGCCAATGGTGTGGTATGTCTGCCCAGGAAAATTAAGTGAGCACAGGCCACGTTAATAAGCACATGGTATCCGGAGGGAGAGGATAATCAGACTTCCTGTCCTGGTCATTTTTTCTGTTATGGGCACTATCCTTTATACTTTTAGGAATGTATGTCCAGGACACTGACCACTGACCACTGACCAGGATGGTGAAGCTGCTGAAACCAATTTCATATAAGGAATAATGGAAGAAACTGGAAACATTTGCGCTGGGGAAGAGAAGTCAGGGGAGCTAGAACGGCCATGTTCAGGTGTTCATAGGGCAGTCCCTTGGAAGAGGGGTGAGAAGGCAGCAGGAGTAAAGCAATTAATAGAGACAGTAAATGGGACAATGTATGTTTGCCAAATATAAAGATGAGCATTGAAACAACTACCTGTGTCCTGAAAGGGATCTTCTTTTTCCTATGAGGAGAGAGTTATATTCTTGGAGGTTTTAAGCAGAGACTAGAAAACCACTGGCTGAAGTAAGTCTCCCTGCTGAATGCTCTCCAAGCGCCTTGTACTTTCACCCTTGTGACACTTGTCACATTATTTCTGTAATTTTAAAATAATCTTCAACAGTATTCTCTGTTTGTTCCATCTGGGCGAGGGACAGTCTGTCTTAGTCACTGACTGTTCTTTACCTCGCCTCTAGCACAGCGTCTGACAGAAAATGTTCTTGTATGACTAAAGGGAGGAAGGGATACATGGGAGGGATTGACAAATGTATTCATTAGTGTAATCAATTAATATTTACTGATTGCCTTTGTTACATCAGGTGCTCACGTAACATTAGGAAGACTTAAGTGAACAAAACAGATTATTATTCCAGCTCTAAAAGTTTTTTCCCCCTTGAGATTAAGTCGCCCCAAGAATTTATACGCAGTTCATGCAGAAAGAATGAAGAACATGAATCAGGTGTCTGCTAGAGTAGTGCATCTTGGAAGAATTAACACCTTCAGAATATCTCAAAGGCCAACCAGGTCAACATGAAGCATTTAGAAGTTGAGACACAATAGAGACCTCACTTCGTTATTTTGAAATTACCTTGGGATATGAAGTTTAAACTCCTCAGGTGCTATAAGGCTGGTGAAAAGCTTAGACAAATTACTAGAACTCTGGAGATTGCAAGACTCCAAATAGGAACAATATGGAGGAGGGCAACACGGGAACATGTACATCTATATCACTAGAGTACTTCCAAGAATATGCTCTGATTTCATTGTCAGTGTCTTAATTTTTTAAAATTTATTTTTATTGGAGTATAGTTGCTTTACAATATTGTGTTAGTTTGTACTGTACAGCAAAGTGAATCAGCTATACGTATACATATATCCCCTCTTTTTTGGATTTCCTTCTCATTTAGGTCACCACAGAGCAGTGAGTAGAGTTCCCTGTGCTATACAGTAGGTTCTCATTAGTTATCTATTTTATACATAGTATCAAGTGTGTATATGTCAATCCCAATCTCCCAATACATCCCACCCCTCCCCTTTCCCCCTTGGTATCCATACATTTGTTCTCTATGTCTGTGCCTCTATTTCTGCTTTGTAAATAAGATCATCTCCCATTTATGATAAAAACGCTCCAGAAAGTGGGCATAGAGGGAACCTACCTCAACATAATAAAGGCCATATACAACAAACCCACAGCAGACATCATTCTCAATTGTGAAAACCTGAAAGCATTTCCTCTAAAATCAGGAACAAGAGAAGGATGTCCACTCTCACCACTATTATTCAACATGGTTTTGGAAGTCCTAGCCACGGCAATCAGAGAAGAAAAAGAAATAAAAGGAATCCAAATGGGAAAAGAAGTAAAACTGTCACTGTTTGCAGATGACATGATACTATACATAGAGAATCCTAAAGATGCCACCTGAAAACTACTAGAGCTAATCAATGAATTTGGTAAAGTTGCAGGATACAAAATTAATGCACAGAAATCTCTTGCATTCCTATACACTAATGATGAAAAATCTGAAAGAGAAATTAAGGAAACACTCCCATTTACCATTGCAACAAAAAGAATAAAATACCTTGGAATAAACCTACCTAAGGAGACAAAAGACCTGTATGCAGAAAACTATAAGACACTGATGAAAGAAATTAAAGATGATACCAACAGATGGAGAGATAGACCATGTTCTTGGATTGGAAGAAACAATATTGTGCAAATGACTCTACTACCCAAAGCAATCTACAGATTCAATGCAATCCCTATCAAATTACCAATGGCATTTTTTACAGAACTAGAACAAAAAATCTTAAAATTTGTATGGGGACCCAAAAGACCCCGAATAGCCAAAGCAATCTTGAGGGAAAAAAACAGAGCTGGAGGAATCAGACTCCCTGACTTCAGACTATACTACAAAGCTATAGTAATCAAGACAATATGGTACTGGCACAAAAACAGAAACATAGATCAATGGAACAAGATAGAAAGCCCAGAGATAAACCCACGCACCTATGGTCAACTAATCTATGACAAAGGAGGCAAGGATATACAATGGAGAAAAGACAGTCTCTTCAGTAAGTGGTGCTGGGAAAACTGGACAGCTACATGTAAAAGAATGAAATTAGAACACTCCCTAACACCATACACAAAAATAAACTCAAAATGGATTAGAAACCTAAATTAAGACCGGACACTATAAAACTCTTAGAGGAAAACATAGGAAGAACACTCCTTGACATAAATCACAGCAAAATCTTTTTTGATCCACCTCCTAGAGTACTGGAAATAAAAACAAAAATAAACAAATGAGACCTAATGAAACTTCAAAGCTTTTCACAGCAAAGGAAACCATAAAGAAGACGAAAAGACAACCCTCAGAATGGGAGAAAATATTTGCAAACGAATCAACGAACAAAGGATTAATCTCCAAAATATATAAACAGCTCATGCAGCTCAATATTAAAGAAACAACCCGATCCAAAAATGGGCAGAAGACCTAAATAGACATTTCTCCAACGAAGACATACAGATGGCCAAGAAGCACATGGAAAGCTGCTCAGCATCACTAATTATTAGAGAAATGCAAATCCAAACTACAATGAGGTATCACCTCACACCAGTTAGAATGGGCATCATCAGAAAATCTACAAACAACAAATGCTGGAGAGGGTGTGGAGAAAAGGGAACCCTGTTGCACTTTGGTGGGAATGTAAACTGATACCGCCACTATGGAGAACAGTATGGAAGTTCCTTAAAAAACTAAAAATAGAATTACCATATGATCCAGCAATCCCACTACTGGGCATATACCCAGAGAAAACCATAATTCACAAAGACACATGCACCCCAATGTTCATTGCAGCACTATTTACAATAGCCAGGTCATGGAAGCAACCTAAATGCCCATCGACAGATGAATGGATAAAGAAGATGTGGTACATATATACAATGGAATATTACTCAGCCATAAAAAGGAATGTAATTGGGTCATTTGTTGAGACGTGGATGGATCTAAAGACTCATACAGAGTGAAGTAAGTCAGAAAGAGAAAAACAAATGTCATATATTAACGCATATACTTGGAACCTAGAAAAATGGTACAGATGAACCGGTTTGCAGGGCAGAAATTCAGACAGGTGTAGAGAACAAACGTATGGACACCAAGGGGGAAAAGCGGCGGGAACTGGGGGTGGTGGTGTGATGAATTGGGCGATTGGGATTGACATGTATACACTGATGTGTATAAAATTGATGACTAATAAGAACTTGCTGTATAAAAAAATAAATAAAATTCAAAAAAATAAAAAATAAGATCATCTATACCAATTTTTTCAGATTCCACATATATGCCTTAATATACGATATTTGTTTTTCTCTTTCTGACTGACTTCACTCTGTGTGACAGTCTCTAGGTCCATCCATGTCTCTACAAATGACCCAATTTCGTTCCTTTTTATGGCTGAGTAATATTCCATTGTATATATGTACCACATCTTCTTTATCCATTCCTCTGTCAATGGACATTTACATTGCTTCCATGTCCTGGCTATTGTAAATAGTGCTGCAATGAACATTGGGGTGCATGTGTCTTTTTGAATTATGGTTTTCTCTGGGTATATATGCCCAGTAGTGGGATTGCTGGATCATATTGTCAGTGTCTTATTTTGTGATTTGTCATGATTATAGCATGGTACTATAAGTAATATATGAATATTTAATATTAGAACTTTTTTTGACATAAACATTTTACCTGAAATACATTCTTTTACGTTAGTTACTCTATACCCTTTTAGTCTTATTCCTTCCAGATGCCAACATTTTTTCCTCATCACCATGCATCTTTGATTTTATAATGTAAGTCAGTAGGAAAACAGGATTCATTTAACAGAAAATTGCTTTTCACAATCTTTTCTGGAATCTCTTTTGTCTGTTACCCAGGCGATATCTATATTATTACTTTGTCCTCAAAAGCTTTTACCAATTTGGCAACAGAGAGCGACTAAATCTCTTTTTTTTTTTTTAATCTGGCTTTTCTTTAGGAGAGAAACTCTCCAAATTCATTTCTGTCCGCCTTTTCCTCAGTGCTAAATCTTCGGTGTCTCCAGTCTATTTATAATAAATATCCCCAGTATACTGAGGTCATTTCAGTTCTCCATAGTACTCCAGTTTCTAATGAAAGCGGTGCCAAACGACCAAATGGATAAAGCTCCCCTTCTGTCCACCGCCCACCCCACAAAAGCATTCCCATCAAATATCTCCTAATTGCCCTTCCATGAATCAGCTTCATGCGTAGCCTTATCTCTGGCTCCTTCCCCAGCTCTCTGCTGATAGCCAATAACAGGCACTCTGAGCGTGAAGGGGATAAATATGGTGTGACTCTTAGAAAGCCAGCCTTAGAGTGGAGTTAGAGAGCTGTTTAGATTCTTCCCTTTCATGGTTCTGACATGATTTATTTTAACCAATTTGCCTTCAGATATGGTTGGCTATCGTCGCTTCAAACACTTGAACTTTGGATCCTACAGGGACACTTGTACTCCTCGCATTGTTTCTTCTGCCTTACACATCGGTCCCGTGTCAGGACATCTTGTATTAATCAGCCTTCAGGGGTAACTTTAGGCAAGTAACATAAGCACTTTCTCCGACCACCTGTAAAATTAAGAAGTAACTACAAAGCATCTGACACATTCCTTATAAAAGTAGAGTCTAGCCGCCCCGGCCCGGCTCACAGCTGTGGTGAACAGCACGCTTGTGTCTCAGCTTGCTGACGTCTGTTTTCTTTTCTGTCCCTCTGCCCCCTGCCTTCCTGACCGACCTCGTGTCTTCTCTTTCTCTCCCTAAGCAGCCCCCCTCCACGCCCACCCCCGGGCCTGACCCTACTCCTCACACCTGCTCGGGCCCCATCTAACACAGGATGTTTTAATATGCTACATACATGGAAGAGAAAGGAAATTGAAGTTGCCAACCATGTACTTTCTTTTCTTCTCTTCTCTTTTAAATAGAGAACAGTATCACCAACAGCAAGGAGGCTGTTATTTTTGTGGCAGCGGAAAAGTGGTAGGGGGTTAGGGAAAGAACACTTAAGGAATTAGTGCTTTCAGCGGATATACGGCATTTGATCTTTTAATGGTGTTGCCACTGGGCCTAACATACCTTTTAACATGGGAGATGGAGAGAAATCAGAGCTTTGGAGGTGGGAAATGTGTTCGCTGGTTTTTGTTTTCTGTTGTAACACCGAGGAGCCCACAGAGACCAAAAGCTGTGGAACTGTCAGAAGAAATAGAAATCGGGACATGTAAATGAGACACACAGAAACATATTAAATGAGGACCTACCAGTGACACAGTGAAGAGAGGAGAGAGGCAAGCAGGCATGACACTGGAGGGAGAATGACAGTGGATCAGTGAAATGATTTCTGGGCTGCCTCCTAGTTCTGCACAGGCTGGGGGCAACTCACAGCCTATCAACTCAGGACATCTCCTCCTTGGCGTGATTGTCAACAGAGAACTCACCTGTTCCAGGTGGTCCTTGATTTTGTATGTCTGACTTCAGACTTTCTCCATGGGAGTTTCTGAGAAATGCTGAATATAGTCTTCAGTACCTCAGCTGACAGATGAGCATTTCTGTCCTCTCTCAGTGGCACATCCTGGGAGCCACGAGTTCTATTTCTGCAGTGTTGCCATTATGGTCTTTCCTAGTAGCGTTTGGGTATTTATTTGAAATTTTTAGGGTATTTTGCACTCATTTAAGTTACTTGGACTATATGTAAAATCATGTGGCTGTGGTGGGGAGGAGAATGCCAAAGAATGACAATAAAATATTCTAAACTCTGGAAATATATCACAAAATTTGTCATCCCAAAGTTGGGTAACTGGGAATTTTATCTATTAACTCTTTCTCCCCTTTTATAGCACATAACAATTGTTTGACTGTCATATTCAAAAGGAAAAATTTTTTAATATATTTTTCAAAACCTTAGGCCTTAAAGGTATTACTACCAACGAGGGGCAGCGTCAGCTTAGAGTGAAAACACATGGTTTGGTTGAATGTTTCTATGTGAAGTAAGACACACACCCAATTGCAAGTGTCTACACGTCCTCAGGAGCCTGGAGAATTTGAACTAGAAAGTGTCCAGGTTCAGAGAAACTAAGCACAAGAGAACGTGGAGTGGGACTGAAACAAAGAAATCATGACAATCTGAGATCTGTAGCTAGAGTATATTCTCTCCAGAGCATTCTTCTGGAGAAGCCAAACAGTCATAGAGAAAAGAGCTACAGATGCTGATAGTGGGAAGTGATCTAACAACAAACCTAACTTGCCACCCAGTTAGGCTAATGGATCAACAAAATCCACCCGTGTCCATAGAAAGTCTACTTGGCCTTTCAGTGATACATTCACATATTAAAGAACAACCGTGGATCACCAGATATTTGAGGAAGGCCCTCACAGGAAAGAGACTGAAATAAAAAATAGATACGTAAATTAAGAGGAAAAAGAGACAATGCATAAGGTCAAAGACATCATCAAATAATTATATTTCAGAAAGAAGAGAAATTTTATCTTTGAGGCAAAACTAGATGCAATAATAGAAGAATAATCATAAATTATTAAGAAAATGTAATAGGATTGGAAAATAAAGTTGAGAAGTTCTGCTAGAGAGTAGAACAAAAGGACAAAACATGGACAGTAGTAAAGTGAAGGTTATTAGAAGATCATGCCGAGATGCCCCACCTGCGATGAATTAGGAGTTTCAAAAAGAGAGAACAAGAAAGAGTTAAAGAGAATGTGTAGCACAATTAAGGCATATCCTCATACAATTTCAGAACATGAAGAATAGAAGATTCCTAAAATTTCTAGAGGGGAAAAAAAAACAAACCAGGTTTCCTAAGAAGGATCAGGAAGCAAAACAGTGTTGGACTTCACAACAGCAATACTGGAGACGGTAAGCCAAGACTGAGGTGCCTTCAAAATTCTGTGAAAGTGATTTTCAGCATAGGATGCTTTATTTGGTCAAATATCAATCAAATGTAAGGGTAAAAGCGTTATCAGACATGAGGAATCAAGCAGTTTTTCTCCTGTGCATTCATTCTCAGGATTGACTAGAGGATGTACTTCATCAGATAAAGGAGTATAAATCAAGAAGGCAGAAGATATCAGGTTCAGGAAGCAAGGGTCCTCCCAGAAGAGAACAAAGGGCAGCCTTAGAAGTTCAGGGAAGGCAAGCCTGATAGCTGAGTAACCGGGCTCAGCAGCAACTATCCTGGAGAGACAGCACGATGAGGGAAACAGTGAGACGGAGGCTCCAGGAGGGAAACTCCAGGGAAAACAGTGGAACTGTCAAATTTGAGATACAGTGGCAGAGTTGGAGTGACCAGAAAGAATGAGGGACAACATACAAAAACAACGCAAATTTTTAAAAGAGGCAACTATTAATTCCGGAGGAAGAAATGAACAAAGAAAAAATGGTCATTAGTATACCACTTGGCTTAGCACTGAGCGATGTTTACAGGGTTGTGATAATATAAGCATTAAATTGAGCATAGCTGTATGAGGAGTATGGGAGCATATAGGAGGGTAAGGAACAGAGATAGTTAACTCTTTATCTCCCATCATAAAAGGATACCGAATCATGACTAAAGTTTCTTAATCAAGAAATAACATTATAAGCTCATTTTCTAGAAGTGTGGGTATCAGCTAAAATATTTCAACATGGTTGCCTCAGGAGGAGTCCTCAGAGTGGGTGGGAAAGATACTGCTTTGAGTACACTTTAACTTTTATAACTGTGGATTTTGTGCATGTATTATTTTGATGAAATAATTCTTTTTCAAAATAAAAAATGTTTCTTATATTAATAACATACATGCAGATTCCTGGCTTCTCCTAGAAAATTAAACCATTGGCCCCCTTGGAGCCACGTTCCACCTGACAGGATGGCTTGCCCTATTTAGCTGAAGCACACACACTCCTACCTGCCGCAGTCTCTACCCTGCCCCATTGTCTCCCTGCAGCTGAGGCTAAGTGTCAGGTGCTATTTTGCATTGTGATTATGTGGTCATTTTACTTGTTGCAGAGTTAAGAAAATCGGGGGACATCATTTTGAGCTCATGCCTCCATCAAAAGTGGGACAATGAAAGAGATTCCAAGAGGGCTTTGGGTTTCCTAGCTTACTGTACTAGGTTATCTGCCTGGCTTCCAAGGCATTCAAATTTTCTGCTTAAAATCCACAATAATATAGTACAAGCTTTTGTTAGGTCTGAGCAGAGACCGTCCGTCTTATGGTCACCTGTTTATAAGAAGTCTTATAAACTTTGTCACCCTGCAGCTATTTCTTCTCCAGATTGCTATCTCCAAAGACCTGATTTTTCATTTCTCTGATCATACCCTCACACTTGATCTTCTTCACATTTTCTCTCTCCACACAGTGAGGGCCTGATCAATGAGGAATGACTATCTGTTGATGACTTCACAGCTCTCACCCACTTTACTGCAGTTCATGCATTCTGGTGTCCTGCTTCCTTTTTAAATAGCACCATTATCCTGATAGCTCGTGCTCAGTGGGTGGCCTTCTGTGACTCCTGTGTATGTTTCTCCCGTGGTTGAACATAGTGAATACGTTTCCATCTTATATTTATGCGCTTGCGTTTTCCTCCTTAAGTGCATTGCCCTCCATTTATTTCCATTCACTTTTATTTTCCTTATTCAAAAACACTTTTCCAAATTGGTCAAAGCAGGTTTTAATTTTCTACTGCTGTCAAAGGTGCTGCATACCTCTCTTTGAATTGTAATTATCACACTTTATAATGATGCTATTTTTTTTATTCAAATCACTGGTTTAAACATGAAATTATATAGACTCTATGGCCGATCTCTACAGACTATTAGGAAATGCCAACTCAAGATTACCCTTGAGCCATTGAAAATGGTGTGATTTTTTTTTAAACTTTGAACTAATTAACCTGTTACTTAAAGTAGACTGAATTAAGCATAATCTATAATTTATTGTTAAGTAAACATGGTTAAAGCCAACCTGTATAGGAACACCAAAGATGTAAAATTTACACTGTTTGTTACTCTTGGATGTAAAGTTCCAAATAATCTAAAATAAAAAGCCATTATAGAAGAGGGACAGTGAATCTGGGAAAAATCCTAAAGGTCTTTTATTTAGAGCTCTTTGTACAAATAGCATTAAAGTAGTAATATCAATGAGAGATACTCTTGTCAAATTTAGGATAATCTGAGGAGCAAACTGCAAGTTCTCCATTTCATTTGATATGCTGGCAAACATACTAATATTATTTGTCTCTCTCTTCTTATATAAAATAATATTTGTTACCAAGCCCATTGCCTGGTGATTTAGGAAGGACTGGGGGATTGTGTCTAAGCAAAGGAAGCTCTCCAGAGGTGGTAATGGTAATCAGAGTAATCCAGTAAGCAGTAGCTAAGAGGTTAATTGAGGGGAAAAATTTTTAAAGGGAGGGAGCAGGACTGGGTAGGGAGAGCCTTGACCACTGCACAAATCTGACAAAGGCTTGGCCAACCCAAACTGAGCTCCAGAGCAAAAATTGCCCATTAGAGGAGTTCCACGCTGGGCAAAAATAGCCGAGCCCTAGAACCCTACATTGACTGGTGGCTACCTTGGAAAGAATGTGTCCTCGAGTCCAAAGCTGAGGGGGACTCTAAAAACAAGAATAGCTAGAGGCTGTTCTTTGCACTCTGTGCTGCTGAATGACAAGTTCTTTCTTGAAGGAAGACACAAGCAGCGCGTCTTTATCTCTGTGCGTAGAACATTCCCCTTACTGCTAAACAACTACTAAAGATGGTTTTGCCATTCTTGTTCTCTTATTTTCAACATTTCACCAACACATGAAAATTCCACTCTTCTGTACCAAAGTAATATTGTCACAGGGGACTGAAGTTCCCAATATCTAAGGAAACTCCCAAGTATTTAGGTAAAGGAGTAAGACTGGGATAGGCAAGAAATAGCACAGAATTGGGTAGGAAAGAGACTCACCAAGCACTGACCCTACCTGAAAATGAAAAAACATAATAGGTAGGTGACCAAGGAATCAGACGTGGGCCAGGGTTACCTAAAATGTGTTTCCCATTCATTACACAAAATGATTGCATTTGCCTCTTTGAAAATGATTAGCTCCCAGCACTCTGAAAATCATGGAGAGAAAGTTGATTGGGAATTTTAATCATCCAGAATCAACCCTAGTTTTGAGAGATGTGCATGCCCTTTGGTTCTTTTAACACTGAATCTTGCCTTTGAATATCATCATTTAACTGAAACAAAATCAGTTAGATAAGGGAGATTTTCATTTTACAGTAGAACATATAGAGAACATATAGTGCAAGGAAAGGATAGTAATAATAATAAAAATTCTTAGGTGATGTTACAAAGTGACTTGAATTCTGGGAAATACAAACAAAATGAAAAGGGAAATTCAGGTAAAATAAGAAAAAAATACACACAAAGATAGAGAATAATCTCAGCATTGATATTGTATATATACCGGCTCATTACCCACTGCATCAAAGATCATAATGTGTTTATTATGCCATTTACCAAATGTTAGCTATTTCCTGAACAGCTGGCCTCTCCTGTCCTCTGTTAATAATGATGCTTGCACTTTGGGGCAGAAAACTTGAGAAAGATATCTGGAAAGAATCTGCAGGAAATAAGAGAGGAATCGGTCATCTCTTTAGTTTTGCTCTTTTTACACAGTTCCAATGGCTTTTTGGAGTGTCATAGGTGCTACAACTAAATCTTCAAGGTAGAACCCAGGAAAAGGAAGAAGCAAACAGCAAACACAGTCATTTCCTCTGTAGTCTTCCCTGGTCCTTACCTAGCCTGCCTCTTCAAATTCTGCTGGCATGTGAGAGGCCTGCCAAGGTCAGAGAGTAAATAGCAACCAATTTGTTGTTTCTTGTTGCCATGTTTCCCCCAAAGTGGGTAAATAGTGAAGAGAAATGTATCTCCCCACATCACACAACCATCACTGTAAACAGGATTTCTGAAACAACTCTAAAAAAGAAGTATGCAGGTATTAATTATTCATTTGTATTTAAGAATTTCTTCCATTAGCATTTTACAGAGATAAGAATTGAAGATATAATTAAACTTCGAAATGAACACCGAGGTTTAATTAGTGAGTAGGTAGCACTCTCTACCTGACATCTTCCCAATCATATAACAAAATGTTACAAAAGAAATATTTTAGCCAAAGCGAGAGAAGTATAACTCTTTCTTTTTGTTAGAAAAGGGAGAAAGAGGGAAATGTGAGATTGTGTTCCATGGTATTTTATTTGATTATGTCATTTGATGGAGACCTGTTAGAGTTCTTTCACCCAGAGTGTAAACACACAGTAAACAGACACCAAGACGTGCCCAAGCCCACACCACGCAGCCACGTTTTGTGGTAGTTCAGCTGGCTCCCCTTCAACTCTATCCCAACCCTTGAATATTTCTTGAGTTAGATAAGTAGTCTTTGTATGCCGCTGTTTATCAGAAAACCCTGGGTTTCTGGATTGGCTTATGAAGATGTGCATTAGGTTAAAAGCACATCATAGACAAACATGTGTTGAACATTATTCTGCGTGTCGACTTTGAAGAGCCTCCCAGGTATATGTAGGATTTCATGTGATGACGAGATGAATTCACTTCAAGGTACTCAATCTTACTGCCAATATTTTGCAATAAGAAACCATCTCTAGCCTCCTTAGTTTGCACATCTGTGTTTGATAACATGGGAGAATGCCTTTGATTAGACTTTCAGAGTAATCATTCAAACGCAACTTTCTCCTCCGCTTTGCTGCATCTTATAAAGTTAGATTTTGCACATTAGTGATGCACTTGATTGCACTGAAATAATATTGGTTTTATGAGAGAGTGCAATCTTGTTCAAAACATGTCTCTCCCCCTGCCCAAAGTGCTGCTATTTTGGTGTCAGTTTCCCCTCCACCACCACTTTTATGAGCACTTCCCAAAATATTATTTTATCTTTGTTTCTTTTCCTTTATTGTATTTTTATACCTTTTAATCGTGTTTTTTTATGGTACCTTAATAGCCTAAGGCAAAGTTACAAGTGGCGTTTTCTCTTCTCTAAATCATTTTTTACTTTTATGTAACCCTAATGGCATTAAAAGGAAAAGGGTCTCTGGATTGTCACCAAAATACTTATTTATAATTTCCCACAATATGCTTAACATTTCTAAGCATCGGAATCTCTTAAAGTATCTGTGCTGTTCATTTTTGCTTAATTTCTGTAATGATTTGTCTCTAGCAGTTACAAAAGTATATTCTTAGCCTTTCTCTTTTTTTATTATTTATACAGTTAATGACTTTCATGTTTTATTAAACAACTATTTATTGAACTATTTATTAAAAAACTATTTACACCTTGTTGGCAATTAGTACTTTTATTAAATTTTATTAATTACACATTGAATCAATGCCAAGAGCAGCTTTTTTAATCTATATTCTTGGTTCGTCTTCCTGGTTTTCACTTCAAACTAAGTGAAATTCTTCTATTTGTTATTTTTCAAACACTAAGTATTATTTTGTGGGATGAAATACAGAGTTGAGTTGGAAACGGAGGCAATTGGTGCTTGGACAATGGTTATTAAGCCATTATCCTCTCTTTCCTCACTTTGTGCCTTTGCCCCCCATTTACGATGTGAAATAAAATATATTTTTGAAACCAGTGTTTTTGATGAGATCTTTCCTTGGAGGAATTGTATCAGTGATTAATCTCTTAATCCTGGTTGGCCACAGTCTTTGTTTTAACCTCATCCATCAGTCTTGATAGATGTAGCCCAGGTCATCTCCTTTGGGCGAGGAGTGGTGGATTTGGAACTGTGAAAGGATGCCCTTAGGCTATGTGGTGGGAGGGGGATGTCTTTGCCAACTGTGCCTAGTGCTGAGTAAGTGACAGACTATACAGTTTGGATGGGAGTGAGAAAGGAGGGCAGAGCTTCAGCAGAAACTTAGTAGGTTTTAAGAAATGAGAATCCAGCCGACCAAAAGAGAAGATTCCACAAGCAGAGATCTCCGCGGTTCTGTTGCCTATCAGGACCTTCAAGATAGAAGTGACTGCCTTGGAAATTGGAGGCAATTATTCCATTTCCAGTGTTGTTTTCTGCTTCTTTATATGGGTTTAAGTCTAGAATTGCTAAATGTAGCTCTAGGAGTAAGTTTGGTTGCTAGTCTGTCTCAAGGTTATTAAAATAAGTGAAATGTAGGGCGAAAATGAGAGAAAATATTGATTTGTGGAGACTTCCCTGAGAGAGGTGTATGACAACTTCTGCTGGATCTGTTTGTACATATAGCATCCCAGTGTCTTCCTGTCAAACTACCTGCCTCCCAGGATGTATGTGAGGTACCGAGGAAACACAACTAAAGCCAACTGTTTAAAAGAAGACCATTCTTTATGGAGTACTAAGCTCTTTTATAAGACTAAGTTAGATGTGGGGAATTCTTAGATAAATAGGCTCACGGATGCTAAATTCTACCCGGTTTGCTCTCATTACACAGATATCCATAAGAGCCTTGGATTTTGTATGTCTATAAAGACAGTGTTTGTAATTGAGCTTTGTACTCTTTGTAGGGTCGGCATATGATAGGTTCCCCTCATAACGATAACAGAATCTTACATCTAGTGAACATGTAGGAGTAAATATTTAAACCATGTGTGAGGGAGGAAAAAAAGAAACATAGTAGAGCTTTTCTTTGTGCTGTGCAGTTATGGATTATCTTTGCTGGCTGGATAGTTATTTCAGATTTTTGTGGTCTCTCATGTCCTGGATTATAGGGAGTCTTGTAAATGGGTTTCATATGGTAGCTGGTGACTCTGAAGGACTCTATTTTAAGATAATTAACTTCACAGTTTTAAGTTAGATCTATGCCGCTCACAGAATGAAGTCATTTTTATTTAGGTATGATTTTATTAGGTTAGCTAATACCTATAGGAACACTGAATATTTGCTTTGATTTACCTCTGTATCACCTTTACTTAAATATTGCACAAGAAAAACAAGGACATAAGGGTAACCATTCTGGATCAGATGCACAGGCAGCATTTGGTGTCTGGTGCGGCACCCAGTGACGCTTTAAGTTCTTTGATAAGAGACAGTAGAGATATACAGGGAGCACCAGACTACCATAGCCTCGGGTTTCACTTACTCCCTCATTCTTCATCACCTAAGTGTGCTCATAATTTTGCAGCCATGAGCATCCCTTTGTCACACTCCTGACTTGTTGCTTGTGTCTGCTGATTCATCTAGTTTCATTGCTCTCATGAAAACCAGTCTGCATTTTATCATATCGTTCAGAAGTGCTCTATTTTGGTAGAAAAGAGTAAACCACGCCCCCCCCCCGAACCTGTGGCTACATCATACAGAGAAAAAAAATCAGTTTTTCCTCTTTCTATCCTTTAAAAATCTCCCGAAAATGTATTGAGGCAGGAATCGCAACAGAATCTACCTACCTCCAAAGCGGTAACTTTCCCACATACAGTCTAATAAGGTTTTGTCTAGATAAGCATCTTCTGATCCTACAGATTCCCTAAAACCATTACTGTGTCCAGCCTGTCCCACCCTTTTGGGAGCAATGTGCTCCACAATTAACTGTAAGTGAAAGAAATGATCAGGACCAAAAGGAACATAAGAACTACAGCTGTGCTCCTGACAAGAGCAATACTTGCTACAGTTTATCCAGAAAGCCTTCCTTTTTTTTTTTTTTTTTTAACATCTATATTGGAGTATAATTGCTTTACAATGGTGTGTTAGTTTCTGCTACATAACAAAGTGAATCAGCTATACATATATACATATCCCCATATCCCCTCCCTCTTGCATCTCACTCCCAACCTCCCTATCCCACCCCTCTAAGTGGTCACAAAGCACCGAGCTGATCTCCCTGTACTGTGCGGCTGCTTCCCACTAGCTATCTATTTTACACCTGGTGGTGTATATATGTCAATGCTACTCTCTCACTTCATCCCAGCTTACCCTTCCCCCTCCCTGTGTCCTCAAGTCCATTCTCTACATCTGTGTCTTTATTCCTGTCCTGCCCCCCTAGGTTTTTCAGAACCATTTTTTTTTTAGATTCCATATATATGTGTTAGCATATGGTATTTGTTTTTCTCTTTCTGACTTACTTCACTCTGTATGACAGACTCTAGGTCCATCCACCTCACTACAAATAACTCAATTTCGTATCTTTTTATGGATGAGTAATATTGCATTGTCTATATGTGCCACATCTTCTTTATCCATTCATCTGTCGATGGACACTTAGGTTGATTCCATGTCCTGGCTATTCTAAATAGTGCTGCAATGAACATTGGGGTACATGACTTTTTCTGAATTATGGTTTTCTCAGCGTATATGCCCAGTAGTGGGATTGCTGGGGTCATATGGTAGTTCTATTTTTAGTTTTTTAAGGAACCTCCATACCGTTCTCCATAGTGGCTGTATCAGTTTACATTCCCACCAACAGTGCAAGAGTGCCGTTTTCTCCACACCCTCTCCAGCATTTATTGTTTGTAGATTTTTTGATGATGGCCGTTCTGACCAGTGTGAGGTGATAGATACCTCATGTAGTTTTGATTTGCATTTCTCTAATGATTAGTGATGTTGAGCATCCTTTCATGTATTTGTTGGCCATCTGGTTGTCTTCTTTGGAGAAATGTCTGTTTAGGTCTTCTGCCCATTTTTGGATTGGGTCGTTTGTTTTTTTGATATTGAGCTGCATGAGCTGATTGTATATTTTGGAGATTAATCCTTTGTCAGTTGCTTCGTTTGCAAATATTTTCTCCCATTCTGAGGGTTGTCTTTTCATCTTGCTTATGGTTTCCTTTGCTGTGGAAAAGCTTTTAAGTTTCATTAGGTCCCATTTGTATATTTTTGTTTTTATTTCCATTTCTCTAGGAGGTGAGTCAAAAAGGATCTTGCTGTGATTTATGTCATAGAGTGTTCTGCCTATGTTTTCCTCTTCTCTGGCCTTACATTTAGGTCTTTAATCCATTTGGAGTTTATTTTTGTGTATGGTGTTAGGGAGTGTTCTAATTTCATTCTTTTACATGTAGCTGTCCAGTTTTCCCAGCACCACTTATTGAAGAGGCTGTCTTTTCTCCATTGTATATTCTTGCCTCCTTTATCAAAGATAAGGTGACCATATGTGCATGGGTTTATCTCTGGGCTTTCTCTCCTGTTCATTGATCTATATTTCTGTTTTTTTGCTAGTACCATGCTGTCTTGATTACTGTAGCTTTGTAGTATGGTCTGAAGTCAGGGAGCCTGATTCCTCCAGCTCCGTTTTTCTTTCTCAAGATTGCTTTGGCTACTTGGGGTCTTCTGTGTTTCCATACAGATTGTGCAATTTTGGTTCTAGTTCTGTGAAAAATGCCATTGGTAGTTTGATAGGGATTGCATTGAATCTGTAGATGGCTTTGGGTAGTATAGTCATTCTCACAATGGTGATTCTTCCAATCCAAGAACATGGTCTATCTCTCCATCTGTTTGTATCATCTTTCATTTCTTTCATCAGTGTCTTATAGTTTTCTGCATACAGGTCTTTTGTCTCCTTAGGTAGGTTTATTCCTAGGTATTTTATTCTTTTTGTTGCAATGGTAAATGAGAGTGTTTCCTTAATTTCTCTTTCAGATTTTCCATCATTAGTGTATAGGAGTGTGAGAGATTTCTGTGCATTAATTTTGTATCCTGCTACTCTACCAAATTCATTGATTAGCTCTAGTAGTTTTCTGGTAGCATCTTTAGGATTCTCTATGTATAGTATCAAGTCGTCTGCAAACAGTGACAGTTTTACTTCTTCTTTTCCAATTTGGATTCCTTTTATTTCTTTTTATTCTCTGATTGCTGTGGCTAAAACTTCCAAAACTATGTTGAATAATAGTGGTGAGAGTGGGCAACCTTGTCTTGTTCCTGATCTTAGAGGAAATGGTTTCAGTTTTTCACCAGTGAGAATGATATTGGCTGTGGGTTTGTATATATGGCCTTTATTATGTTGAGGTACATTCTCTCTATGCTTACTTTCTGGAGAGTTTTTGTCATAAATGGGTGTTGAATTTTGTCCAAAGCTTTTTCTGCATCTATTGAGATGATCATATGGTTTTTCTCCTTCAATTTGTTAGTATGCTTTATCACATTGATTGATTTGCATATATTGAAGAATCCTTGCATTCCTGAGATAAACCCCACTCGATCATGGTGTATGATCCTTTTAATGTGCTGTTGAATTCTCTTTGCTAGTATTTTGTTGAGGATTTTTGCATCTATGTTCATCAGTGGTATTGGCCTGTAGTTTTCTTTTTTTGTAGTACCTTTGTTTGGTTTTGGTATCAGGGTGATGGTGGGCTCCTAGAATGAGTTTGGAAGTGTTCCTCCCTCTGCTATATTTTCGAAGAGTTTGAGAAGGATAGGTGTTATCTGTTCTCTAAATGATTGATAGAAATCACCTGTGAAGCCATCTGGTCCTGGGCTTTTGTTTGTTGGAAGATTTTTAACCACAGTTTCAATTTCAGTGCTTGTAGTTGGTCTGTTTATATTTTCTATTTCTTCCAGGTTCAGCCTCGGGAGGTTGTACTTTTCTAAGAATTTGTCCGTTTCTTCCAGGTTGTCCATTTTATTGGCATACAGTCGCTTGCAGTAATCTCTCATGATCCTTTGTTTTTATTCAGTGTCAGTTGTTACTTCTCCTTTTTCATTTCTAATTCTGTTGATTTGAGTCTTTTCCCTTTTTTTCTTGATGAGTCTGGCTAATGGTTTATCAATTTTGTTTATCTTCTCAAAGGACCAGCTTTTAGTTTCATTGATGTTTGCTATCGTTTCCTTCATTTCTTTTTCATTTATTTCCTGCTGATCTTTATGATTTCTTTCCTTCTGCTAAATTTGGGGGTTTTTCTTCTTCTTTCACTAATTGCTTTAAGTATAAGGTTAAGTTGTTTATTTGAGATGTTTCTTGTTTCTTAAGGTAGGATTGTATTGCTATAAACTTCCCTCTTAGAACTGCTTTTGCTCATCCCGTAGTTTTTGGGTCATCGTGTTTTCATTGTCATTTGTTTCTAGGTATTTTTTGATTTCTTCTTTGATTTCTTCAGTGATCTCTTGGTTATTTAATAGCGTATTGTTTAGCCTCCATTTGTTTGTATTTTCTGCAGATTTTTTCCTGTAATTGATGTCTAGTCTCATAGTACTGTGGTCAGAAAAGATACTTGATACGATTTCAATTTTCTTAAATCTACCAAGGCTTGATTTGTGACCCAAGATATGATCTATCCTGGAGAATGTTCCATGAGAACTTGAGAAGAAAGTGTATTGTGTTGTTTATGGATGGAATGTCCTATAAATATCAAAAAGTCCATCTTGTTTAATGTACCATTTAAAGCTTGTGTTTCCTTATTTATTTTCATTTTGGATGATGTGTCCATTGGTGAAAGTGGGGTGCTAAAGTCCCCTATTATTATTGTGTTACTGTCGATTTCCCCTTTTATGGCTGTTGGCATTTGCCTTATGTATTGAGGTGCTCCTATGTTGGGTGCATAAATATTTACAATTGTTCTATCTTCTTCTTGGATTGATCCCTTGATCATTATGTAGTGTCCTTCTTTGTCTCTTGTAATAGTCTTTGTTTTAAAGTCTATTTTTTCTGATATGAGAATTGCTACTCCAGCTTTCTTTTGATTTCCATTTGCATGGAATATCTTTTTCCATCCCCTCACTTTCAGTCTGTATGTGTCCCTAGGTCTGAAGTGGGTCTCTTGTAGACAGCATATGTCCGGGTCTTGTTTTTGTATCCATTCAGCCAGTATGTATCTTTTGGTGGGAACATTTAATCCATTTACATTTAAAGTAATTATTGATATGTATGTTCCTATTACCATTTTCTTATTTGTTTTGGGTTTGTTTTTGTAGGTCTTTTCCTTCTCTTGTGTTTCCTGCCTAGAGAAGTTCCTTTAGCATTTGTTGTAAAGCTGGTTTGGTGGTGCCGAATTCTCTTAGCTTTTGCTTGTCTGTAAAGGTTTTAATTTCTCCATCAAATCTGAATGAGATCCATGCTGGGTAGAGTAATCTTGATTGTAGGTTTTTCCCTTACATCTCTTTAAATATATCCTTCCACACCCTTCTGGCTTGCAGAGCTGCTGAAAGATCAGCTGTTAACCTTATGGGGATTCCCTTGTATGTTATTTGTTGCTTTTCCCTTGCTGCTTTTAATATTTTTTCTTTGTATTTAATTTTTGATAGTTTGATTAATATGTGTCTTGGCATGTTTCTCCTTGGATTTATCCTGTATGGAACTCTCTGCACTTCCTGGACTTGATTGACTATTTCCTGTCCCGTATTATGGAAGTTTTCAACTATAACCTCTTCCAATGTTTTCTCAGTCCCCTTCTGTTTCTCTTCTTCTTCTGGGACCCCGATAATTCGAATGTTGGTGTGTTTAGTGTTGTCCTAGAGGTCTCTGTGACTGTCTTCAATTCTTTTCATTCTTTTTTCTTTATTCTGCTCTGCAGTAATTATTTGCACTATTTTATCTTCCAGGTCACTTATCTGTTCTTCTGCCTCATTTATTCTGCTATTGATTCCTTCTAGAGAATTTTTAATTTCATTTATTGTGTTGTTCATCGTTGTTTGTTTGCTCTTTAGTTCTTCTAGGTCCTTGTGAAACGTTTCTTGTATTTTCTCTATTCTATTTCCAAGATTTTGGATCATCTTTACTATCATTACCCTGAATTCTTTTTCAGGTAGACTGCCTAGTTCCTCTTCATTTGTTTGGTCTGGTGGGTTTTTACCTTGCTCCTTCATCTGCTGTGTATTTCTCTTTCTTCTCATTTTGCTTAACTTACTGCGTTTGGCGTCTCCTTTTCACTGGCTGCAGGTTCATAGTTCCCGTTGTTTTTGGTGTCTGCCCCCAGTGGGTAAGGTTGGTTCAGTGGATTGTTAGGCTTCCTGCTTGAGGGGACTAGTGCCTGTGTTCTTGTGGATGAGGTTGGATCTTTCTTTCTTGTGGGCAGGACCACGTCCAGTGGTGTGTTTTGGGGTGTCTGTGAACTTAGTATGATTTTAGGCAGCTTCTCTGCTAATGGGTGGGGTTGTGTTCCTGTCTTGCTAGTTGTTGGTCATGGGGTGTCCAGCACTGGAACTTGCTGGTTGTTGGGTGGAGCTGGGTCTTAGCATTGAGATGGTGATCTCTGGGAGAGCTCTCACTGATTGATATTATGAGGGGCCGGGAGGTCTCTGGTGAACCAATGTCCTGAACTTGGCTCTCCCACCTCAGAGTCTCAGGCCTGACACCCAGCCGGAGCACCAAGACCCTGTCAGCCACACGGCTCTGTTGGCTGGAGAGCAGCAACCCCAGCATTGACCTCTCCTCTGGCCATTCATGTCAGGTGGGCACAGTGTGCCTACACAGTTCTTTGTTTTCAAATCTTCATTCAGTTGATGTTAACATGTAAACCTGGGATGGGAGATACCAGGTGGTGCAAGTTTCAGGGAAACCCTCTTTCCACGCACAGCCAAGCTACCCAACTCCATGGGGGCGCACTTCGCCTTGCGTTCGGCCTGAGCAGTATCCCTCATGCAATCCCAATGGGCTCTGTCCACATCCAGAAAGCCTTCCTTGAACACATCTCCAGTCCTGCACTGGTCAAGGTGCCCTTCTTTTCTGCTCTTATGGTATATGAGTAAGCCTCTAAAGAACAAATTATCACAGAATATTGTAATTTGCTATTTACATGGCTAACCCCTCTTGAACTCCTTTTGTGTATGCAGCAGATCTAACTCATCTTTTGTTCACCAACATGAAGCCCAGGTTTTGGACCATGGCATCTAGTAAATGGTGGGTATCCAGTACCCTCCTTGAAGGAATGGCCTCTTTGTATACCAAGGACTCTAGGTTATTACTTGATACGTGGAAGGAACCCAATAAATGTTTTGTCAAAAAAGGTCAGTTGAAGTACAATTACTTTAGAATCGTTAACAATCTTGATGGTGTGATGGATGCCTTTTGTTTCATGGATGAGAGGACTGGGGCCTGGAGGGGTGGAGTCCGTTTGTCCTTCCTCCAGCAGCACATCACTAGCCACTGGAATTAAAGCCAAGTGCAATGATTTATAGCTCAATGTTCTTTTCACTGCAAATTGGTGGCTGCCTGGAGTTTACTGACATTACAGAAACAAACACATAATGAAAATCGCCAAAATAACACCTTATGTGTGCAAAACACTTTAGACGTTACAAAGCATTTTAATAAACACTCTCTCACTTGCTTCTTGTGTTATCTCAGTGAGGTCAATAAGGAAGATCGTATTTTTCTTGAATAAATAAGGAAGCAGAGATTCAGAGAAGCTAGTGATTTGCCCAGAGTTTAGGACTCAAATCCTTATTTTCTGTTGAGGGCTCTTTCTTTCACGTGGCTGTCTTCTGGTGCTGTGAGAAGGAACGGATATTTCCAATGAGAGTTTATCCCAGCAATTACAGAGAATTTACCATCCAAAAAATATTAGAATTGGGCAGGGACCTTTTCAGAACACTCTAGAAATGAAGCTTATGTAGGACTGGATTGGCTGTGAATATGGAAAGGTAAGCTACAGTCTGTTATAGAATGTTTTTCTCCTGGGATAGAGTGAGGATAAGTAAGGTGAGAACTTTTAAATTGGAAAAAAAAAAAAAAGTACAGAGAATAAGCACATGGCTAAGAAGTGATAGATTTGTGTGTTCAGGATTCAAAAGTGGGAAGACATCTTTGATATAAAATAAAATAAGTCTTAGTTTTTTCTTGGGAAGATAATTCTCAGCTTGGTGTTTCTCATTCTTCCTATTGGCTGAGATCTTCACATCCATTACACCTTAAGAGCAGCTGCACAGGACCTCACAAATAAAAGGGCTGTGCACTTGGATTAATACTGTGCTGTTCCCCTCTGGAAGGTCTTCATAACTTTTGAACAACAGGCTCCCCATTTTCATTGTACATGGAACCCCACAAGTGATGTAGCGAGTTCTGGTTAAGAGACTGGGGCTTTGCCATTTTTTAACAGTTATGTGGGATTTCTTTCCTCCTTTGCAGGTGATTAATTCTTCAGGATAGAGAAATCTTTGTACCATGATGCATACTTCCTATTAAAAAAAATAGAGATGATTGCAAAGGTAGTAGCAGACATGAAAAGTAAGCAAAAATGATAAGCCTAAAGTGATTCTGTTAAATCTTTTCTTTATGATCAGTTTCTTAATGATCGACAAATGATCAAGAGTCAAGAATTAGGATTTTTGAAATGATCAGGTAAATCCTTTATCTTGAATTTCTGTACATTAAGTGATCACTCTTCATATTGGGAAGATGATTGTGACTGAACAATCCTGAGAGCTTGTTGTGGGTGAAGATGTCATTTTTCTTCTAAATAACTTGCATCCTTACCCAGAAATTTTGAAGAGCCAGTATAAAACCAGTAAGAATCCTTGAGCTTGCACAGCTGCCCCTTCTTGCCAGGTGCCTCTAAGTTCCTTCTCCTCCTGTTCCTCCTGCTATCCCTTGATAATGGATTGTTTTTATCAAACTTTATGTTACTTCTCAGATCTCTCTTGGGATGGTTTGACAAAAAACTTGAAGAAGAAAATTGAAAAACTGCTTTGTACATCTTTGTGTTTAATCTGTCTTACAGTGTCTATTAAGACAATAATAGGGAAAGTGTTTGTTGGGATTATATCTAATATTGATTTAGATATTATCCTTCCTTGGGAAGCTCTGCTGAGTGTACACATAAAAGGCTATCAGTCCTCTAACAATAAACACAAGAAACTTCTGGGAAAAAAGTTTTTCTTTCTCTAGACTCAAATGATAAATACTACATTTTTTTTTTTTTTTTTTTTTGAGTAATAATCATATGGCTGCTTTCCACCTCTGGTCCACCATGATCTTTTCTCTTCCACCTCCTATAATACTGAATTTGGACCAACATATGTTTATCAGTTCGCTCATTCATTAACAAAACAAAGAAAAGTATGCTAAATGTTAGGCATGGGGGAGGGGGAGGGAAGGACCTATTATACTACTTAATCATGATTAGTCTTGATAGCTCCCTAGAAGTTTCAGGTGTGTGTGTTTGAACTTCTTTGATGATGTTGAAGCATTTGAGGACAAAATGTGTCTTACACACTTTGGATTGGATATTGCGAACAGAATATGCTCCATGAAAACTTCCTGGGTTGAATTCAGTTTGGAAGAGAAGCTGAATTACTTTCTGGCTTGTAGGCATTAAGAACTCAAAGGATATGAGTTAGGGAAGAAAAAGGGCTGATGCGTGTTTACTAAAAGGTGGAGGAACTTTCTTGTGTGAGTGAAATCGGAGGGTGATTTTAGCACAGCCCATAATGCCAGAGAACAAGACAGAAATATACCCATTGTGAAGCAATTATACTCCAATAAAGATATTTTTAAAAAATTAAAAGAAATATACTTACAGAGAGTAGAAACTGTTATGTGAAATGAGAGATCCTGAAGTTTTAAAGGAAGGTTTTAGCTGGGGAAATGAAAGAACATTTCAGAGTTTTATGAAAAAATAAATTATAGGTTGTAATTATGCAGACTGCTCTCAAGTCAGACAGAGAAGGGAAAATATTATGTCTGCAGTAACTGTGAGAGTAAAGGTAAAGAAAAAGACTGCAGGGCTTAACGGTCTTCTCTTGTCAAGGATGTTAGAAGGTCCTAAGCAATGTTAAAGCAGGAGAAATAGAGATAAAACAAGAAGCCATAGATGCAGCAATGTCATTGAAAAAAATCACACTGTAATTGGATCCTTGGCTTTGGCGGGACCCTAATGCTATTCAACAACTTTCCCACACTTGGATGAACCACAGAATCATCTGGTGAATTTTTGACAAAGAGAGATTCCAACATCCCTCACCTCATATGGTGAATCTTTCAGAGGTGGGAACAAGCTGAGTTTGGCATAAGCTGTTATTAGTGAGCCTTTATTAGTTCCTAACAGCTACCCCATTCTCATTATTTTTTTCTTGAGTTTCTACAAACCATCTCCTTGATTATTTATCTGACAACTTGCAATTCATTATTCTGCTATCTTCAAAATGTGTATTCCCCCCACCGTACCCCCCTTTTAAAAGCTAGGCTGTTTGCCTGGGCCTGCTCTCCTGCACCCCAACATTTTCCAGGCTTGCTCCAAGATCACCACAGAAGTTCTGCAGTCACATCTGTGAGTTCCTTCCGTGAACTTGGATAAGGTTTATTTAGGCCCACAGACACGAACACATATAAAGCAACTAGATGCTCTTCTTTAGTTTTATCACCTGTCTCAGGCTTCAGTTCCTTCTGATCTGTTGTTTTGTGGCTTAGTTTGAAGATCATTTGCACTGATAGGGAAGGTGGGAGCAAACAGAATGCTAACAGTTTCTTGTTCTCTCTTACTATAATATCTGCCCCAAGGGGGATGTGATTCATTCCTTGCATTCACTCTAAACATACGTTAACAATTCCTTTTACTGTCCTCTGCATTTTTCTCCAGCTTGAGCTCACTCTCAGATTTAACCCCTCCTGACAGGATTCTTACCTGATCCTCTTTGTATTGGTTTTCGATTGTGCTTTTTTCCTCCTCTTTTGTAGCATCCCTGTGTCATCAGCTACATGCCACTCTTTACATGCCCAACTCCTCCACTGCATTTTTACTCATCTATGTAATTTTCAATTCTACTGTCAACATTTTATTGTTGAATGCCTCACTTCTCCACTAAGCCATCTTTTTTCCTTAGACTCTGGTCATGGGACTATATCATTCTTTCCTCTGATCTTTCAGAAATGTGTGTGCCCAAAATCTTGAGAAGTATGGTCTGGGTCCTCCCTAGGCCTGTAGAATCAGAAACTCTGGGCATGGCTCCTGGGAATCTGGTGATTAGAAAGTTTGAATGTTTGGAAATGACTCTGCCCAACATCTCTTTCCCTGGCTCTTATGAAAATGAAGGAGCACTTTCTTTCAAGTTTTCCATCACTTTAACTTTGCTTTATTGGTCCAGAGTAATAGCTTCTGTCATTAACCCCTCCAATTTCTGAAAGATTAAATTGTCAGCAAATTAATAATTCATCTGATGTTCTGCTTTTAGGAGAGCACAACTTTTGAAGATAACTTGTATTTCTCAAAACACTACTATATCTTCCCTCCCTGACAAGATATGACATATAGAAGTGAAATATTATGCATTTCCTTTGACTGCCTAGGTTGTCTGTAATGTATTTCCATTAGAATCATAACAAGTGAGTTTGGTTTTGGTTTCTTTTTCGACTGAGTGCAAAGAGTTGAGTAAACAGTAATCCTTAGTTTATAGCTCTGTCATCATTTGTCTACACATATCCCTTCCTTGTTGAGTTTCTCTCCCCTTCTTTTACCCCTCATCCATGCTCCTTTTCCCTTTTCCTCCACGTATGCTTACTGTGAAGTGTATGGTATATATTCATAAATAATTAAAGTTGTGTTGTGTAGATATTTTTAATTCACAGGAATGATATTTTGCTCTGAATATCATTCTTTCCTTTTTTCCACTCAATATTGTTTTTTTTGTTTTTTTTGTTTTTTTTTTTAAATTATTACTTATTTAGTTGGCTGTGTTGGGTCTTCGTTTCTGCGCGAGGGCTTCCTCCAGCCGCGGCAAGCAGGGGCCACTCTTCATCGCGGTGTGCGGGCCTCTCACTATCGTGGCCTCTCTTGTTACGGAGCACAGGCTCCAGACGTGCAGGCTCAGCAGTTGTGGCTCACGGGCCTAGTTGCTCCGCGGCATGTGGGATCTTCCCAGACCAGGGCTCAAACCCGTGTCCCCTGCATTAGCAGGCAGATTCTCAACCACTGCGCCACCAGGGAAGCCCTCCACATTGTTTTTAATGTCTGTTCCACATAATGCTATATCAATCTGTTCCTTTAATTATGTTATAGTATATGCATACTATATTTTACTTCTACAATATATCCCCTGCTACTTCCAACCCCCTTTTGCCACACAAAGAAATTAAGAAACATCCTCATACATACTCCCTAAAGGATCTGAGGAAATTTCTCTGGCTTAGAAGCATGAGAGTCCCAAAATAAATGCATCCTTTCTTTACTAAATGCTGCCAGGTTGCATCCCCAAATCACAGTATTGATACATATTTTCATCTCCCAAGGTGTTCACCTATATTTGGTATTATCCACCTTTCTAATTTTTGTCATTCTGATGCATATCAAGTTATATTTCATTGTTTTAATATAGCTTTCTCTCGTGAGTTTGGGCATTGTTTTTGTTTTTTTTTATAAATTTATTTATTTTTATTTATTTTTGGCTGCGTTGGGTCTTTGTTGCTGCACACAGGCTTTCTCTAGTTGCAGTGAGCGGGGGCTACTCTTTGTTGTGGTGCATGGGCTTCTCATTGCGGTGGCTTCTCTTGTTGTGAAGCACGGGATCTAGGCGCATGGGCTTCAATAGTTGTGTCTCGTGGGCTCTAGAGCACAGGCTCAGTAGTTGTGGCTCACGGGCTTAGTTGCTCTGTGGCATGTGGGACCTTCCTGGACTAGGGCTCGAACCTGTGTCCCCTGCATTGGCAGACAGATTCTTAACCACTGCGCCACCAGGGATGCCCTGGGCATTGTTTTATATGCTTCTTAACTCTTAGGGCTTCTCCTTCTGTAATTTCTTTGTTTATATCCTTTGTCCATTTTTCATTGGATTTCTTTTTTGTTCTTTTGGATTTTCTTTTTTCTTATCAATTCATAATTTTTTTATTGAATTTGTCAGTAGCATACATCATAAAAAAGAAATCCTTAATTTTATAGTGGTTCAATCCACCATATTATTTTCATTGGAGTTGGTTACAGTTTGGGCTCTTAGGGCCTTAAGAAATCTTTCTCCACTCCCTAGGTCACAAAGATTCCTGCACTTTCTTCTATTTGGTTGCTGGGCTTATCTTTTAAGTGTATGTCTTTAATGCATTTGCATTCCACTTTGGTTTATAGTATAATACAAGGATGTAGAAATCCAGCTTTATTTTTTCTTAACATAGTGAGGAAATTTTCCCGGCACCAGCCAATAAATAGCATATTCATTTCTCTGAGGATTGCAGTGTTCTGGGAGGGCATGCAGTGTAGTGGTCAGGAGCATGGTCTCTGGGGCCCAAATGTCCGGGTCTGAATCCCAGCTCTGTCACCCACCAGCTTTGTGACGTAGGCAACTATGGAACAGTGCTCCAAGTCTCAGTGAGGAAGAAATGAGATGTCCCAGGCACAGTGAAAGCACTCAGTTTGTGTTGTTATTTACTAAGTTCTTCTATATACATGGATCTATTGCAGTCTTATTATTCTCTACTCAGTTTCAGTGGTGTCTTTTTGTGTGTGTGTGCCAGTATACGTGATAACTGTGCCCTTCTAATATGTGTTGTATACCTGCCTCGATCCTTTCTTCTCATCTTTGCTTCTTTCTTCACTGCCCCAACCCAGGATCACCTCCTCAGTTTTGTCGATTGAGAAAGTTGATTTTGTCCATATTTCCTTAATTGGACATAACTTGGACAACTGGTATAGAGAGGGAAACAAATCTTGGAAGAAACTAATGCATTCAACAGATTGCTGGGCTTCCCTGGTGGCACAGTGGTTAAGAATCTGCCTGCCAATGCAGGGGACATGGGTTCAAGTCCTGGTCTGGGAAGATCCCACATGCCACAGAGCAACTAAGCCCATGCGCCACAACTACTGAACCTGTGCTCTGGAGCCCACTAGCCACAACTACTGAGCCCGCGAGCCACAACTACTGAGCCCCTGCACCGCAACTACTGAAGCCTGCACACCTAGAGCCTGTGCTTCACAACAAGAGAAGCCACTGCAATGAGAAGCCCGCACACCGCAATGAAGAGTAACCCCCCTTGCTGCAAGTAGAGAAAGCCCATGTGGAGCAATGAAGACCCAACGCAGCCAAAAATAAATAAATAAAATTAATTTATTAAAAAAAAAAACAGATTGCAAAGGCAATTTCTTAATTTACAGTGGGATATATAATTGTCAAGCAGACCCAGGTACTTGGGTTTTTTTGAATACCTACACATTGTTCTCTGATGGAGAGTGTATTTGGGAAGCATTTCAGAGTCAGGAGCTCATGGAACCAGAGTATGTGGTAGATGGGAGATCTAATATCTTCACGCCATATAGCCAGGGACATATGCATACTATAAAATATAATATCCCATAGTGGAGATATGCTTACCTGCCAAGCAGGGCAGAAAGCTTAGAGTTACCCCAATCACTCTCTCCTCTGGATGGTGCTGAGGACATGCTGACAGAGTCTTCCTTGCCTACTCCCCTCTCTGCTCCCACCCTTGCATACACTTCAGCAGACACATCATTTCTTACACGTTCATCCTCAGGTTTATCAACACCATTGATTAAGCCTCAGCCAACTTCCTACATTCCAGCTACACACACACCTTGATTAGATTTCTACACCCTGGGTCTCATGGTGCCCTTAAGGTAATATCTTCAAATAGCTAATTTCATCCCTGTGGGTGGGTTCTACTAGGAAGACAAGGCTTTTCTCAAGTTCAGGAGATAACCTGTTGTCCCATTTTGCTTCTTTCCATGTCATACATCGTGGCCATATAGAATAGGGTTTTGTTTTATCTGGTTACTTTTCACTCTCCCCTTTAAGGTCATCTCTGGCCAACAAACCAGAGAAACATTCTTTCTAGTGCCTTTTAGTTGCCTCCACCCTAATTCATCTTCCTCACCCCTGTCTTACCTCTGCTCCCTCCCCAGGCCTCAAGCCAGTCTTCCTCTATCTTTAATTAGTACCCATCTGCTGGTACTTTAGTATCTTGGAGTTGGAGGGACAAAGAGTTGTGATCTTTAGAGTAATATTTTTTTTTAGGTTCAAACAGCTAAACCTTTCTCTGAATCCATTTAAACCCATTTGCTATTGGCCACCATTGAGTAACTTATGGCCCTGGGCGTTTGTGCAGCATCAAAATTTATTTCCAAAGATTCTTGCTAGAAGAAGCTAGTGACAATGAGAAGCAGTCACTGCTGATTCAGATACTTTATATCAATTGTTTTTCTGACTTGACACACAGAATTGAGTCACAGCATTAAATATAGGTATTATTATACAATTAATGTCAGAACAAAATAATAGCCTGCTTTATTTTGATTTTCACATTGCCATTGTGCTTATAGCTATTTATTTCTGTTGTTCAGTCATAACTTACTTTGACTTCGTGTTCAATAGGTTCTGCAACAAATTTATAGTTAAATAACATTATATGTCTCATCTCAATCAGTCATACTGCTGTAATTCAGACAATAATGAAGTAAGCAGGGCACAGAATGTGTGTTCTGTTCCTCAGAGAGCATCTTGACAAGCCTGGGTCATAAAAGGAAAAACCCCAGCTCCCTTTTTGTTAATTTTCTATACCATCTGAATTTGGAGATTTATAATCTCTTAGGTAGTCAGTTTAGACACAACCAGCGTCTGTAATTTTAATCGTATCAGTAGCTTACACTTACATACTTTTAACTTGTCAAAGTGGTCACCTTCATTAGCTCACACTAGCTAGTTTTTGCGACATAAATTCAAGAATGAAGTATTATTGTATTTTGACACTGGGAGGATGGAGGATAGAGGGGAATAAATGGCCTGCCTAAGGTTACAGAGCACGGAAATTAGAAGCCAGCCCTCCTGACTTCTGCCCTTCCGCTGTGTCTCTGCGCTGGATTCCTGATGATGGAGCTCTTCTCTCAGGAAATGCTGTGGTTCCCAAGCATTGCAGGACCACATACATGACAGCATTAGAAAGGTCTAGAACAACCTTCCTTGTAGATACATGTGGGTGAAGTGGGTAGGCTTCCACCAAGGACCGACACTGGGAGAGTCTCTAACCCTTGCCAAAGCTGTGGGACTTCAAATTCCCTAAGGGCCGTCTCCGCTGCAGTAGGTGCGGAAAACTGCTGTTTAAGTGCCATGTTCTCTGCCAGTTCAATACAAGGAGCTGTTGGCAATAGCTAACGACGTAACTCTCCTTTAGGCTGTGAGATTACCTCAAGCCCAGCTGAGACCTCAGGGACCAGGAAAGATTTAACAGAAGTCAGGGCATCACAGAACTTCCAGAACACAGACCTGCCCCAGAAGAGCCATCACAGTGGGGTGCCTTGATGGGAAGCCCAGGCAGTACGGGGGTGAGCACTGGAGAGGAGAGGGGCCTTACCAACTGATTTCATGGTTTTGTTTTCCAAGACTGATCCCTTTAAGTACCAGGATCTACCAACGTAAAATGAGTAGTTACATGAGGTAAGACATATAAAGCCTTACACACAGTAAATTCTCAGTACCTCTTTGCAAGTAAGAAAGCAAAGCAGAGGGGTAGAAGTGCACGGAAATTAGATTTCAGCCTTAGAAATACACACAGAAAGACCGAGAAGCAAAACGTGCCTCTTTTCTGGAGCCTGTTTTCCTCCTATCTCCCAGCCCATCTTGTAAGCACAATGTAGACACCCTTTTTCGGAGTCAAATGCATCTGCCAGTTCTAAAATGGAGTAGAAATATGGAATTCTTAGAGATCTTCAAGTACATCAACCATGCCAGAAAAACAGAACAAGGAAGAGTATTTTACATTTGCCCATTGATTTTTATTTCAGGAGTTAAGATGCTCATAGTCATTCAAAGCTAAGTAAACTAAACTTCAGACCAAGCTTCACTATTCTAAAGCCCCATAGGTTAGCAATTTCCTGCATGAGTTTCCTCGAAAACCATTCATTTTCAGGATCTCCTCCTCTCACATCTCTTTTTTGTTAGTCATGATGTAAATAAGAGAGCTGGCATTCCCCAGTGTACTGTTTTCTTTGTCCCCTATTATTCAAGCCTAGAAATTACATCTGAGTCCTCCTTGTTACAGGTGACAAACAGCATTTGTTTTGCATTTTGATGCAGTCAAATTCTCAGGTTCCAGTCTGTCAAACAAGCTTGGCCTGGGCTGGTAATCTCCCAGACTTTAATCCTCTCCATCTTTTATTTGTGTGGAGGCAGCTCAAGGCATTAGCCCTCTCAAAATTGCAAAGCCTCATTTTGTTTGCAACTCTTGAATATCGTATTACAAGGCAGCGTGTGATTTTTATTGTCAACTGGAGTATGCTTAAATGAAGTGTATGGATGCCTCAAGAGGGGCCACGAATTCCCTCAACACTTAACATGAGCTCTGGGAACGAAGACACTTATCTGCTAGGTAAGAATGTCAAGTGGCCGTGGCTACACTGACAGAAGCCTACGATTAGTTTAATTATAAGACCTACTCACATGTACTCATTTCTCAAGAAGCATGGAACGCTGCTCACTTTATTGGTAGTTTTTAAATCTTTTTCACCCAAGACCTCTCTTAGGACGTCTGCTGTGGCCTAGCAAGTCGAGACATTTTTTTCGACCACATAGCATCAAAGCATTTTGTAGATAATGTCCCCACTTTCTTTCCCTTTTCGCTGCCCTCCAAGTGTCACATCAAGGTTATGACTCCTCAAAAAAAAATTTTTTTTGATATACAAGGAAGGAAAAAAAAAAAACAAACCTAATATCATTTAGAAAAAACGTAATGATAGTTTGCTTTCATTAAATTTATCTTCTTTGGGGACTTAATCTTTGTGCCCAGGCATCTGAGAGACAACAGAGAGCATGTATCTTTCTAAAAGGAAAGGCATTCCAAGCACCATGTGTTGTTACTCATGTCATTTATTATTTTCCTCGTATTATTCACACTGAAGTATTTAAGATAGACTTTGAGTGAATAAATTAATAGACTCTGTTGAAGAAAAGCGACGCTTGGCTATACTACCACACATGTGAATCACAGGGTGCTAATTCAGTAGTGTTTGAAAATAGGATTTTTCCAGTCGTTTTGGAAAGAGGTAGAAGGAAAATGAGCACACAGAGTGGTCAGGTCTTGTGGTCTGTACTCAGTGGGAGGAAGTCAGTGACAAAATCAGCCAAGCAAGTAAAGCAAGAGATTATCTATGCATCTGTCTCTGTCTGTCTGTCTATCGATCTATCTATCTTTATTTGGCTTGATCTCTGTGGAATTCCTTTAAATTCTTGTTTTTCTTTCCTCGTATTCAACTTAGGAAGCATTGAATTTAGTTTTAAATTCCACGAGCACCCATATAGTGATGGAAAGGAGAAATAGCTCATATTTTTGAGTTGGAGGAATTAGAATTTTAAATTTTTCCTGAATAATCCCCATAGGCTAATCATCAGGTGTTGACTCAACTCAGATTTGCTGTGCAGTGCTTAAATAGGCAGAGGTGAAGAATTCCCTACTTATATATGATGACAACCGAATGTTTTGTTCTATCAGTGGTTATTACAGCAGCTTATATTTATGAAGTATCTTTTTCTGAAGAGTTTAAAAGATTCTGTAATTTGCTGCATTTTATACGTGGGGACCCAGAGGAATAGGAACGTCACATCATGACCGAGGGACAGAGCTAATGCCAGAACACAGCTCTCTTAACGTCCAGGTTATTGCTTTATCTTATCATGTTGCCTGTCAGCATACAGATGACAAATCAAATCTGTTTCCCTTCAATGCTATATTCACAGATTTTCTTTTTTTTTAACTGTGACTGATCCTCAGCGGACAGAGGCAACCAGGAGATCTAGCACTGAGTGACTAACCATCTGGATTCCACAGCCCTTGAAGTTTTGTCTGTGCACCTGGGGGCATTTGAGGTGGCCCTAGGGCCATGTGGTTTCCCCGCTAATAACTGGTTGATGCTGTACTGCAATCAACCAGCAATAACTGGGTCTAGCTTTTAGTTGCTGTCACAGATCCCTAAGGGCATGGAAGCCGAATCACCACACTTGGTCTGAGAAGCTGTAAAGACAGAACCTTTGGTTCCCCAGAGCCATCCTCTTGTTTATTTTGAGCGTCCCCCAGTATCTTTGTCTACCAGGAAGTCTGAGCTCTCCTAAAACTCCTTCTCAGTGAAAGCAGTGGCTTTTAGAAAAATGATCTCTGCCTCTAAAACCTTCACTGATATCTATTTTTAGTGCCTTTTATCTTCATGAATGATTTGAGCTGTATAAAACTTGTAAAGTTTGGAGACTTTAAAAAGAGTGCAGTGAGGATGATTCATTGATTTGTAAATCGGTTAGGACCTATAGTCTTCAAAGTTGAAGGCACCAGGGTTACATGGTGGAGAGAAGAGAAAGCTAAGAAAAAAATATAATAATCCTCTACTAGTGGTGTTTATATGATGAGTTACTCTTTAAACAGGGGTGATCAGATGGTTTCCATTCCCCTCTAAATGAAGAGAGAGTGGAAGGCAATAGATTTAAACTAAAGCATAGGGGATTTAAGTTAGGTAAAAGAAAGAATTTCCTGACAATAAGATTCTTAAAGCCTGGAATGGTTATCAAGAGAGGTTATGGAATCTTCTTATCTAGAGACCTTTAAAAACAATGTAGATTCCATCTGTCTGAGATGGTTTAGAGCAGACAGCCCTAAAAGCCTCTCAACGGATTAGATTATCTTTTTAAGGTTCTTTCTAGCTCTACGATAAACAAGGGGACTTGGAGTATTAGTAATTGGCCAATCAGTAAACATTGCAGTGGCAAAAACCATCTTGACCCTCCAAATAACCAACTTTACAATTACCAATTTAAGTGGGTTTGTCCTGAGACCTGCTTAAAAGTTTCATAAGAAACTCAGCATTTCTCCCAGTTTGTTGCTATTTGGTTTTACAGGGAGTTTTTAATGTGCAGAGTGTTTGAGTTTACAAAGTTAAGTCAGTTGATCCTTTACTGTTTTATTCCTTTTGTTGCTTTAATGTTAAAGCTTTCACAGTTAAATTATTATAGTTTTGTAAAGTGATTTATAAATAAGGACTGTCACTGTGGTATTTATTTATATTAGTAAAAAACTGGAAACAACGTAAAAATCCAACATGAGGGGATTCATCACAATAATTTGGTATGTCCAAGTGATGGAATATTGTACAGCCATTAAAATTTTTTAAATTCAGGAATATTTACTTACCTGGAGAAATGCTTTATGTGGAAAAAAATAGCATTAATAATCACATATCCATGGCATGATTTCAAATGTCTTTATACAAGAAAATAAAATTCTGGGACTAAAATACACCAGTATTGGTGGGATATTGGTGATAGAATAACAAGGGCTTTTGTGTTTTCACTGGAAACTTTTTTTTTTTTAAGTCTTTTAAATTTTCTGTAGCATATATGGCTATCTCTTACTATCAGGTTTAAAATTTATAAAATAAATTCAAATCTAAAACATAATCGCATACTTCAGATACATAACTAACATCATCATTGTGGTCTTCCCTTTAATTACCTCTCTAAGATTTCTAAAGTTGTTATAGAACATTTGACTGTTAGGCTTGGCATAGCCTCAGAGAGGCACTGTGTCTATTTGTAATGCAAATTGTGGATCTGTTCTCAATTCTGAAGGCTTGGATGAAAGAAACAAAACAAAACAACAACAACAACAAAAAAACACCCCATAATGTTGAAGAGCTCTCGTAACTCCCCTTTATCACTTGTCTTCCCCTGGACTCAGGGAATGAATCAGAAGTTAGTGTGTTTCATAGCCTATGCTTCAGTTCTTTCTCCTGGCAAAACACTCTACAACATAAGTTGTTGTGTTGTTAAGTTTGATGGGACTCTGTTGCATATTTCAAGTGTAGATATAGCTTTGCCTACTTAAGTAGCTTGGTAAGCTCTTGCCCTCTCTTCCGTGGCTGCAGGAAATAACAGGTGGTTTAGAGAGTGTGCAGCTATCGACTGACAGGATTGTGTGAAATACGTTAGTATTAACATGCACTGCCTATGATGAAATTTAGCATGGAGAAATCGTGAGTTTGGATTTTACTCAATATCCAGTTCTTACTATATTACACATGTTGGCTATCCAGCCACTGCTGCCAACCACCATTGCTCTCCTAGTTCAGATACTTATTATCTCTCACCTGGACTAGGTCTACCAACATCTAGGCACCTACCTGGTCTACCAGCACCCAGCCTCTTTCCCCTGTGCTCCATCTACCAGCTGACAGCAGGGAAGATCTTTCTCAATTCCAGTAGTCATGTCACCATCCTTCAGTAGCTCGCCTTCACATATAGGATGATATGTAGATTCTTTAGACAGGCTATGAGCTTCTTCATGTTCTGATCCTGTCTTCTTGTCTCACCACATCTTCAATTTATTCTCCAGTTGTAAATTCTATTTCTGCAGTCTGAAACTGTCTCTTGAAAATAGAGTTGAAATAAAAATCATTCTCACTTTTAAGACCCACATCAAACCCCCCACTCCACCCTATAAAAGCTTCTTCAGCTTACTCAGTGACACCTAATTGCTCCTACCCTTCTGTGATTGTATTACAGACAATCACAGTGTAATTATCTGTTTGTATAACTTTCTCCTTGTGGGGACACTGTGCAGTTTAAGGGCTTAACTTTTACGTCCTTAGCACTTTGGACAGAGGATGGAACACACTAGCTGAGAAGTAAAAATTTTTTGCGGCATTAATACATTAATAAAATGGCCTAGAATAAAATACAGGCATACCACATTTTTATTGTGCTTTCCTTTATTGCAATTCACAGATAATTGTGGGGGGTTGTTTTGTTTGTTTGTTTTTGTTTTTTACAAAATTAAGCTTTATGGCAACCCTGAGTTGTCAGATGATGGTTAGCATATTTTAGTAATATTTTTTAAATAAGGTGTGTACATTGTTTTTTTAGACATAATGCTACTGCATACTTAATAGATTGCAGTATAGTACAAACAGAAATTGGTATGACTTACTTTATTGCGATATTTGCTTTATTACGGTGGTCTAGAACCAAACCCGCAGTATCTCCGAGGTAGGCCTGTAGACATTAGACGCTTTTAAAATAAACAGGCAATAAATGAGCTTTAGTCATTAGCAGCAAGTCATACCATAGACTTAACTTCTCTTGGCTCATGGGAACTCCTAGAGACTTTGTCCCCTGAGTCCTCCCTGCTGGACTGCTCCCGAGAACATCTTTTCTTCAATACCCTGAGGATGTGCCTTCAGAGTGACATAGAGACCCTTGCAAACAAGGAAGAGGTCGAAGAGGTCTGTAGGGAGAAAGAGGCGGAAGACACTTAGTCATTTTTCACATTGCTCTCTAGTTGTCTTAATGATGTGGTGAAACTAAAGTTATATGTTGTTTTCTAGAAGAGTAGCTCCCAGACTTTCCATGGGCTAATCAATTTTGTAAAAATGGAGGTCACCATAAGGCAACCAAGTTTTTATTGTGTCAAGTAAAAACATAAACAAAACTCCCCATCTGCTAGAATCAGTGTTTCATAAAGAAAAACACATTTAAATATTAACAGAATAAGAAAGATATAATCATAGAATGTGGGAGAATTCTTCAAATTAAACAAATGGAGTGAGACTTCCCTGAAGTGCAGTTGTACTTGTTTTTCTCATTGTGTTGCTACTTGGTGAAAACTTATCCTGGACCAGCATGGGATAATAGTCAATAAGTACTATTTTTTTTTAAATTAATTAATTTATTTATTTATGTTTATTTTTGGCTGTGTTGGGTCTTCGTTTCTGTGCGAGGGCTTCCTCTAGTTGTGGCGAGCGGGGGCCACTCTTCCTCGCGGTGCACGGGCCTCTCACTATCGCGGCCTCTTTTGTTGCGGAGCACAGGCTCCAGATGCGCAGGCTCAGTAATTGTGGCTCACGGGCCTAGTTGCTCCGCGGCATGTGGGATCTTCCCAGACCAGGGCTCGAACCCGTGTCCCCTGCACTGGCAGGCAGATTCTCAACCACTGCGCCACCAGGGAAGCCCAATAAGTACTATTTTTGAGGAAGGGAGGGATGGCCTGCAAACAGCAGGACAGTCAAAGGACGGGAGGAGGAGCAAGGAGTTCCTCCCAGCTGCTCACAACTGAGCTTATAGCACCACCAGTTGCCCAGAGGGAGACACAGTTCATCCTGTCCTTCTCCTGATGCTTCCACTGCCAAGGATTGCTCTTGGGTTGAGTAGGCGGAACCTATGTCTTGAAAGCCGAATTCAAGCTGTTACTTAAGAATTTCTGAAAGTATCAACAGACGACAGTAGTACTTTTACCTTTAAGGAAAAGAGCACTTTAAGTGCATTCTGTCATCTTGGTTACTTACTGAAATTTATCAATGGTGAAGTGGGTGGTAAGGTAATGTGTGCATTGGCATGGCAACCATCAACTTAAAAATAATTATGTCCACGTATGGGTTGTCGTGTGTTGCTTCTAGCTTGTGTGTGGTCTGCAGTCCATATATCTTACACATGTCATTTCAACCACAAGTACCCCTAGAGGAGCAGCTGTGGGCACCTTGGTATTGCTAAAGTCCCCCCCCCCCCAACTTTTATGGCGTTGCCTAGCTTTTCTGTTGGCACCTTATGCCACCAAGATCAAGTGCTTGACATCCTTAATCATAGATGGATGTTTTAGTGGTTTTCATTCTCATAACTGAAAATCATCTCAGAAAAGTGGGAATCTCTTCCATCACTCTATTAGCTAAGCATTGTTGTGTCGAGAGAGAAATGAATATTCAGTTTTAATATCTCTAACATGGAGCAAAACTACAAATAATTCAGGCTTCACCTTGGCATTGTAAATTTAACATGTCAACATAGTAAAGTATAAATAGCCACACACAATGAAACTTACTGTGGTGGTTGAATTTATTAAATATGGTAGATGGACAGTTTCTTCTCACTTTTGAGCTATGGTCTGGAGAATCCAAAAGCAGCTTGTGATTGTGATATAGTCCTGGGTGTTTATGTTTATTGATTGGCTACTGTGCTGGCATGAAATTAGAAAATTAGGGTCAGGGCCTGGGGAGTTTTCTGACTCGTATATATATTCACATATCCTAGGATTATCCTCTGGAGGAAATAACCCATATTCAAAGCATTAGCATTTGGAGCTTTTTCCTGTGAAGATCTTAGACATCTTTTAAAAAGCATAAACTTCACTGTAACCTAGTCATTTAATTTTGGGAAGAACAGTTTCATTAAGATATAATTCACAGGCCATTCAATTCACCCATGTAAAGTGTACAACTCAGTGGTTTTTAATATATTCACAGAATTGTGCAAACATCGCCATAATCAATTTTAGAAGATTGTATCACCCCTAAAAGACACCCTGTACCTGTTAGCAATCACCCCCATCCTCCTATTTCCCAGCCCCCTCCCAAACACTAGAAAACTACTAATCTATTTCCTGTCTCTATATATCTGCCTGTTCTGGATATTTCATATAAATGGAATCATCCACTACGTGGTCTTTTGTGACTGGCTTCCTTTACCTAGCATGCTGTTTTCAAGGTTCATCCATGTTCTAACATGTATCAGTACTTCATTCCTTTTTATTGCTGAATAATATTTCATTGTATGGATAAATACCACATATCATTTACCTGTTCATCAATTGATTGGCATTTGGGTTGTTTCCACTTCTGGCTATTACAAATAATGCTGCTATGAATATTCACTTACAAATTTTTGTATGAATATGTTTTCCTTCTTTTGGATATATACCTAGGAGTGGAATCACTAGGTCATATGGTAGCTCTATGTTTAACGTTTTGAACAACTACAAAACTGTTTTTTAAAGTAACTACACCTGTTAACATTCCTACCATCAGTATATTAAGGTTCTAATTTCTCCACATCCTCGCCAACATTTGTTATTAGCTGTCTTTTTTACTATAGCCATTTTAGTAGTAGGTTTGAAGTGGTATCTCCTTATGGTTTGACTTGCATTTCCCTAATGACTAATATTCTTGAATATTTTTTTCCTTACACTTACTGGGAGTTTGTATATGATATTTGAATAAACATCTATTCACATGCTAGTCATTTAATTTTAAGACCTATTTTCAAATATAAATGAATCTAAGAGGTAAGGAATTGGAAAACAAGAACTGTGAGGATAAAAGAGGGACAAAATGGGTTCCTATAAAGTTTCTTCCCTTCTCTTACAGTCTTATCTATTAAATGACTGTTAAAATTTATTTCTTACTCGTACTGGATAAAGTTTAAAAGTCTTTTTAAAAACATAATTTTCTGCACTTAAAAATTTTTTTTGTTTGTTTTTCTTTCTGAGTGAAATCCTTTGTTAGAAGGGCCCAGTTCCTATGTGATAAGCAGGGAAGGGTGGTCAGTTCTAGATACTAGGATAGAGTTCAAGATGCTAGATGTTTCTCTGATTCTCTAGGGGGAATCAGAGGATGAAAACAAAATCTCAGTCTCACACCATTTCAGAAGCAAGGAAAGATCTGATCAGAACACCAGCTCTCTTTGTTGCTCTGATCCTAGGTATACTCAGTAGACACCTGTTAACTGTGGAACAGAAGGATGCTTCCTTAAATTGTGAAATATTTTATGGAGGAGACACATCTCTTAGAACTTTTCTCCACAGCAATGGACTCTGATGTACTTTTTTGCTGTGTTTCTACTAGTGCCTTCCACCAGAAGCAAGAGAGAAACCCTTAGAATTCAACCAGGTTCAGCACAATCTTCCAAACCATTTCAAATGGAAGGAAAAAAATCAAAACAAATTAAACAGTCAAAATTCCTGTTCAAGTTTTATTACAAAAAAAGTAAAGGAATATCAAAAAGGAAGAAAGCAGCAAGTCTTAAGTCCATGGCAATATTTCTCACCCTCAGTTATACTTGATACCTTTATGCTACAAGAAGAGTTAATATCTAGGCCTTGAGTGCATTGATAATTATTCTGGATTGATCACTGTGATCC
Source organism: Balaenoptera borealis (assembly GCF_965194805.1). Taxonomy (NCBI): domain Eukaryota; kingdom Metazoa; phylum Chordata; class Mammalia; order Artiodactyla; family Balaenopteridae; genus Balaenoptera; species Balaenoptera borealis. Next base: position 31,541,837 of record NC_138863.1, read on the forward strand.
TGTTTAAACCCAATGACTATCCAGAAAAGGTTGCCCTCTATCAGTGTGTTAGCTGGGATGCCTTCCCCTTTGCTCGGTCCATACAGAATCATGTAATGAGATGATCATTTCTGCATGCTAAAAAGATATAATGTTTCATCATTTCAAATTTTTCTACTATTAAATTGCATTTTCAGGTCTATTTTGGGGTCTGTTTTCAAGGCCCTGTTTTCTTATTCTGTCTTCTATAAACTTTTCTCTTAATTAATATTTACTGAGCATGTCCAGGTAAGAGGGCAGGATAACCATTAATAGCGACCTTTATGAGAGCCTTTTATTATTTTAATAATGTTATTTTTAACCCAATATATCCAAAATATTATCATTTTGATACGTGTTATGGGCTTACATGTGGCTGTTCACAGTATGTTTGCTGGAGTCCTAACTCTCAGAACCTCAGAATGTGACTGTATTTGCATATAGCCTCTTGAAAGAGGTCATTAAGTTAAAAATGAAGCCATTTGAGGGGGGTCTTCATCCAATATGACTGGTGTATTGAGAGGGAAAGGAAATTTGACCACAGATACACACAGCAGGAATACCCCATGATGACAAAGGAAGAAGATAGTCATCTACAGGCCAATAAGAGAGGCCCCAGAAGAAACCAGCTTTGCTGACACGTTAATCTCAGACTTTTAGCTTCCAGAATTGTGAGAAAATTAATTTCTGTTGTTTAAGCCTCCTAGTATATGGTGCTTTGTTATGACAGCCCTAGCAAATGAATACAATGTATAATTAATATAAAAATTATTAATGAGACAGTTTGCATTTTCTATACCAAGTCCTTGAAATATATTGTATATTTTACACTTACATCCCATCTCAGTTTGGACTAGCCACATTTCAAGTGCCCAGTAACCATATGTGACTAGTGGCTACTTCAGTGGTCAGTGTTGGTACAAATAATGTGTACTATGAGAGTCTTGATGATGGGGAAAAAGTGAAATGAGAAGGCCAGGAAGCTAAAGAGAGGTTTAGTGGCAAAAGAGAAAGGAGACAGTTTCTGGGGTTTTGTTTGTTTGTTTGTTTGTTTTTCCATTTAAAATTAACATAACCACATTACAGAAAATTTGGGGAAAATAAAAAAGAGAAAAGATACCCTCTTCCTCATAATCCCATTCCTATAACAAAACCACCTTAATTATTTTTCTTTAGGCTTTCATCCTATCTCTTGCCTTATTTTGCACATAACCTTATTTCCTGCTTGTATTTAGTATGATATCATAGCCAATTTTACACACTGCTACAGTCCTCACATCCATCATTTTTAAATGGCTGTGTAATACTCCATCAAGTGGTGGCACCAGAATTTAATTAGTATCCTTTAGTGTGACAGTGTTTAGTGTGTGCAAAGAAAGTAGATTAAAAGTGTAAAAGTAAAAAGAACCAGACCAAGAAAAGGTTTAGAGAAAATTTCTCCTAATTCTTCAAAGGTTGGGCAGATCACCAGGCATGAGCACAAAACACAAAGAAGACTGAGCATAGATGATAAATAGGTTATTTTATAATCAAGTAAAATTTAAATTAATGTGATACATTTAATTATATGCAAAAATGTAATGGCCCTTTATGGTAATTAGACATAAATAGTAAATGTTGACATAGGCAATCCTGTAATATAATTAGAGATTCCTTTACATGGCCAAACAGAATTTTCAGTTTTCCTCCTCTCTCAGTTTTCTCATACTTATAATCAGTTTCAGTGTCAAGTATCAGCCTAGTACTTGTCTTATCCAGCTGTACTGGATCATATTTTCCTCAAAATGAAACTTCTTGCATGTATTTCTTAGAAACTATTATTTAACACTCACAGTGGGCAAAGTACTGTGAAATACAATGTAAGAGACACAGATAATTGAGATATATTCCTGATTTCAAGTGACCTTTGAGATGAATAGCTCATTTATTCATTTACTCATTCGTTCATTTATTTGAGAGAGTAATACAATATAAGGCTAAAGAAGTGAGTTGGGGAAAAGTTGAAAAGAGCCTTCCATGCAGGGTTGAGGGTTTGAACTTGATTTCAGAGGCAATAGGGAGCCAGCAGAGCTCTTGGAGCAAAGGCTTCAGTGCTCATTCACGTTTATAAATGATCTTAGTACAGACTCGCTGAGGACTGTGTGGAGAATGGACTAGAGAGATTGGAGAGATTTGTGGCAAGACACCCAGTTAGTAGGAGACTGATGGGAAAGTCTGGAGGCAAGGAGATAAGGGCCTGACAGAAGGCACTGGCAGAGGGAGGGAAGGAGAAAGAAAGAATTCCTAGGTCTGTAATTTAGGAGATTGGTGATATGCTGTGGTAGGCTACAAAGGAGAAGGAGGAGAGGCTCAGAGAGAAAGCTAATAAATTCTTTTACTAGAATTTGAGGAGCATCTGGACACACTGCTGGAGAGGTCTTGTTTCAGGTACTTGATTGAAAGGGAGATGGAGAGAAAGAAGACCTTCTCGACATTAAGGAGGAAAAGGCAGAAACGTAAGCATGCCAAGAGAGCTTGCCCTGTCAGCAGTGAGAGAGTTTGATGAAGTGTATAGAGTGCTGGTCTGCAGCCGATTTACAGAGTAAGATCTGTAAATGTACCACAGGAGTCCTCTGTGACCTTAGCAAGGGGAGTCTAAGAAAGTTCACTGAGATAAAACCCAGAGATTATAACAGATGCTTCTTGACTGTTTTCTATGTACTGGATGCTGTTCCAAGCCCTTACACATATATTATCTCATTTAACTTTTTCTAGTCCTCTGATGTACTTTCTATAGTTATCTCCACTTTACAGAAGAGAAAGCAGGTTTGGAGGGCTGAGTAACATGGAAGGCCCCCAGATAACTAGAGATGGCTGGGGATCGAAGCAGGCCGAATCCACAGCCCACGCACGTCCGCACCATACTGAGGAATGAGTCGGAGAACACGTGGGAGGTGCGGAAACAGAGAAAGCAAGATTTGGTGAGGTTGGGCCACAGAAGCTGGGGGAGCATTACTACCCCAGCAACATGGAAGACACTTGGGCAGTATTGATGTCTGAGACCTGGGAGGCCCAAGCAAAGCAAGAGTAGAGAGAACTGGCTACACGAGGTACTGGGAGAGGGCGGGGACAGATGGAGGGTCGGCTTGGGTGGCCCGCCGGTTGCTGTAGGTAAATCTAAGGGTGATGGCAGGGACTTTAAAGGAAATCGTGGCTGATGCATTCAAATAGCACATTGCAGCTGAGAAGGAAGTGGTAGGCACGCAGTTTGATGGCAGCATAAAATTTGGAATCACTGCCACAGGGAATGTAAATGAGAGCTGAGGAGGGGGAAGTACAATCAGTACTGAGCAGTTCCAGGGCAGGAGGAAATGAACTGGCGGTGGGTATGGGTCTGTAGCTTTCCGGGTGTGGTGGAGAGCCTAGGGGAACAGGCGTGAGTTCCTGAGAGGCCTGGAGGCAAGTAGATGTCTGCAGTGAGAATGGAGAGGAGGTCTGTTTTCTCTTTTGTTTTATTCTTTAATAAGTCTGGAAGTAGCTCTGTAAATAGTAAAGTAGAGGCAGGAAAATGCTGGAACAACCTCCAGGCCCAGAGGTGAAAATAATAGCTAATATTAATTGAGCACTTAGGATCATTGGACCTTTTCTGCACCCTTTACAACAAGCCTATGAAGCAAGGACATTATAAGGGTTAACTGGGAGAATTCTCAGCTCCCATTTGTGAGGGCCACAAGCAAAGCCAAGTTTCAGTTAGGAGAAAAAAGCTGTGCGAAAAGTTTCAGTGAAGAGATAAGAAGTTGCAATTCTAGAATTAGAAGAACAAATATAGCGGATAGTCCAGAGGTCAGTGTTTCCCATACTTTCTGGAACGAGGCATCACCTGGGGTTCCTGGTAAAATACAGATTCTCATTCTGGAGACTCTGATTCAAAGTTTGTGTGGGTCCTAGAATCAATGTTTAACAAGCTCTTCATGATTATATTATATTCATGATTATATATATAATAGAAGTTTGGAAAAACACTACCGGGGTGTGATTGCCTGGGTTAAGAGTGAGATCAGCAGAAGAGGCTGCCCAAGGTGGGGATGGGATGGAAGGGAGAGAAGAGAAAGAACCAGTACCTGTGTGAGTCCGAAAGGGGGTCATGGGGGATCCTCAGTCCTGGGTTCAGAGAGAAGGGGCTCGAAGTCTCTGATTTGTCAGAACCCTGCAGGGTACTAAGGACTGGTCCCCACTCCCAGCCAACTCCAGTGGCCAGGTGGGGTCGCCTGGCCCTCGTCTTTCACAGACGACATGAGAACCCACAGGACTTTGGGTCCCTCTAATCAGTTTGACCTCAAGGCCAGGCATCACAATGGTGTAATTCAATTTCAGAAGTAAAATATGTCCTCATCTGAATCGTTACCTCACCATCCCCACTCCCCCCCCAAAACAACTTATACTTACTTGCAGGCATCTAAAATCCCTTGCTAAAGGATCAACGGTATACCATTCTTTTACAGTTTTAACAGATTTTAAATGCAAAAGCCAGGAAGAGAGGATGCAGGGAAATTCCTTCACAGCACAGCATAACCCATCAATCAACCAGTGTGAAGGTCTTAGTGACCCAAGCAGGCAGTTTGAACAAAGAGATTGGAGCCTATCGGAGGCCCTGGAGAGAACCACCTCCCTTAGGGAGGAGAGGTGGAAGGGCAGAAGGAGGAGGGTTTCAAACCTAAGTTTCATTTTTCTTTGTTTTACCAAGAAGCCCCATTTATATTCAGAATAGAGAAGCTAAATGGGAGTTCCATGCTGGGGTATTTCTATGTTGCCAGAGATCACCCAGATGTAGCTTCTTGGGTGCAGCTTGCGAGCGCTCAGAGGGCTGGAAGGTAGCAGAAAAGAGACATGATTTTTTTAAAACGATGAGAGGATGAGAAAATGATCTCAGGGTACTTCTAAGGCAGCTGCTGATAGGCTGTAGTTAGGAGTTATCAGTGGGTCCCTTCAAAATCTTGAAGCACGAAGCCATGAAAAAAACATCCAAGAAAAGATACAGAGGAGAGTTTGAGAGGCTAAGTACTGATCATCGTCGACTTTGAAAAATTGTAGTGAATTTGAAGCATATGAGCAACGGTTGTTCTCAAAAGGTCCATAATTCAGCTAGTTCACTACAAATTCATTGAACCGCCTCTGGTTTTGCTTCAAATCCCTGCCACCACCAAAACTGTTAGAGGCAATCAAATGCACGGTTATAATTTACAGCTGCTATATTGACAGGCGGGCAGATCCCCCCCTCCCAGAGCTTCGTGGTATTGGCCTCCAGTGAACCTGAGCATTTGAAAAAATGATACTGAGTGAAACCTATGTGTGCACGCTAGATCTATAGGGATGATTTTAGAATGGACCCAAACTCTAGGATTATGGTAAAGTCTAAAGTTATTTTTGGATTTGGGGTTGTTTTTATTTTTTTTAAAGCAAACACAGAGTCTGCTTTTAACAAGTATACTGCAAAGAGAAGATACCAACTATTATATTACTATTTTAAAATATAATTTCGCAAGTGACTTCTGCATTATTCCATACCCTGTGCACTTCCTGTGTCAAATCTTAGTAATTGGCAAAGAAAAAAAATGGCAGCCTCTTACATGATTTAATTAAGCAGTTATTAGACTGAGTCCTCATATTTGAATCCGTCTACTTTAAAAAAAATTATGTGTGGATGTTTATCTGCCTGTGGCATATTGTACACGTAAAACTCAAAAATCAAATTTTTTCAAAATGACGGCTGTTAACATTTGCCTTTCTTCAATCCTCATCAGTCAAAATTCAAGTTATCCATCCTAGATCTGCTAGTTACAGATGGCCTACATAGTAACATCCTCAAAGGGTGGTGTTCAAAGTAGATGATGCCAAAGCTTTGGAAGGTTGGATGGTTCTGTATATTTATGGTTTGCATATATTTAATCATTTATCTCCTTCCATTTTAGCCATTTCTTCTCATCTTCACCACATCTTTGTACTGTTTTAGGTTAATCCCTCCATCTGGCATTAATGCCAATGTTCCCACCTCCTTGCTTATGCTTTAGCATCACTTCCTTTTCCTTTTGAGTCTAGTAGATTACCAGCAAAGAAAGCCAAGATGGAGTGTCATGTATTAGGAAGGCAGGTAGATAAATGAACCTGTTTCTGGAAGCTTCAGAAACACATAGATAATCTACCGATTCCTATTTGAGGGGAGGTCTGCCCTTGATGATAGGAAAGAGATGAGTAAGAGGTCCAGCAAGAAATAGAGAGGAACAAAGGAGGATGAATTGAATTGTGTTTCCTTCTTCCCCCTTTCCTAATTATCCTTCACCTTCTGCTGGTCCTTCTTTTTATTTTAAAACTGTTTATTTTGAAATAATTCTAGACTCACAGAAAAGTGAACCTTATTTGAACTTCAACAGTTTTTCCATTCATGTTCTGTTTCTGTTTCAAGATCCAGCCCAGGATTCCACATTGCATTAGAGCTTATATCTCCTTGGTCTCCTACGCTCTGCACAGTTCCTTAGTCTTTCCTTGTCTTTCATGACCTTGATGCCTTGAAGAGTATTGGTCTGTTATTTTGTAGAACATCCCTCAGTTTGGGTTTGTCTGATGATTCACCATGATTAAACTAAGGTTATGTATTTTTGGCCAGAATACTACAAAAGTGATGTGCCCTTCTCAGGGGGTCCATGATGTTGAAATGTCTTATAATTAATGATGTTCATCTTGATCATATCATTAAGGTGGTGTCTGCTGGGTTTCTTCACTGCAGAGTTACTCTTTTTTCCCTTTATAATTAACACATCCCTTGGGGACATATTTTGAGACTATGCAAATAACTCGGTTTCTCCTCATACTTTCACCCACTAATTTTAGCATCCATCCATGGTTCCCATCAGCAACAGCTGTTACTGTGGTATTCCAATAGTCGTTTTTACTTCATTCTTTCCTTCTACATTCACTAATTGGAATTCCTTTCTAATGAAGAGCTATCCTTTCTCCCTCCACCATTAATTTAGTTATTCAGTTATTTATATCATTATAGATTCATGGATGTATATTTTGTTCCAGTCCTGTTATTATTTTGTTGCTCAAATTATTCCACCTTTGGCTATTGGGAGCCCTTTCAAGGTAGCTCCTGTTCCCTTTTGATTTGCCCAAGCTTTTTTGAGAACTTTCTCTTTTTTTTTTTTTTGGTGGTATGAGAAGCTCTAGGATTATTTCATATTTTCCTTGCCACACCCCAAGAATCAACCACTTTCCCTTGGAGGCCTGATTCCTTTTGTTACAGAATTCTATTCAGAAACCAAGATCTGGGCTCTAGGAATGCTCCTTGCTGGAGTATCACTGCTTCTAGACCCTCTCAGCAGACAGAACTTGGAAATCAATCAATCAATCAATCTATATACATACTAGATTCCACACACATCTATATTTACTTTCGAGTCTGTGTATACATTAAAAAACCATGAGTTTATGCTGATACCTCTAATTCCAATCCAACACCACAGTGTTCACTGTAGCGTTCCCCCATCCTTATTTGTAATTACATTTTCATGCTGTGAAAAGGCTAGCTGTCATTATCTATAATGTATTTAATTCTTATTTCAACCCTAATATACAAAGTTGTTTCAGAATTGCTAACACTTACCCTTGTACTAACCAGAGTATAGTGTTTGTGTACAATTCTTTCTTTTTCTTTTTACATATGGATGTATCTATTCTTTTTCAAATTCTTTCCCCATTTAGGTTATTACAGAATATTGAGCAGAGTTCCCTGTGCTACACAGTAGGTCCTTGTTGGTGTGTATAATTCTTTTTGTCTTTATCCTTATTGTAGCCAGTCAAAATACTGTTTTCCAATGTTACTTGGGTTAGTTCTTTTATTCCCCAAGCCCTTCAATGTGGTTATGTTAATTTTTTGTAATATAATTAAGTTCACGTGTTATAGTTGTATTCTTATTTGGAGTCCCTGCTACATCTTGGTTGATTGTTTTTAACATACATACAGTAAAACTCACTCTTCGTTGTATGCAGTTCTAGGGGTTTTGGCAAGTGCAAAGAGTCCATATCCACAGTCATGATATACAACAGATCCATAACCCCAACAGATCCATCTCCCCTCTACTCCTGACAATCACTGATCTGTTTTCTATCTTTATAGTTTCGCCTTTTCCAGTATGTCATAAATAAATTCAGACAATACTTTTGGATCAGGCTTCTTTCATTTAGCAAAATGCATTTGAGATTCATCTGTGTTGTTGTGAGAGTAGTATTCCATCATGTGGATGTTGTACTTCCTTCTTAAGCCATAATTTGTGATCTTTGTCCATGTATCTAATGTTTACATTCATAAAATTGCCCAATGGGTTGATGCTTCTTGGGACTCTGAAACTGTGACTTTGAAAGTATGTTTTTCATCTTTCCTTAGCACTGAGTTTACTTCACTTCATCTTGTTTACTATGGTTATTTCCTACAACCATCAATCATTTTAACATTCCAAGGAGGGTTAGAGCCAAGCCTTAATTATTTTTGGTAAGATTGACAAGGAGAGTATGGCTAATTGAAATCTTCACATAATGTACAGGCCTTATAATAGCTACTTCTTCCCCCAATTGCTTAAAGGTAGCAAAATTGACTCCTTTTAAGTTTTATATCCTTTCCCTTCCTTACTCATCCTTAGGTAGAAGCACTAATGAGTCCTCAGGTGACCATAAAAATGGAAAGACAGAGAAAAAGGGGATGCACAGGCTATGGGTAATCTATATAGTGGATAAAAAGCCTCCGTGTCATTGAGAATTGATTGCACTCTAGTAAAATAGATCTGAGTAGGGATTATGTATCTTTGACTTATTTTAGATTTCCTTTTAATGCTTAGTACTTGTTGATTCAGTGATAGACTTATGGTCAGTTCTGAAAGTCTACCTAAAAGAATATATTCCTACTAAGAAAATATCAACTCCCAACTCCATTGTTTCTTGCAGCTACCTATGTGCTCTTTACTACAAAGCATGGCATCCATTTGTGGTACTGAGAAAATCTTAATTGCAATAAAACAGATATTTGTAACTTATACCCATGGATAGGCACACATGGATAGTCTTTTGGGAACCTGTGAACTTCTAGAAATTATACATTGACGTATACGCACATTTTCTGGGAGGCAGGACCCTGTTTTGAATCAGATTTTCAAAACAAACAAAATTAAGAACATTAACTAGAAAGGTCATCTCCATGGTTCCTCTAATATTGACATGGAAAACCTGAAAGCCCTCATATCCTGTCTCTTTTAGTCTGGGAGATCTTCATTCAGTCTCGAGAAGCGTTCACTAGACTACAAATTCCTTGAGAGAAAGTACTGAATTTTTTTAATCTGAATCTCCAGCACCTAGGACAGAGTCTGATATATAATAGGTATTGATAAATACTTCCTGAATGAATTCAATATTTTTAGGCTACTGATAGGACTTTTTAGTCTATTGATGATATAAGAGGTATGACTAGCCTATGCTGTCTGTGACACATTTATTTTAATTAGTTTGCAGGAATCTGTACAACTTTGTCGTATCAGTTAATCAGCTAGTAAATCACTAGCACTAATAAATATATGCAGTATTTTTTTCTAATACTGTTTATATTTACATCACGTGCCTTCCTTTCCTAAATCCCTGTGGCCTTCATCGGTGACAAATGAGAATATATTTTCCCCTTTCTATTTGCTACTTGAGGGAGCAGAGGGTTTGACTGATTTTGAAAAGATCACTCCACAGTGTGAAATCTTGAAATAAAGGTTTTATTTTAGTTTTTTTTTTTAACTTTGGATATAAGCTCTAAACTGCAAAATTGTGTTATTATGCAGAATTTACTGTTCTAGTTCTGTCGATTTATAAATTCCTGTAGAGGGCTTTCTGAAGAAGCATTGATAATTCATGTGTTTGCTCTTCAAAAAACTACACTTTTTTTGAAAGCCTGAGTTTTGGAAGCCTGGGTGACCTACCTCATCTACAAAGTGATTGCCAAAAATTCCAGTCCATGATATTCTCTCTTCTCAGCCCAATAATGGTACCAAGCATTGAAAAGTATCACATCTTTGTTTTGAGTATGTCCGTTCTGATTCCCCTGGTTCAATATTAGTAGAAAGCTGAGCAACGGGCCTCAGTCAATGAAAAGCTCAGTAAATTATATTTATTTAAGGTTGCTACAGCCATTAAAATACATATATACATACATAGATATAAATATATAGGTACTCCGATATACCAGCGTTTGCAAACTGGGATCCTACAGGCTGAATTTGGCTCAAAGATACCTTACGTTTGGGCCACAAGCTATTTTTTTTAATAGTCAATATTTTAAAAATCAAGATATTTTACTCACATAGACCAAATTTGCTAACTTTTTTTTGAAGCTGGTAGAAATCACTGGCTCATGTTTAAAACTTTCCCTCTAAATCTCAAATGCTTACTTAAATTTAAGTTTCACCATAGGCTTTCCTATTTTCTAAAAATTTCTTTTAATATGCTAGGTTTACAATTCGGTAGTGTTACAAAATCTGGAACCATATTCTGTCTTTGACCTGTGAAAATGTTACTGTTAACCCACATATATTCAACAAAACTGGCATTGAGCTGTTCTACTGGGAGAAGTGATGGATTTATGCTTCTCTGTCCACACATTCTTGGCGAGTGCCCTTTTGACCACTGGCACGTATTTGTAAGACCGTCTGCATTGGGGGTGGAGCCTGTGGTTATGGACCAGGTCCAAGTTAACTGGCCCACACAGGGGAGCCAACCCATGACCTTGACCCCATTACCACAGTGTTCTAACCAGTTGAACTAAATAATTGAGTGATTGTTTCTTAGCAATCTGAGCAAATCAGCTGGCATATATTAAGAGTCCGTCTGTGGACAAGGGTGAGGATGTCAATGAACAAGGGAGCTTAAGATAATGAGAAAGTTATCAAGTCCTCACATTGGTTGGCATGTTATATTTGGCCAAGTAGTCACTAAATTGGACTTTGTCATTACAGCTAATTGCATTTCTGGGCAATTGGAACTCACAAAAAACCTAAGCTTTTATTGAGTTGGGTTCCTTTTTAGAATTCAGAATTTTCGGTGAATAATTCATAACATATGTATAAACAGGGAACATAGCGAGATGGAAAGAACTTTGTACCGAACTGAGAGGGTCAAGTCCCTGTTTGGTTCTAACTACCAGTGTGGCCTTAGGCACGTTACTTGACTTTCTGAGCTCTGAGCAGGATTAGATAAATATGATATCAAAGATCCTTCTACCCTCAAGAGACTTTATATCTCTACAATTTGTGAACCAGTAAGAACACTTTGCATACAAATCTCTTTATAACTAAAAATGTAAATGGAGTATTTTGTCACAGATAGATAAATAATATTTCAAAAGCACTTATTGAACAAACTTATTTTTAAAATCTATTGGTGTTTGCATAAAATCAATATATAATGTAGATCTTTCACAAGGAAATCCAATGTAAATTCAGTAAACAAAAAAATACGTAAGCCATGGTTTTATATATTGCACAATAGGTTATAATGGCATTTTAATTTTAAAACACTTATGGATCACCTTGAAAAATTTGCCTTCTTATCAAATAATTATTTTAAATGCAAGGTATTAATGATTACTTTGGGATTATTATTCATTAATCTCCTGATTTGGGGGTCCCTTAATGTGGCCCTTTTAGAACTACCTTTCCTTCCCCTAACTTGGTAAATTTAGATTAAACATGTTAAGCTCAAGCTTTCCTAACCAAACTGTACATTTTTCTAGCTCTTCTTTCTTTTCTTTCTTACGAATTCACTCAACTATTATGTTTATAGAAGTGAAATTATGGTTAGATTTATTGTTCTTTTATCCAAACTGATTCTTCCATCACTGGATTGACTGCATTAGTGAGTCTATAGAACTCAGTAGGAAGGGTCCTAGAGCGTGTTAAGGCTGGTGTAAAATGAATGACAACAGCTTAGTCACACTTGAAATAATATATTGGCTTGGGTTTCCAAATAACCTTCCAAAATGAAAAGCACAAATACTGTGGGTTTCTGCAGAATCAAATATAACTGTAATGTTTGTAAAAAAGATTAGTTATTGGAAGTCACTTCAATATTACATGGTGAAATTTAGAAATTCTAAACCTGGGGAGGCCAGAGGCATTAAATCCAAAGCCAAATACAGGTTGCAGATGCGCTGGGTGATGATTGCCAACTCAGCCATCTTCTGAGTTTTGCTGCTGGTGTGCCCTGTATCATCCATCCAAAGCCACACAAACACAGGCTGCCGGTGCATTGTAGCAGATTGCGCGGCACCTCTGTCATCTGAATAAATGCATAGCTGGGCAAAAGTAGAGTTTCCAATATCATTCCTTTTATGTGATATGATCCAAAATTGATCTGATATTTTAAAATAGCCCCAAAGATAAGAAAACACCCTCAGGTCAATTCACTGGATTGAATAGCCTACATTTCTTAGAGAAATGTTCACCAAAAATCCCATCTGGAAAGTTCTACTCACAGGCTCAGACCTTTGATTTATTTAATTATGTACTTTATAGGATGATGCCTTTAATTACATGTACACAAAATTTCTAGCATTTATTTTTCTTATTCTGTGAGAACGCTGGCAGCCATTTTGAACTGTAGAATAGTATTAGGAATTTATGGGAATTATCTGTGGTATTGAAGAAAGGAAAAATTAACCATTGGTACAGGAAAGGGAGGAACAAGAAAATATACTTACATAGCAGAATAGTAGTTTCACAGTCTAGTGGACAAGCAAATAAGAGCCTGATGCTTTGGACAGACTATAAATCAATTTCTGATTTCTTTGGTCAAATTGTAAATCATCACTCTGCTAAGCTACTACGAATTTCCAGGTGAAAGCCTACTTTGTGATTGTGTGTTACTAGTAATAGCTCTTTCTGAATTACAAGTGATTAGAAAACCTTGTCAGAAATTACATTGTTCTTGCTGTGTAACCCTGGGTATATTTTCTTTAGTGATGTTATATTGCTGGAGAATGAAATTATATTCATTCTTATAAAACTGTATTAAAATCCCATGGGAAGCCTATTCCTCCGGTCTTTTGTCCAGGCCCCTCTGAACAAAGGGAAACATTGTTGATTGCGCCATGGCTCTGGAGTGACTATTACTTTGCCCGATTTCTTTTGGTATAAGATGTTCTCGACCTGGAGGATGCCTATAATATTCCCTGTGCACGTCAATGAATAAATAGCAACTCTATTTAAAATAATAAATTACTCCTCATTTTGTACTTGGCAACCCTATCTTATTTATGGGTTCCAAGTTTTAAAAATCGAGAAAGCTAAGGAAAGGGAGTTTTTAGCCTTTTTAAAAATAAGTACAGACCCTTGCAGGCAACACAGGTTTGAGACATTTCATGAGACTTGTGACTTTTGGCCCTAGGAGAGTCAAAGTGCAATGCAGAATTTCACTTGAGACATTCAGGATAGATATATATATATATTTTTTCCTCCCAGCCTATTCATAGTTGAGAATCAATTCAGTTTTATGGTCTACTCTTAAGGGACTTAGTGAATAAAAAGGGATATTAGTTCACTTTAAATCTAACATAAAAATATTGAAATCTGATCCCTTGCCTTACCAACTAAGTTAGGGCTCAGATTTTTTAAATTACCTCTTTTTCCAAAAGAACGCTTCTATGAGAGAAAGGTACAGACAGAGGTATTATTATTTGAAATTGTGTTAAGGACAGAGTGAACTAATGACAAAGATGAGTTGTGTCAAGAGAACCCAGCAACTACCTCACATTTATCTTTATCTTTATCTTTATCTTTATTATCTTTATTTATCTTTATTGAAACCTAAGATTAAAGAGGTCACAATTTCTGAAACTCTGAAATTAAAAGCCTAAATACAAGATAGACATGTGTTTTCTAGATGACATCTTGCAGATTAACCATCTTTAATGACAGCTTTGGGTTTAAATTTTATTCTAGAATTTAGCCTGGTGTTTTTAAACAGAGTGTTTGCACAACACGAAAGAACTGGTCATCATGAGATAGAAACCCAAGGTGACTCAATGCCCCCATGGCATGTGATAGCCCAGTATTCATTACCTTTACCAGGTGAGTATCCGTCTGTCACCTCTTTGGTCTTGCTGTGCCTGTAGACATCCAGGGCAGTGACTAGGTTGTAGCCATCACATGTAAATTAAGCTATTTGGGTGATTTATGCATTCATAGGGAGAGTATCTTCCACTTTGGAGCTTTATGGGGGGGATAGCATGCTGAGTTATGAGGGACCATTGGGTCCTTCTTCTAGAATAGAGGCTATAAAAAATGAAAACAATTGATATAATTCCTGAAATCCTGACCTTTAATTCAGGTCAACAGTGGTTGTTGAATTTTTATGATGCATCAGGCAAGAAGAGTGAGACCATATTTGATGAACTGACTTGTATCGGTAGCATCCACTAGAGGATCTGGCGCAAAGTCGGTGCTGAGCAAGCATTTGCTGAATGAATGCATGATTGCACGTATGCAAACAAGAGAAGCACATAAAGACCCAGCCCTAGCCCTTGAGGAGCTCACATTTAAGCAATGGTAAAAATAGTGCCCTACCCCAAATATAGCTGCTAGCATCAGCACAAGCCCTCCACGTCTCAGGATCCCCTCCCTGAATCCACTTTCTATCCCATCTTGGGTAAAGATAAACATGCCCACCCAAGTTAGTTTTGTTTAGTGAAAATGTTATGCACATAAAAAAAAAGCACATTAAATATTCATTCTAGTGAATTGAGACAGCCTAGAAATTAACCCCCAACAATTCTCCTTATCAAAATTACGTTTTCTCCTACAAAAGAAGGGAGGAAAAAAGTCCAAAGTTAAGAGCACTTCTACCTTTTAAGAGCAGTTTCAAACTTAGTATCACTTATTAAGAATCAATATAATGACTCTTTTCTATTGTTTAAGGCTCTCTTACCAGCTCTATTGTGCATTAATTATTTTGCTTCTTTTGTACTTGTACAATAAATGCTTGACAAGAAAAACCACCTAATTTAAGATTTTTATGGCACAATGAAAAAGTTTCCCACACCCAGGAAAAAAAAAATTCTGTGATGTTCTCACTGCCTTTTTTTCAGGGAAAATTTTATATATTAAAAAGAAGAAGAAGAATGTGAAAAGAAAAAAAAAAAGCCCTAGTTATACTTTATGTGACACGCAGAAGGTTTAGAATATAGAGAACATGAAAAAACATTACATGAGCTATAGAGGGATAAGGCTGTGTGTTCTTCATTTTAAATTCCAGATAAATATGATTTCAGCTTTGATCCTACATGGACTAATTCTTTTGTCACTCCACTAATTAATTCCGTATGCTAGAGAAAAGATGCTAATTTGAGCATCAAAGAAGTGATAATTTTTTTTTTTTGTTTAATCAGAGTTATAAAGATAAGTTTCACTCCCATTAGACTAGGTCTGGAGCTCAATCATTTTATTCTTGTTTAGTGTAGGTGAATTCCAGAGAAATCGTGCCCTGTTTCTCTTAACTTCTGAAGATGGAGCAGTAACATCCTGGATTCCCTTTAAAATGGTCCTTTGCATAATCACTGGGCCAAACAAACAAATAAAAAAACCCAACCAAACAAACAAAAAAACCAAAAACAAAAGCCAAACCAAACAGACACAAAGGACACAGTCATTTCTTAATACTCTTGTCCTTTTGTTCTTCTTTCCACATAATGAGTTAGGCACCATCATCTGTTCTTTCTGATAATGGACTTTATACGAAGTACCCGTATGTTAATTTGTGCCATTGGAATAAGTTGTATTTGACATTTTATTGAAGACTCTAAATGAGACCTGTTTCCACAGAGCTTTTAGTTCGCCCTCCCTGGATTTCTTTTCATTGACACGAGTCAGTGTTTCCCTTCCCAGGCAGCTTGCTGAAATGCTCCCACCTGCCAGTGAATGGACGGCAGAGATGTTTCCTGTGGGGCAAGATTTCCTTCTGCAGGATGAGACTGTGGTCAGTCTGGAGTAAGCCATGACAGGTTGACCTCGGGAAGGTCACGGGGGCTGGGGAACTGCCTGCAGTTGGTAGAAAAAAAGTGTGGGCACAAAGTGTGACTTGGTCTCAGAACACTCTTTCCTTTACTAGTTTTTGGGTTTCTGGGGCAAAGGAGATAGAGAAAAGGAAGGAAGGAGGATAAAGGGGATGCTATGGGCACCCAGATGAGAAGAAATTATCTGGCTGTTGTCCAAAGTCTGAATTCCCCATGTGGTCTCTTTGGATCAGTATTAGGGTTTTATGCAGGCCATCGGTTGCACTCAAGCAGCCTTCAGAGACACTTAAAGATCCACTTAAAAGTAATAAAAATAAAAAGGAAGAAGCCACATATTCTGCTACTTTGAAATAAGTAAACATTTAATGAAAAGAAAAACCTTTCTAACTATTAAGAAAACATAAAAATGCAAAAAGATCTATTTCTTTAATGCCCCCGTTAAAAATATTTCCCAGAAATCAGAAGCATTTAAGTCTGAATCACCATGCCTCTTGCCTACAATGTCTTAAAGCTAGTGAGCACGTATGAAAGCAATTATTCAAAGTTCACTGTGCTCCTGAAGAGTATTTCGTCTTCTGGAAAGCAGAGGGATGGAATAACTTAAAACCCAGTGTAGTAGTGACAGTTAATAAGCTTTTTATAGTCCCTGTGTGGATCTGAAAATCATACCTTATTAGTATCTTTATCTTTCTCACTCACTCATTCACGCTTGTTTTTATTTAACTTTAATTTCTGGCCTCTTTGTCATATTTTTTCCCTTTTTTTCCTAACAAAATGCTGCTTTAATAATCTCAGAGTCGAGTTTTCACTCACTACAAAAATGTTCAGCAAAAGTAACTGTCCAGTGGCTCACAAATTCCTTAACTGGTTCTTACAAGTTCATCTTCCAGAGGCCCTTTTTGCTTGTTTGTTTATTTTTAGGAAGAGAGGTTATTGGTGATGTGCATTTTGCTTTACTTTCTGGACCTTCTAGAATTATTTTTAATGTGCTTGGTGTTTTCAAATCCATTGTGTTTCCTAGCGCCTCAGTCTGGGAAAGCAAATTAGTTCAAGGATTCCCAGCAGCTGAATTGAGCCAGAGAGCTGCTTAAGACTCTACCCAGCAGATGTTTTATCCACTTAGGCAGAAATCCTAGAATGTTACAGGACCTCCCTGCTTTTCAATCCTAAAAACAAACATCAACACATCTGAGATCTGAAGATTCCTTGCTTTGGAATGAAGGGGAGTCATGACCACCAATTTAGGAATCACATCCTGGGAATGAGGAAAGTAGCTATTTAAGGGGAGGGGTGGGAAGGTTGACCTCAAAGGAAGTAGTAGATAAAGATATCAGTGGGGTTACACATGTTTGTTGTTTTCATATAGCTTGTCTTCATCTTGGAAACATATAAACACACCCAAAATAAGTGTCTAAACAGTATGCCAGAAATTAAAATTTTACTTGGAAATCTTATTTTTAGGGTTTCAACTCCTTGATCCAGTTAGCATTAACAAGAAAGATTTTTAAAATTGAGTGTTCTTTCAGTTACTGAAGCATGAAACCACTCAGTTTCTGCTTGCCAACACCTTCTATAAAGCAAGTCCCTACCTCCTTTTGCAAGCCATGAGGTGGACCTACAGAGTTTAAAATACCACCCTCTGTTGGGGAAAGCATACTGAGTTTTAGAGCATTCCACCTCCCTCCTGAAAAGTCACAGGCATTAACCATGGCAATAGTGCATACCGTGGAAGGCTAAAAGTAAAATGAGAATATTTTTTCTTTCTTCGTCAAGATTGATTTACAACAGACATAAATCTGTACCTTCTTCTATCAATATTAACATAAAAGTAGGCAACGCCCTTAGGTACAAAAACAGGGAGGGGGGAGGGGAAGAAAACTCTGTGGTCAATTTTCACTGGATTTTTATCAGATTCATTAACTCTTAGGTATGATGGGAACCATCTGAGGTAAACAAGTAAAGACATTTGTGACATACATTTTAGAAGCAATAGCTGAAGTGCACAAAACCATATGAGATTGCAATACACTGAAGTTAATTTCGTCAGCATGTGCATATGCTAATTCAGAACCCAATTTGGAATATATCAGACAACAGAAACCTTTTATGGGTGAATTTCAGAATAAACTATGGAAACGTAGTCAAAGGTCTATGAACTTCTCTGCCCCCATATTTTGCTTGAGCTCTTTCAAGCTGTATAATTTATACAATGATAAGACAATATCATGTGTAGTTTAAAAGTGAACTAGTTACAGGGAGAATAAACCATTATCCAAGTCCAGAAAATATTATGACTGTGAGGTTTGTGCATTTTCACATCTGACTTCATTCCATAGATTTCTATGTTTAATATTATTGATAAGTGGGTCTTGTAGCCTTTTCCAAATGCATCAATGACACCCAAAGATATTTCCTAATTGTAGAAGGAGAAATACATTATGTTTCAAACTTTCAGCTCTCCTTGGATTCATAGCTCACCACTAATTCAGAATAAGAGTGTCTGAACTTTTCCTTGCCTGACTTTTTTAGTCCTCCTAAGCCATTGCTCAGGATTGCTTTCAGACAGTCTGTGCTAAGTGGAAGAGTAATTGCTAATAATTACATAAACTGCCCAATGGGATCAAGGAGGAAAATTGTAGACAGATACTACTTAGCAGAATTAAGAAGTGAATTAAATGAGAGACTAGATGTGGAAAAAGCTAGAGATAGAGCTACATATTTTCAATTTGAATTGTTTGTCAGGGTGCCTGGGAATCTGGGAAGGACTTGAAAGTCATCATTACCTAGAAAGTTCAAGGAAAGAAATAGAAACAAGAAAATATTTGCTGAGAAATTAGGGAATAAATACTAAGAATTATATTAATATCTTTCTTGTATAGAAAACAATAGGATGCTAGAGCCCTGTTTAATTAATTGGATTGAAGAGTTAGAGATCTTCCTAACAATTGATGTTATTAATGGTTACATTCCATGTGCCTAACCCATATGATACGTAGTGGCTGCTCAGTAAATGACGGAATGAATGAATCAATGTACCATGATTAAATTCTACTTCCCCAGGTAGCTGTTTAGGGCTCCCCTACATAGGCAAAATAGCAACACAGGTGAGGTCTGTTTCTGGTATTTTTCTATAACCCTTTCTGAGGTTCTTTTCCACCTTGGATATTCTATTTACTTTGATTTATTCATTTATAATGAGATTACCAAGAAATCTCATTTTATGGATAGGAATCATTTCTCTTATACATGCGGCCTCATATTAAATGATAAATTAATTACCCAGGAACTCCTCCACTTCCCCTTTATCAGTTCTATAAACAAACTAGTTTCCTCTCCTAGCTGTTTTATCCTTGTTCTCCCTCTTCCATCTGGATTTCCCGAAGGCACACTAAAATAACCGTGCTTAGAAGTGAACTTTTGATGCCTCTCCATTGACCCATCACATCCAAATCACTGTCTTCTCTTCTCAACAGCCACGGATCACCCAAGCCGCCATCACCTTTCACCCACACTCCTGTAGCCCTCCCCAGCCAGTTTCCTGCTTTTATGTGCTACTTTTTTACTTTAGCAGCCAGGATGGTCCTATGAAGTATACATCACATTGTATCACTTCTGCTTAAAATGACTTGGTTTCTCCACTACCAAGTCTTTAAATCTACCAGTTTCCTTACTAGCTTCTCTGTTCCTTGAATCCCTAAGAAATGACCTATTGTTATTCTTAGACTAAACTCTAAGTATCTCTCGGATCTGTACTCCATGGACCTTACCCTTCTTTCCATCGGAATCCTGTGCAAGGATCCCCTCTGCTCTCCTCGCTTCAGATACTGGCCTTCCTTCACTGCTTGGGATTCACCAGTCACCAGGCACTTCATGCCCTCTGCATGTCCTGTTTCCTTCACCCACAAGGCTTATCTTCCATCTTTGCTTGTCTGGAATCTCTCACCCTTATCCCTCTCAGTTTAAATGTCATTTTCTTCATTAAAGATTCCCCAACCAATCAATTTCCTGTTATCGTCTCTCCTGACTCCCTACATAGCACTTTTCACAACTTACAATTACATAGTCACACTTGTTTGGTGACTATCTCTGTTAGAATGTAACTTTTATGAAGGTAGGGTCTGGTTTTGTATCCCAATACAATATCAACCTACATCCAGTACTTATGGCAATGTCTGACACAGAATAGATGCCTCATAAATATTCTTTAAAACAAATGCATGAATGAAAGAAGAAAGCAAGCAAGCAAGCCAGTCTTCCATGAAGCTGTTTCATATAACCTCTCTGTAAAAAGAAACAGGGAGGAGATATGGGGATATATGTATACGTATAGCTGATTCACTTTGTTATACAGCAGCAAGTAACACACCATAAAGCAATTATAGTCCAATAAAGATGTTAAAAAATAAATAAATAAATAAATAAAAATAAAGTGCTCTGGTTAAAAAAAAAAAAGGAACAGGGACAGGTGTTTTAAGCAAACTTATAATTCATGAAAATCTAAATTTACATAAAGAGTATGTTGAAAGGTGATTTTTCCACTTTACAGAAAGATCCATCATAAGATTCTTTAAACAGGCTTCCCAGGTACATGGAAAGTATGATTTCATTGATTAAAACCATATGTTTGCACAGAATTCTTCAGGAAAATATCTTTTATATAAAGCAAGGTTGACCTATAAGCAATTTCCTTAAGGCATCTAGCCCAGAATGGCCAACTCTCAAATTTCCTAGGTAATAGATAATGGGAGGCCTGGAATGCAGTGGTTATTTGAAACCCTAGAATGCAAAGCAGTAATTTCCGCCATTTAAGTCTGCATGACTTTTCTCACAAAAATAGCTAATGGGGAGATGAATCAATGTATTTGAATCTCCCCAACTCCTCTCTCTGTATGTCAGTGAAAGTAAGAATGGCTGTGAAATGACCCCCAAAGAGGCTGCCATGAAAGGAGAACACGGGCTTGTAAAATTCACTAGATGGATGCTTTCTCCCAACTCCCCCCACCACCACTACCACCACTGATAATTAAGTTGTCTCACTGCAAAACTGGAAAAAGAATTCAGTGTGTTAATAAATAAAAGGCAATTAACTTCTCTGAGTTTCAATTTCCTCATCTTAACAATGTGGGAGACCTTTTGAAGATTATTGTCTTATAATTCTATTCTTGAACCTACCCAAACTTTACAAAATAAGGTAATTGGTGGCTGCTCTCTGTCTAATGAAATAAATTTCACAGCTATTTCTGCCCTTCTTACTGGAAACTTTAATAAATGATCATGAACTTTAAATCAAAACATAATATTTATGGAATTGGTTGAATGGACTATTATTGATGGTTCTTGCTTAGAAGAAAATGCTTGGCAGAATTTACTTACAACTAACCTTTTCTTTATCAAACATATCCCACTCTAATGGAAGAATAGTAAGCTATTCTCAAACTGCAGTACAAGTGAAATATTTTAGCTGCAGGAAGGAAAAAACAATACGTTGGTGTGGTAATAAAGGTCAAGGTCGACTAGGGTATAGGTTAGTTTTACCCTTCAAAAATCAGACTGCTTTCATTCAGAAAATCTAAAACCTCCAAATTTACAAGAAACTATTTGAGACATGGAGAAAAAACAAGCCTAAAATCTGTAGAGATCATGGCAACACTTCTGCCTTCATCAGCTTCCTGAGGCACTATTTTACCCTCACTCCCCACAATTTTGATTTTTTTTTTGCTTCAGTATTATTATATTTAGTGACATTTTGAGGGAAAATTATTTTTCTAAGTGATGTACTAAAGTATTAACTTCTCACATAAAGGAATTTAGAGTAATAATGTTGATCCCTAAGACTCTTCTGCATGGGTCTGAAAAGCTAAAGAATGTATTCATGGAAACACATTATTTAGATATCTCCTGCTTTGTAGGTTAAAGAGAGATCTTGATTATATTAACAAATCTGAATTATTTGCAAGTAAATGTTCTCATATTTTGTCTGTATTTTTCTCTCTTTCCTATTTACTTCTGTGAATGGGATCAGTTCATTTCTTCAGTGAGAAAAAGGAATAGATTCAGAAAAGGAGGCAGGAAAAAGGAAGAAAACAAACAAACAAAAAGAAAGGCTAGGGATGATGGAGTTAAAGCTGATGGTTGATCAACCGAGATCGCCAAACTAGACTGGATACAGCAAAAGGACTGAAGTAGGTGCAGAGGCAGGTGGAGAGATGGCAGTGGGGAGAGAGGAAGTTCATGAAAGAGACTTTGCTGATTGAAATTATAATGGAAAAATATGCAGAAGTGTCAAGGCTGGGAGAGGCTTCTGAGGAAAGCAGGATGCACTCTGTACTTGGCTAACACCAAGACTATGGATGTTAGCAGTGCCATCTTCCATGTGTGATATTCAGAGCTGCCTCTTGACCAATAACCTCCACTTTGGGTTGAAACGCAATCCAGAAAGAGACAAATATATACCCATTTTTGTGAAATTCTGATGAAGACAGGAATTTCTTACAAGTTTATAATTCAGGTCCTCGTGTGAGGAGACTCTGAGTCACTGTTTGTTGGGAGGCTAGGGGAGAGGGATGGGAGCAGGGGAAGGGGACAGTCAACAGCACATGTGTAATTTGAAAAGTGTCCTCAGGTTGGATAGATGGAAGGATGGATGGATACATAGATACATACATAGAATCACAGTTAGGATGAGTAAGCTAAAGGTATAAACACACACACACACACACACACTTAGTTAAATTTGTAGCTATCTAATAAGAAACAAGGGACACATGGGATTTCCTTAGATTTAAGAAGAGTCTTTACCTTAACTGAAGACTATGCATGATTGAGTGACTTTTATCCCTGGTTATCAGCAGAGCATCAGTCATTTTATTTTTTCATGTATGTTAATACCAAGACTATGGGAGATTGCTTCCAAAGAAAATATCTATTGGTAAAAATGCCTATCATTTAAGAATATGTTCTACCAATAATTAATTGCTGCTTTTTTTTTTCATTTCAAATGTGCAGTTTCATTTTCCCAAAAGTGCTAAGGAAACACAATGTTCTTTTAAAGTATCATAATTGCAGGGAACCCTAGTGTACTATTGTTTGGAATGCAAATTGGTACAACCACTATGGAAAACAATGTGGAGGTTCCTCAAAAAATTAAAACTAGAACTATCATATAATCCAGCAATCCCACTTTTAGGTGTATATCCCAAGGAGTTGAAATTAGGATCTCACAGAGATATCTGTACTTCTGAGTTCATTGCAACATTATTCATGATAGCCAAGATATGGAAACAATCTAAGTGTCCATCAAGATGAATGGATAAAGAAGATGTGGTATATGTGTACAATGGAATATTATTCAGCCATGAAAAAGATGGAAATTGTGCCATTTGTGACAACTTGGATGAATCTTGAGGGCATTATGCTAAGTGAAATAAGTCAGACAGAGAAAGACAAATAACTGTACAATGTCACTTATATGTGGAATCTAAAAAAGACAAACTCAGAGAAATAAGTAAAGTGGTGGTTATCAGGGGTTGGGAGGTAGGGAAATGGGAAATGTTGGTCAAAGGGTACAGACTTCCAGGTATAAGATTAATAAGTTTGTGAATCTAATGTACAGCATGATGGTTATAGCTAATAATACTGTATCATGCACTTGAATGTTGCTTAGAGTTGATCTTAAATGTTCTCACCACAAAAAAGAAATTGTAACTTCATGACAGGATGGAGGTGGTAGCTAATACTGTGGTGGTGATTCTTTTCTAATTTATAAATGTATCAAATCAATACATTCTACACCTTAAATTTACACAGTGTTCATGTGCCAATTATATCTCATTAAAACTGGAGGAAAAAAATAAAATCACCACTGTGCCCAGTTAACTACACTTATGCCAAGCACCGAGGAGGGCTCTTAGCACACTGACCCTGGGCTGATTTGGGAAGCCTGCAGCTACATGGGAGAGTGAATGTGGCCTGAAGGAAAATGTGCAGTGTAGGAGGTGACCCACGTTCTAATCCCAGTCCTGCCCTGAACTTGTTGGGTGGTCTTGGTCAAGGCCCAGGGGCTCTCAGAGCTTTTGATTCTTCATTTTCAGATGAGAATATTGAACTAGGTGTTCGGTGAAGTCCCTTGCAGCACTGTCACTATGTAATCCCATGAGTTTAATCTTCAATGTCAATGCCACCTGGAGCTCTGGAGGCCTATTTAGGAGGTCGGTCAGTGTTTAGCTATATGGGAACAACAACCTTTCAGTTCTTTAATCTCTACTGAATTAATGGTTTGAAATGTTTAGTCTTTAATCACATGATTTTGTGCAGACTGCACAGTCAATAGAAGGAAGGAAAGAAGGAAGAGAGGAAAAGGAGGGGACTTCAGTAACTGTATTATTTTTCTGATCTCAGCATCTTATTTTAATTCCATTTTATGTGAAATGATCTTGTACTGCTTAGAATAAAGAATTACAGTTTAATGAATTCATCTCATAAATATCTTCAATTAACCACAAAAAGAGCATAATTATCATTAACAATCATCTTCTCCATGTTTCACTAGATTTGGAAAGAAGAAAGATGATAAGGGCGGAAACGCTGAGCAGAAAGGTCCTCTGAAGCATGGTGGCCTGAGAGAAGAGGAGCTGGAAAAAATGAAAGAAGAACGTGAGAGGTGAGTAGAAATGCTGGGCCTCTTATTTTATTTTCATGTATGGTCCGTATTAACTTGGTTATATCATCAGTCAACTGGAGAAATCTTTTTTTAAGAAGCATAAAGGTTGACTGATACAAAAGGAGAGATACCTGATATAAATGGAATCTGCTTTATAGGGAATTTTTATTATATTTTGAGAAGAAACTAACTTCATGTTTTTATTATATCGGTACTTATAATTCCATGATGTGCTACCCCCAGTTTTGACTATATCAATACATATGTTCCCTATAGTTTAAATAAGGAGTTTTTTGTTTTTTGTTTTTTGTTTTAATAAAAAGGTCATCTGGATATTGATGTTTAGAGCTATCAAATTTCCATAGTCTGTTCCTAATTTTTGTCAAGCTGTTGTATACCTTCTTAATTTTATTCTGCTAAGCCCATTTGGGTACTGTAATATGAGAAGTACATGCCCTTCATTTTTAAAAAGCCAGTGCCTTTTATTAGGCCATCAGCAAGTTGCAAAGTATGTTGCCCATCTGTTAAAGGGCCGGTTTCATTTACTGAAATAATGACAGTTTGCAAGGGCTGAATTCTTCTATTTGAGGAACTTAATGTTCCATTAGGACAAGAGGTCCTTCACATATCTTTGATGTTAACTCTGGCATTTATCCCAAGTAGATGTATAAATGTCTGATTTTGAAACATGTAAGTGAATATTCATATTTCTCCTGAAAATTCTTTGCCTTCACAACCAAATGAAGCCTGGAGAAAGACTGAGATTATTACATAATTTTAAGTATTTGATGCTGACTTGATCATGTTTGAGGTCAGATTTGTGCAAATTTTTCCTTGCTTATTAGTAATAATAGTTCTTGTCGTTTGTAAAAAGTCAGTTCTTGTACTTATTTTAATACTCTAGCATGTGTACTAAGAAAATCATACTTCTTATTCATTGTGTTTTCTGGCACAGAGCAGGCTAAGAGTATCTAACTGTTAACCTTTGACCCCTATCTTGTGGCCTATTCCCATTGAGAAGGCTGACTTTATCAATAGCAAGAAAAAAACCCTATTTAGTCCTTTCTTTTTTTTTGAGAGGTTGATAAGCTCAGTTCCAGGGTCAGTGGAGCAGAAAAAAAGAAATCAAGTGCTTTCCATTGTTGTTGACTATTCACCTGTCAGAGTTGCCCCAAAGAGAAGAAAGATGAATTCTCCATCATAGCCCAAGATTCAGTAATCCTGTAATGTAAAATGTAATTCAGGCTAAGATTTTAATGCATCTATTGGCAAAGACATCTGTGCGGTGAGACCATGCCATAGGTCTTTACTGCTCCCCTGACTTCACTTTCTGAGGTACCACATTCTTGCCTCATCTTCAGGAAACTGAGCTATTTGCTAGAATGCAGACTTCACATTTTTTGCAGCTCAATACTTGCTTGGGGTTGGGGGGTTTCCTCTTAGTAACTAGGGAACTCTGTGCCAGCTAGAAAATTGATAACTCATAAAATAAGGTGGGTTGTCTTTAAGCAAGAGTTCATTTTCTTTCTGGTTTTGCCTTTAGGAAGCAGGTGCCTGAGGAGTTTTGTTCTTAAAAGCAGGACTGTAAATTCACCTCAGCTGGTTATATGGGCTTCAGGTCCAATTTTCTTAAAATATGTTTGGTCAAAATATTGAAAGAACTATAGTATTAGCCTCCACTTAGGCCACTTCCTGCACATGAACACATAAAACACATCTGATGTGGGTTTCCTAGAGACAACATTGTCTCAATCGTGTACAAGGGGAAAAAGTGGGAGAAGTTGATGTTATGGTTGGGTGCTATAGAATTAATGGCCAAGGGTATTTCAACAGCTCAGGGACTGAAGACCATAGAGGGTAGAATGAAGGCTGAACATTTGGCATCGCTCCCAACCCTGCAGTCCCATTTCTTGGCTCTCCATCATCCATTGGAAACAATTCACAACTCTTAAAGAACTCAGCAAATGTATCACTCTTCATGGCCTGGCCACAGGAAAAAAAAATAGAATAAAATAGGAAATAGTGTATACAAGTTCACAAAGTTGTCTTTTGTTCTAATACATTTAGAATTTGTTACCTAAATATGATTCAAGCCATCCAATTGCTTACTTGCTTCATCCTAGTTGTCATAGATATAATAGTTTTTCATTAACATATTCCTTTTTCAAAGAGTTTAAAGCACTTAAATATAATATATACTGTATATCACTGAAGCCGGCCTGCACCAGTTAATGAAAGATGATTATTAAGCTTTCAAGAATTCTGTGAGCTGGTTGCTAAACCGTTGGTAGCTTGAAATTGGTCATGGTGGGAGTATTTACACCACAGAAACTGGCAGATGATGGTAAATTGGGTTTGTTTTTTTTAAAGAGCCAGCTCACTAACATACCGCTGAGGGTCCATACCAATTCTATTTAGTGTATAACCAGGAAGAAGTTATCAAAAATAGAGGCAAAAGAAAAAAATACTCATCCAAATCAAAACACATGACTTCTTATAGATAGCTGTGTTTCTCAATATGGCCCATGGGCCACCTGCATCAGAATGAATGACTTGGGGAGCTTGTTAAAAAGTGAAAATTCCTGAGTCCCACACCGGACTTGCAGAATCAGAATCTTGGAAGTTAGAGTTGAGGAATCTGTGCTTAATAGTTACACCCAAATTGACTCTTCAGCAGCCTGAGAATCACTGAGTTTGAGGGACAGGATTTAGCTGGAACATTAGATTAAACTCTTCTCATTCTATGAAAAATGATGTACAGATTTTTTTCCCAGGAGGATTGAATAACCCAGTATAAAAAATCACCATCTTTCTTATATGCCCTCTCTGAAGCATCCTACCTTACTTGCACACTTTTTACAAACAAAAGAGGAACGCTTGCCAGCGCTCACTCACCTAAGGGAATATGGATCTTTCCCCACCCCATCCCCTCATGTGCACAAAACTTACAAAGATGATAAGTTTATTAAGAAATTTTTGGAAACATAAAAAGTGTAAAGAAGATTATTAACATCATGCATAATTCTACCATAATTCCATAACCACTATTAATATTTTTATGATATTTTTACTATATTTTTTTTGTTTGAAAACTTGGTATTCATACTGCATATACTTACTTTTTTCACAGAATTCCCATTATATTGTGAGCATTTCCCCATGTCATTAATGTTTTGAAATTATGTCATTTTGATGACTGCCTAATATTCTGTGAGATCAATATATCATAATTTATTTATCTTCTGTTGTCTTCAAATGTATAGTCTATTTCCATTTTTCACTGTTCCAAATAATACCTTGATGAGCATCCAAATACAAAAGTCCTTATAGATTACCTTTTAAATCATATAATTTGAAGGTTCAGTTTCCTTGTAACGGTTTTACTCGAGGGTTAATCTAACCTCAACTCTAAATTTTAGAGTTATATCATTCCTCTCATTATTTTTCTTATGATTTCCATATCTTGTTTTAATTTGCCTATGTATCTAACTCCGGATAGGGAATTGTTTTGGTGATATATATGAATCTTTTATTCATAGCTATAGCTATGGAAAGGTCAAAAAAGCCACAACTGGTGGATTGAGTTATTAGATTAGATTGGAGGAATGCAGAGTCTAGAACAGAGATTCTCAGTTCTTCGGGGGGTGGGGGGAGGCATGGAGGATGGAAATTTGCTTCCCAAGGAACATCTAGCTATATCTGGAGACATTTTTGCTTGTCAAAGCTTTGGAGGGGGTTTGGGGAGTGAGTTGCCACCACTGTGTACTGGGTAGAGGCCAGGGATATGGCTACACATCCTACAATGCATAAGACAGTCCCCGTCCTCAAACAATGAGTTATCCAACTCAACTCTCAATGATGTGGAGGCTGAAAATCCCTGTTCTAATCTCTGGACTTCACAAAGAGTAGGGGTACTCTCCTGGACATTAGAATTGTATTTTCTTATGATATCCTGTGGCTATTGCAGAGAGATATACCCCAGATCATATAACCCTAGAAGGATTATTAGCTATTTGAGAAACTGTACCCAAAGATTGCTAATGAATATTCCATCAATATAGGCTTGCAAGAAATAAGTTTTCTTCAAAAATTTATTTTTAACGCTGGCCTGCTAAGCATTGCCATCACTGATGGTGACCATTGATCAGATTTTGAATTCCAAGAAGCTGCAGGGGTTGACAGTGTGTCTGATGACAGAATCATCTGGAACAATGGACTGAATCAAACATAAAGGAACTTAATAGGAATAAA
This sequence comes from Balaenoptera borealis, assembly GCF_965194805.1. NCBI lineage: Eukaryota > Metazoa > Chordata > Mammalia > Artiodactyla > Balaenopteridae > Balaenoptera > Balaenoptera borealis. Next base: position 31,570,834 of record NC_138863.1, read on the forward strand.
TGTGAAGTCTTGCTTTTAGGTCCAAAAATGAACTGTACAAGCGCAGGATGTGCTTGACTTAATACCAAATATATGAAAAATTTGCCTGATGGTTTTAGTTGAGGGTAAGCTTAGCATGAGTCAACATGGGGATGTGCCTGCCAGAAACTTAATCCAGTCCTAGGCTACAGAAGTTCATGTACAAAAGTGAAGGAAGAAACAATAATTTCTATTTTATACTGCTCAGATCACACCTGGAATACCCTAAGCCTGTCTCACACACAGAAAATGGCAGCACTAAATCCATGTCTCCTGAAAAATATGGAAGGACCTGGGAATGCATAGCCTGCAGAGTTAAGACTTAGTTGATGTCACATGATTAAAGAACATTACGTAGAAGAGGAATTAGATGTATTTTATAGCATCTATTCGCTTTCCATTCTCTCTCTCTACTTATTCATCCATTCATTTATTTTCTTGAAGATTCTAAAAAAGAATTATTTTAAGAGAGGTAGCCTTCAGCTTGATAGAGGGGAAAACATCCTGACAAATTAGAGTGTCTCATGCAGTGGTGAGTGTATTGACACTGGAAATGTCTAATAAGAAGCTGATGATGACACTGAGAAAGGATGAGTGCATCAGGAAAGGATTGGACTAGCATCAGTTTCATAAACTTCAGTCACTGATATATTATCTTCATTGGTTTATTTATATCTATATATCTTCAATTAAATAAAAAGTTATATAAATGCAAAACCATGTAAATTAATATAATTAAATTCATCAAGCCACATACCGTCAGAAATCATCTTGTGTGCCATTAATGCTGCATGTGTCCTTAGATGATCGCTGTGGTCTCTCCCAGATCTTAGGGTCTGAGAAATATATAAATATCTGAGTGTAGAAGCATTTACTTTAAACTCCTTAGAGTGGCCTTTCTTGAACTGGCTATGGCATTGATTCATGGTAGCATATGCACTATTCTTATCTGAATGTATAAGCCCAAGTTTCTTGCTCATAATTGCATGTTAGGATTTTCTTAGTCTCATATTTGATTTCCTGAGCTGATCATGTGTCCCCTCCTGAAACAAGTCAAACAGTCCATGGCAGTGAAGCTCTGTTTTAAATAAACTCATCGTTTTGTTCACGCTCCAGTGAAACTGGCCATAATAAAACATTAGTTCCAAATGCTTATATCCATTGCTAGAAGGATGAATCCAATATTATGTTCAAAGATTATTTCTCCTAGAATTCTTTATCAAGCTAAATTAAATTAGCATTTTCCAGATATTCAGATTATGTAAATTAGTATGGTGAGCTAAAAGCAAGATATGGTCTTAGCAAGTCAGTAAACCATGTACTTTTATTGCTGTTGTTTAACATTAAGACTTTAAAATTGAAACCTTCTGCAAAGTGTGAAATTAACCAGATTCTAGGACCTATAAAGTACCTAAAAATATGCATGTTGTACTTGTATTGTTAATACCTTCTCAAAAATCAGGTGGAGATTGGTTAAAGATAAATATGTTCCCCTCGTTTATTTAAGATTATTGCACTGAGGGAGAAAATCTCCATTGACCAAAGCCTGTCTTCCATTAAAGTCCCATATTACTGATTCTGAATTAAATTTTACAAAATGAAACTTCTTACTAAAATTGGGGGCGGGGGGGGGAGTTTAATAACATATGAGTTTGCACTCTAAGATCTTCTATTACTCTTATACCATATCAGAGTTTATTTTGCAAGGGAGCTCATTTACCGTGTTAATGAAACATTGTTTTTGTAGATCTTCTTAGAATCTTAGGATCAGTGAGGAGTTGAGGGGGAAAAGTGGTAACCTCTCTAGCTTCAGCATTGAGAAGTATGAAAACATATGGCTCTTGTTTTCAACAACTGGCCTGAACGGAATGCCTAAGTGAGAGTGAAGCTAAGATTTAGGCAAGTTAATCGGTTTCAGTGTCTGCAGTCAAGGTTCTTAGTTTTCTTTCCTTTAGGAAGCCTTCCAAGAACTGCAGAGGCTTCTCCCTTGCCTTATCAACTGAGCTGCTTGTGGCCTGTTCCCTTAGTTTAAATCAATACATGTGTTTTTGATATTTGGCAAACCAAGATTTAATTATGCAGCTGCAAGTTCCCCACATAAACGAAATGCATCTCAGAGATATAAAAACATTCAGAAACCATTTAGAGTTTGAGAATACAAGTGGGTGAAAATCTATTCCCAACCTCTCAGCATTTTATTTAATTATGGGAGATTTTTATGTTACTGGAAATTGAGATGAGAACCAGAATAAGGCTAGAGTTGATCCAACATTTGTGCACACTGAAAAATGAAGACGCTTATTGTATTCTAAGAAAGAAAAGGAAAGTATATTCTGAATTAGTATTTTATGTTGTAACCTACATAAGTATTACACCCCTAAATACGTAGAGCAACAAATGAATTGATAGGATTTTGTCATTATTGTATCCTAAAAAGAGTGCATATTTTATTAAAGGAACCAGAAGGTTGACTTCTTTAATTTGCCGAGAGACTCTCTATAATTAATTATTTATTGAACTTAAACTTTGGCACTATTTAAACTGTTGAAAACACCCATGTTTTGGCATGATTACATACAAGTGATTAATTCAGCATGGTTTTACTCCTTTCTCAATATCCCTGTCTTTTGCAGTAGAATTTGCTAGGTCCTGTGGTATGGGCAAAATAAAATGTTGGAATGATTCCCAGCTTTAATAGTCCCAATTTATTATTACCACTGAACCCTGATCAGATCATGGGCTGGATTAGATCCCAGTTTTTCAAAATGCCCCAATTTATGGCTCCCTTAGAATCCCGATAAAAATGAATAAGGCTTTGGTTGGCTAAAAGAGATCCAGTTAATTACTTTTAGATTCTTATTAGATCATCACTGCATGGAAGTTATGAAAAATATTACTAGATTGCGTTTCTCAGGACAAGGTCATGTTCTCATTTTATGCTTACAGAAAGAAGCTATCAGATTTCTGTCTTTGATAGTACTAACCATCTCAGTAAATGAAAAGAGATTTGCCGTATCCTAGTAATTACTATTGATGCTTGTATTAGGGTAAGGGTAGCCTTTTCCCCTAGAATAAGAATTAAAAACAGAGAGAGAGAGAGAGAAAAAGAAAGGGTCAGCACGAGCTAGCACAAACACAGGGCATAGTGGCCACACACCCACCACCCCTCTTCCAAGGTGTATCTCTTATTTAGAGAAATGAGGGCGTGAGATACAGGGGGATGCAGGTAGTTTTAATAGCTGTACATTTTTTTTGATCTTCATAACAGCTATCTTCCCAGAAATGCTTGTGGTCACCAGCAAAATTTGGCACATGCCTATATTCCTAGAGACAAGAGATAGGAACACCTACATCCTCATGCCATGCCAGCATTTTTTATGAGCCAAAATCCTTTTATGCAGCTTGAGTCAATGTTAGAAGTGCTGTATTAGCAACTACTTGTCAGCCGAGCTGGATTAATACATAAAATGAATCACTTGACTGGCATGCTTTCCAGCAGTCGTTTAGACAAACTTCTAAGATCAAAGTACACCAGCTCTTTAAAAAAGTGTTGTAAAAGGATACTCTTATATTCAAATACCCTAGAGTGACATATTATATTATTGTACTCAATTGTAGTGCTACAATTACGTTCTGAAATACATTCTGGAAAGGAATTTACCAAACTACCTACAGTGATCCCACAGAAATGTTCAGAATATCTAATCTGAGAAAAACTTAGAAAGAAGTTCTAAATTCTGTTGATCTGGATATTTGGTTTTAATATACACACAAAAAATATATTCAATATAATCACCAAACTTTGGTAATTCACTGGATTTTTTGCCAGTCAGATAACAGATATATTTGGTTCAATGGAGGTTACGGACGGCAGAGGCAGAATTTGAGAACAGTTTCTGTGAAAGCTTTGGGTGGCTGTTACTAGGTAGAAGGACTTTGGTGACTAGAACTTAGAAATGAGAGTCCAATACCCATTTTATCAATTGTTTTCATACCTTTGGATAAACAACTTTTGAGGATGTATCCCTCTTTTTATTACCATGAAATGAAATGGCAATAATAATTCTTTAAGGCCTAACATTTTGTTTGGATAAAATGCTTTTAAACTAAGTTCCTTCAAAGATGAAAATTTCAGTAAATAAAAGTTAAGAGAATCCAGAATATTTACTGTGGACTAGTTTGGAGCTGGGCAGTGTACAAATAAACTTAATTTGCTGAAAGTGCTCTAAAAATGTGGACAAATCAAACTTCTATAAATCAAATAATATTTTCTAGAATTTCTAAAGTATCTCATCTTCACTTCTTATTTGGACATATGCTATGTTGTATCCTGCTTTAGGAAACTTCCATGACTCTACACCCACTCAGGAGGCCAAGATTAGTTACTGTTCCTAGAGGTTGGCAAAATCTGCAAGTTGAAAGGATACTCAACCTGTTGTCTTCCAGGTCTGCCTTGTTTTCCCCTCATATTCTTTATATAGAAATTCTAACCTAGACATGTGACTTATAAACACCAAACTTTGAATATGCTTTTTCCAAATTGCCCTGGCAGTTTTTTATAGTAGTGCTTTTCAACTGGGAGTGGTTTTCCCCCCAAAGGACATTTGACAATGTCTAAAGACATTTTTAGTTGTCACACGAAGGGGGAGGTGCTCCTGGAACCTAGTAGGTAGAGAGCAAGGATGTTTCTCACCATCCTATAATGCAGAGGACAACCCCCTACAAGAAAGAATTACCCAGCCCAAAATGTCAGTTGACAAATGCCAAGGTTGACAAACCCTGTTTTGGATAAATAGATAATTAGATTAAATAGATATAGGTATAGATATAGATAGAAATATGCTATGGATATTCAGTACATCTGCGATTGGGCCCAAGGATATGTATTTTAAAACTATTTCCCAGGTGTTTCTTATAGCTATGTTTAGGGCCAACTGGCCTGGGTGGTGGCCCAGGGGGAGGCATGTGGCCAAGCAGAAAGATTGCAAAACCCAGGAGTAGGTCAGACCCGTATTAAAGACTTGACTCTGCATGAGCACGCCGTCAAGCTACTAAACTGCCTCAGACCTCTGTGTTCTCATCTGTTAAATGAGAAGTCTGGCTTTCAGACTTTTGTGAAAAGTTTTATTTACGAAACAAGCACCTGGTTGACTCTAGGCGCTCAGTGTTATTTTCTGGACAGCTCTGGGGATTAAAGACCCCAGGTAATCCGTTTAGTATCATTTGGGAGCCCAGAATGCTCTGAGACACACCATCTGTGAAAGTTGCTGAGTTGGATACTGTCATGATGAAGAAGGCCAACTTGAACACAGACTTTGCCCAGCCGGGAGTCATGCCAGATATTCCCATTGAAGAAGCTTCTTCTCGTTTCTTATTGATCACCAGTTGGAAGTTGCTCCTCAAGCACAGTGAGCTAGGCACAAGATGGCAGCAGGGTAGCAGGGGAGGGGCGTTTGGAGTGCTGGCTGCAACCAGTGCTTGACAGCCATGGAAGCAAATTCAGGGAGGAGGGGTACAAATAGCATGGGTGACTGCCAGCCTCTCAAGTTCATGGGGTATGTGATTGCAGAAAACACTTGTAACCACAGTCATTAAATTCACGACATCTCACATTTGCATTTCTGTTAAACGTATTACGTTAAAGGAGGATAACTCTGGTCTGCTAATATTTCAAGTTCAGTCTTTGGTGGAAATGGAATGAAAGTGTCCTTTTCTTCCTTGTTTGCTGTCTCCCACCCACCTGTCCTTGCTCTGTAGTTTAATTACTTAATGACTTTGCAGTGCATCTGAATTGACTTCAGATTGATGGCCAGAGGAACCTGACCCCTTTCCCAGGCCCAAACTCCAGCCGCCTTCTGTTCTGTGCCCTTTGTTTGATTTTAGTATTGAAAGTTAAGAAGGTTGAAGTGGTTTGGGCTGTGGCACAAAAGTCTGCTTTGCTAGAGGTCACTTAAAAGGGCTTTTTTTTTTTTTTTTAACAATAGTAACAATTGGCTGTTTAGACGGAAGCTGTAAGTATTCATGTTCTAGGATGAACTTAACAAATTAATAATAATTTGTGAAATCATGATTTCTTGAAGCAGAGATTGCTAAATATAGCAGGCTGGGGAAGAATGGATCAGTAATAATAGCTTTGATCAAGGTCATTCCTCTCTCCGAACTTTCAATGGCTCTCTCGTCTACTGTGTACAGTCCAAACTCCTTGGCCTAATGTACCTGACTATAGCCTAGCTTTCTTATCATAATTTCCACTCCTGCCCAATGGGACCCGTGTACTTAGCCAACCTGGAATGGTCACTCTTTTTGAAACTACCTTAGCACTTTCCAGTCTCTGTGCCATTCCTAATACCATTTGCTTTGCCTCGAACACCGTCCTCCTGCCTCAGTTGGTCTGAATCAATGAAAATTCATTGAAACCCCACTTCTTCCATCATACCTTCCCAAACCACCTAAGTTGGAAGAAAATTCTTCCACTAAGTAACTTGGGTCAAGTTACTTAATTTTGCTAAGCTTCATTTTCTTTAACCACAAAAGGGGTAGATAACCATCGTAACATCATAATATTGTTGTGGGGACTAATTGAGACACTGAAGTGAAACATTCAGAATAGTGCCAGGCATAGAGATGTTCAATAAGTGGCGAACTTACCTTTTTTTCTTGGAGACTGTGTTTATTTGAAGGAGAATGAGCATTAATATCTAATAGTGTTGGATTTGAAGCCTGACTCTTCTGTGCACCCGCTGTGTGATTGTGCACACTTTGCTGAAACCTTCTGAGCCTCAGCTCACTCATTTGGAAAATTTTTTTGAAAGGAGAAATAATACCTAGGCTTCAGAGTTCCTGTGAAATTTACATAAGATGAAATGCTTAAAGCATCCAGAGCAGTGCTTGGCATAGGATAGATACACATTGTTATTACTGTTGTTATTTTGCTGCATTGAATTGTAGATGTCTGTGATTACAAACATGCCTTCTCTCCATAACTAGCTTGTAATTTCCTTAAGGCGAGGACCACATCATAATTATATTTCTGTTTCTCTCAGCATCTAACACATTACGTTTCACAGAGTAGGTACTTAGTACACAGTTGTTGAATAATGGATGAATGAATGAAGGAACAAATGTAAAGCTGCACTGATTCTAATTTTATTTTTCCAGTGAATAATTGCTAGAATGGAATCAAGAGGCAGAATAGGTTATATCAATGGTGGACAAAGGTATAGAGTTTAGAAGAATAAGTCTTTCCCCTGGGCTATGAAATGGTATCCAGAAGCATGAGATCATTTGTAAGTGGTAGTAGAACAGTGAAGATGGTCATTGACACATAGTGACCAGCCCATCAGGACTATCGACACCTGTTTCCCTGTCACCAAACCAGACCCTGAGAGACAAGACCTTAAAGAGAATGAAATTCATCCGTTTCACAAACAAATGGAAATGTTATGGGCCTAGAGAGGGTTTTTTTTTTTTTTTTTTTAAAGTGAGCTTTTGCCCCCATTCTCTTGCATTGGCTTAAATTTAACCAGCTGAAATTTTTAAGTACCATTCATTTCAACCTTTTAAAAGGAAAAATTTGCCTTTACAGGGAAAACTGAATTTGATTGTATAGATGAGACACACTGTCCTTGGCTTATTCTCCATCAAAGGAGGATCTTTTTTTTTGTGCTGCATGTTGAGACGATTCAATCAGAATTCACAGTGCAGATTATATTTCAGGGGGCAAGCATAAAAACTGTAATGGAAATGGAGAATCAGGAAAAATAGCGACAGCCATTTGTAATATACCAGATGCCATATAGCTACTCTCTCAGGGAGGCAATATTACTAAAATCCTCGTCTGCAATCAGGAGTCCACATTACCATTAAATTAGAGTCTTTGTCTTATAAGATAATTCCTTATTATACACTCTCCTGCAATTTCATGTCTTTCCTTCTTGCCTAGATCCTAATTCTCTTGAGGCATAGATTATAACTTCTGCTTGTTTCATTTCCTTACATCTCAGTAAAGAGAAGACATTTAGTAAAGTCCTGGTTAACTTAAAAGTATAAAATAATATCAGATTTAAAATAAGTTATTTATGTAATTTTAAAAGTAGATAAACTTCTAGTAATGCATGGGGAAAACAATAACGTGTATTAAAATATTTTGCCTAAAGTTCTCGCCTATTTTTGAAACAACAGTACTCTGTTTAAAAATTATTCTGATTATAATAGTAAGCACCAGTTTTAAAAAATAAAAAAACAAATGAGTGGAAAAAGAGTTGCTTAGACAAATCATTTTTAAAAAATAATAGTGAACTCTATTATTGACAGTATCAACAGCTAATTAAAAATTCTATTAGTGAAGATGTAAAAGATGGCACATTTCCAATTCAGATATTCCAGGCACTTAAAGATATTTTCAAATCACATAATGTGTCTTTGCAAAAATATAAAGTTTTAGCTGAACGAGCATCAAAGGATATTTTAGTGGGTTGACTTAGTTTAAGAAAAAAAATCACCGAGTCAAGAAAATGCAGTATAATTCACATGTTTTTAATCTTGTTATAGTGGATGTAATAAGAAAGCCAAAAGAGGATAATTTACTAGTTGGACTTTTAAATTTCAGAGCTGCATTTTGTAACAGTCACATAAATGCATATTAAAAAAAAAATCTGCAATGACTATTAAATGTTCCACTTTGGAAAAAACAAGATCATAGTTTTAACAAATGGTTCAGTATTACAGTTGGCTGCTTTGGACATTATTAAACCCAAATTGAGTATGTTCCTATTTTTTTTTACACAGCAGATTAAAAACTAGCTGTAGTAATTTTTCTAGTTTTTATCAATCAATCCTAGTCCCAATAATTATGCATTTACCTCGCCAATTTCAAAGGATGGACAAGTAAGGCCTGACAAAGAAATGTATTAAATGAAACCAGAACATTTTACAAAGTGTTAAGAAATGGAATGTCAACTCTTGAAGAAGCCTAATTCTTTTTACCAGCAAACAAAATTCAGTGCCAAGAAAACTGACATTATGCAAAAATATTCCCTGCCTCAAATATGTATGTGACTTAAGATAAAAGTGAATGCCATATCAATGACCAATTCATATCATCAAATGAAAACTATTCAGAGGAAATAAGTGGACTCAAGCTAGTCGTGCAACCTTCATTGATCAATCTGAAATAACCTCCTGCAGATATCAATTACCAGTAGTGGTTCACACTACTGTAGCTTACATAAGCTTGGCTCTGCTTAAGTTCAAAGAAAATTTTTTTTTTTTAAGTTACATAATAAACCAATATGGTGTGTGAACCAAGATGGAAATTTAAGTTACTGAAGATATACTTAGAGGTTTTGCTTCGGACCAGAAAAGAGGAACACATTTTACTAACAGCATGCCAACTAAAGAGGGGAAATTGAGGAAGATCTCCAAATATCACAAATTAAAAATAAAATGGGTAGTACGGTTTTACAACTTTTCTGGAGCATTTGAAAACATATAAAACTGTGTAGACATGTTTATGATTCTATTTACACATTCATTTTTACGTTGCTTTATAATCAGATAGCATAAGAAAGGAATTTTTTCATCTAAAGGAACATAAGAAACAGTGTTGGGCATAGACTAGCTCAGAAGTGCTTACGTTTTATTTTATTCCTTTGTGGTATCTGAGGGCATCTTTCTGGTATTAAGAGAGCTTAGCTGGCTGAGCTAAGATGTTTCCTGTTTGTGGGAACATCTGTAATAGTGTGTGTGTGTGTGTGTGTGTGTGTGTGTGTGTGTGTGTGTGTGTGGTTGAGAGTTACATAGACAGGTAACTCGCATATGGGTTTCATAGTGCCCGGTAGGGTGGTGTACTTCTCAGCCCTGTCTTGAGCATTTACTAATCATTCCTTGGCAGATTGGAAAAGTAGCAGTTTTCAGGGTTAAATGAATTATGGCACAGCATCAGCTTACGTACTGCATAAAAGGACAGCCATGAAGAGGGCAGGAGGGTTACTTGGATGCAGGGGCAGGTGTTGAAAAGAAAATGAGAAAAACGTCGGTTGGGGGAATGGAACACCTTCTGGGAAAAGTAACAGTCTCGCCTCCACACTTCGTCCCTGAAATGCTGCTGAGGGCCTGAGCCTGCAGGTAAGAACACCACGCAGGGAGGTTCGTTAATTTTGTTCAGTGCAGACAGCTGGTTGGCTCAATAGTTAAGGCAACGTGCTAATAAGGTTAATATTATAAAAACTACACCTCTTTATGAACCATTGATGTATTAAATATCTCAGTTAAGCACCCGTCATTGTCCAAGTACTGTAATAGGGTCTAAGGACTCAGAGATTAATTTTTTAAAAGGATCAAGAGGGGATCTTTATCCTCAAGCAATTTGCAATTCTTATAAGTAGCCCGAAACTGTACCTCCAATCCCAGGTGAATATCTAAAAGTGTATTCTCCTGGACAAAGACCTTCAGGCTAAGAAAACATGTGAACGCTTATTGTCAGGGAGAACGACTGAGGGCACCCTGGAGCATGTCATCTTTATATTTGAAAGGCGGCATGTTCCATCCCATACAGAGTTTATCAAGTGCATCTCGGCACCTCTTCTTCGTAGCCCTCCAGCCTGATCCCCATATGCTGGAACCTTCCTTAGAAGATCAAGCCAGCCCCCTTTGCCTTTTATGGAAGTGCAGAAATGTTTCTGAATCTGTTCTGTGTTTAACAGTCCTAGGTACCATTCACACAGGATGTATACTAGAGGCTAGCCTTCTCGAGGGGCCCTCCATTGAGGTCTTTGTGAGTCCCACCTACTTCCTGTGCATTTTAAGATCTAACAAGCATGTTTCTTTCTAACCAGCAGTACTCATTTGGCTAAACTATTGCTAATCCTTACCGTCTTCTATTCATTTTCTCTTTTTTTTTCCTTCTCTCTTTTTTTATTTTTCACATTTCTCATATGAAAGGTCACCTTTAGTTGGTCATTTCAGTTGAATAGGTCCCAATCTGAGTTCTAAAAACATGTAAGAGAGATTTGTATATTGATGACTTTTAATATTTTCGATCATCTGAAGAACTAACAGTCTACTTTACATCCCTAGATCTTTTTTCTCGAGATATACAATTAGGCCTTTGAATCTGAAGTTAAATTGAAGTCATAGGAAATTTTTCCACTTAGAAGATTTGGGTAGATACTTTCTGCTCTGATTCCCTTTTGGCTTTTTAATTAGTTTTGGACTGACTGCTTCTATAATTCAGCAAACATTAATTGAGCAGCTAGGCACTTAGGGGAAGTAACACCACAACCTAGTCCGTACCCTCAATGAGTTTATGATTAAGAGAGAGGTGAGGGACCAATACACAACTAATTGCAGTAAAGCTAAACTGTGATAAATACTGTAATGGGATATAAAAATGCTATATGATCACAGAGAAGGCAGCCATGAAAAAATTGTGTTACAGCTGGGACAGTAGAGCAGACCTTCTTTATCATCCAGTATATCTAGACACTTACAATGAAATCATTAAAATCAATTATAAAGTACAACTTAACTGTGTAGAAAATTGAAAGAGACTTTTAAAAATTTAAATTCTTAATCCCATCAATAATCTATGATATTTTAGCTAACTAGAGGGGAATTTAAGACTCTGGAAAAAATTTTATATGAAATCTAAGGGAGTTTCCGAGCAGTCAGGGTACTTTCTATTATAGTTTCTTTCTCTAAAGCTGAGAAAGAAGACAGTTGAAAAGTCTAGGGCAAAACTTTCTGGGAAAATAGCAGTTCATTGAGTCAGCCAGATAACTATGGGTTATAAGTTTATATTACTGAAGACCTAGTCTGCAGAAAAATACAAAATTTCTTTAAATATTTCAACTATGAACAATAATAATTTTAGTAGTCTGGAACGTATTTGTCAAAATATTTCTGTTGATAGGTGGATTACGCACTATTTGTATATGGGTCTATATGCTAGACCCGTAATCAAAACAGGTAGAGCACCATAATCAAAAAAGGTAGAGCAAATTGAACTTTTGTTACAGTTTTGAAAAACTGAAGAAGCAAACTAGGGTGACAAAAGGCCTTTTTTTCTCCCCTTTTGCCCATGGGCACAAAACTAGCTAGCGGCAGAGCTTGGTTTCAAGCCCAGGCTGTCTGGCTCCTTCTCCAGACATCCTGCTTCTCCATTTCTGAAACAGCAGTGTTAGGGGATCCATCAACCTCTGCTGGTCTACTCAGAAAAAGGCCTTGCTTCATTGGGGCTGTACGGGTGAGGATGCGCCCTCCCATGAAGATCTTAAGGCAGAAATATAAATGTAAATTTCACTGATTAAAACCATAATTAATTTATTGAAACTGAATTGTTATTATTTCAGAGACGAATGCATATTGGAATATGCTGATTATTTTAATGAACCAAGAGCCTCTTCTGGGATGCTTCCACGGTATTATTTGCAAACAGGTCACTGTAGATTTTCTAAGAGGGGGAATAAAAGATTGCTGCTCATTTTCGAGTTTTGCTTTTTTAAAAATGCAGAAGAAAATGTGTGCTGTCTAATGTATTTGGGGGAGATGATAAGAAGATATCTTTGTTTAGGAAAGGCCTGACATCATCTGTTTTAAATCCACAGCTCTCCTTCTGGGGAGTTGTTTCTTGTGTTACAGATGTCAGCTGCCAGGACCAGTTTGTATAGGTGTTGTGCCCACAGTAATGTCTCCAGTATAATTGTTATGTTTGACATTTGGAGACATTTATTTAGGTTCCTTCTCCTCCGTTCCACAGTAAACATGTTTTCGATCTGTTCATGGCACACAGTATGAAAGCTTCCAGAATTTGGCTTACTTTTCTCTTTACGTGCCATAGGGTGTGGGGTTGGTTTCATTACTTATATTCCAACATTGCAGAAAAGATTAACCTTGACACACCATCCCAGGCTCTGAAAGAAAATAGGGCATGCCTAAATACTTTTATTTAGGACCCATCAATTCCATTTATTCATGATCTGTATTAGTTTCCTATTGCTGCTATAACAAATTATCACAACAGCACAAATGTATTCTTGTACAGTTCTGGAGGCCACAATTCTGAAATCAGTTTTATTGGGATGAAGTCAAATCAGCTCAGCTGATTCCTTCTGCAGGCTCTAGGGGAGAATCCATTTCCTTGCCTTTTACTTAGCTGCCTGCAACCCTGGCTGATGGCTCCTTGCTCCATCTTCAAAGTATGTCTCTCCAGTCTCTACCTTCATTGTTACATGGCTTCTCTCTCAGACCCCGCTTCCCTCTGCTTCTATGGTCACATTATTGAGTGTCTACCACGTGCCAGGCAGTGTGCTAGATCTGACAACAGCCAGTAAGGTCCCTGCTCTTGTGAAGCTTACATTCCTGTAAACAGATAAATGAAAAAATAAAATCAAGTAGTGACAGAATTATGTAAAAAATAGAATAACGTGATAGGGAGACAGGACTGGGAAGGGTGTCTGAGGTGCCGAGACTCAAATCACAGTGGTGAACCAGCCACAGGAAGACCTGGGGGCAGAGAGGGTTTCAGGCAGAAAGAACAGCAAGTGTTAATGAAGCCTGAGGCAAATGATGCCACAGGATTGGAGTTTGGTAACGAGGACAGAGAGTGGCATAAGCCAAAGTCACAAAGGACTTGTGTCTAATGATACAGCCTCCTCCTTCATAGTAAGGAGATTGGATTTTGTCTACGTGTAAAAGGAAGACATGGAGGTATTTTACACAGAGAAGCCGTTAAACATTTATTCTTTAAGAGATCAGCCAGGCTGCTATTTAAAGAATGAATTCTCCCTGCAGGGAGATATCTAGCCATATCCTTCCTCTCTTTTAAAATGTATGCTTCTTTACTGCTCATAGATGGAGCCTGAATAAGATCTAAATCTCAGGTATTAATCGAAGGAATTGAAAGATGTTTCCTCACATCTTAAAATTCAGACCACTGCAGTACCCTGCTAACTACAATAAGATATGCCAATCCCTCCCTTCTTCCCAACACTTTACAGGCTTTACTTTTTACTTTACTTTGGCAATTTATGGTTCCAGTAAGAGGTAAACCAGTCCTCTTTTCAATGTTAAGAAACTTCCTATATTAAGTATAAAACCTGGAGCAAAGGATCCTAGTTGGACCAAGGAGTAGGGAGCCAGTTGAGTAGTGGCATGCTGTGGTCAGACCTGAGGGTGAGCGCTCCAAAGATTATGGCTGGTATAGTATCTACTGGTCTTTGTGAAGGAGCAAATGAGGATAGATCAGTCATTAGACTCCCATGTACAAATGCCCATTGCCTATCATATCAAGTAAAAAAATCCTTACTGTAATTCTCAAGACCATGTGCATATAACATGTGGTTCTTTAAAAAGCCTCCCTCAAATCCCCACCCACCCAGGTTGGGACCAGTGGTTATGGTTGAATATTTCTCCTTAATACCCATTAGAGAAGGCCTGGGGTCATTTCTGGTAGTTATCTTGTTACCTAATTGCCTGACAGCTCTTTGGCAGAATCACCATAGGCAGCAGGCACCACGTGGATTAGCTTGTTGGACCTTCTCTGATGACTATGTGATCGTGATCATCTAAAATGATTGTTGGCTTTTTTCCATGATCCATCTGTAACGTGTACATGGGGGAGGGCCAGTTGCCAAGTATGCTCCTGGTGCTGGCTCATCTCAGGCCTGGACCCGTATTAAGCAGACCCCATCCCTTTTGGAATTAGGAGGAGACCTTAATTTTCAGACCTGATGGGCAAGGCTGTGGGTCTTCCACCAGGCACTCAAGTGTCCCCTGTCCTTTTCATTTAGTCTAGCATAGTTTTTAGTACATAGTAAACGTGGGAACCAAAGAAACCAAATTGACTACCAGTCGCCCTTTTTGGCATGTGTCTGGACTTCTGAGAATATTCTATATGGTTCCTCTAGGACAAAGTCACATCTTTAAAAGCCAAAAATGACAATCCTAATAAGCACTGCAAAAAATCGTGTGGTTGAATAAAATATTTTTGCTAACCTATGTAAAGTGTATTGCATAAAGAGAATAGGAGGAAGAAGACTTTACTTTCTGTTTCTTTTAAAACTCTCCATCATTGGGGGAACACAGCTTTTCGTAAGAGTGCCCGTCACATGTTGGCTGGATGAGATGGTGGGTATAAAGCATGTATTTATCCTTGTCTCAGATACAGTCATGGTTCCATAACTAAAATGGTTTTTTTCCAGACCCTAGGGAGGTTGGTAGTATTTCTAGAGTTCTTCATGAGCCCAGAGTTCTTTTAAAGAAGATTCTATGTGACAAGGGGGTGGACATTCATGGCCTTGAGAAATCTGGCATCTATGGCTAAGAAAACAAAGGAAAGAGAGCAACATATGCTGTGTGGGTGCCCACATTCCCAGTGCTTCAGCACATTTTTTTATGTGAGTTAGCTTTGAGAGAGAGAGATCAAAGACATGTCCAGGAGAGCACTGCCCAGGTGTGAAATTCCAGGTGACAAAATGGAAGGAAAAGAAGAGTTATAAGGGAAAGGAAAGGAAATGAAGCTAGTTTCCTTTGATTCTCTGTATTTTTCCTGTTTCCTCCCCCAGGAAGTTTATGTAGACTTACAGTTCTCCCAAACAGTCAACATTAGGGATTCATCCTCATTCTTTTCCATACGATGACAACCAACACCATGTCAAAGGGCAGCCATTTATTTTTGCCGATATCATGCCTGGCAGGCCCTAAGGTTAAAAAGTGCTGTATTACTGATCATTTTAATACAGAAAACTTACCTTCCTCTCTGCTTCCCACAGAGCTACAAATAGTGGACACATATGAACTAGGGGAATATTAATAATAAATAAGGCTATTTTTTTGCTATGTACAAATGTCAATAAGAATAAGAATAAAGCACATCAAGTCATAAGCTTTATCCCCCCAGCAGAGCCCCCTCAAGGGCAGATTCTTATACCTCATTTTTCAGTGTTAGTCTGGCCAGCAACCTGGGAACATCTCCTAATGGCTTCAATGCCTAATGACATTATTTGTAGGGGCCACGGTATAGGATTGCTATAAGGGAACTATGCATTATCAGAGAAGATAGTATGTACTCTGTCACTCGTCCCCTCCTCCCCCAACCTCTCTTTGGGGCTAATTTCCCAATGAAGGCTAAACATGTTTACTAAGCATTTCTGAGAAATTTGTCCACATTATGAGAATACAAATTACAGGAACTCAATACATTAGCAATGGAGAAAATTTAATGGGTCTGAGAAAGGTATAAATTTAGGGAAAATGTAAATTGCAATAATAGGAGAACCTTCACTGAATGGCAGTTCTCTTGAAATGGTAGTATTTAGTAGCAGTGGGAAGGTACTAAAGAATCTTGCCACCTGACACTGTAAAAAATGCAACTAATAGGTAAGAACTGAAAATTACTGCCATGATTTTAGAATATGAAATCTATTCATGGTCAAATAGATAAAACCCATTTGATATGGGCAATTTGGTTGGTTCTTGGCTATGTGGGATATGGAAATCTTTTCTGTGGTCATCCCACATAGGCAAAGAAAGAACCAATTAACCTCTCAGGGATATCCAGAATGAGAATGATCTGAGGCCACACCTGACTCTCACGGGCTTCCCAAACTTCGATGCCTTGACGTGCTGTAATGAGCATCAACATGCCCTTTGCCCCACGACATTTGGCAAACCACGGGCACAAATTCATGTACAATATTCTGTCATAATATCCACGAGACATATCATTATTTGATTCTGCAAACCAGGAAGGACTCCATGGGCTATGTGTGTGTACAAAGAGAAAACCATGAAGAAAAAGTCTACTTAGATGATTCAATTAACAGCATTGAAGAATTTGCATGTCAGCATTAGTAGAATATAAAACTTGCTACACAGAAATATATTTACTTATTTATTACAAAAGAAGTGATAAATTATCCTGTCAATCTAGTTCCCTTACGACATCAGGTCTGGTTTAAGCTAACAAGAAAAATGGACAGGACAAAAGGAGATCATTTAGAAAATGTTATAGGCACCTGGGCAGGAAGGAGAAAATAGTAAAAATTATTAATGCAGTTGAAATAGCTTTGTCAAAAACAAGAAACATTGATCACAAAGATTGCATGTAACTCTATTGGCTGGTTAGAATAACAATAATGATGATAATAATGAAAATAATTTAAAAAACTGTAATTGTTCTTGGTCAGGTATACTTGCAGCTTTGAAATGGCACTCACGAGGAAAAGCTGAAGAAACTGGGCCTATTCTCTGGAACAAAGGATAATTGTAGTGACCTAATTGCAGCTTCTATTGTAAAAGCAGAAATGACAGCAGGACAAATTATATCCACTGTCAAAAAAGAAAACTGTACAGCAGGTAGTTTATAATCTCTTCTAATGATACTACTTCTTTTACCCTATAGCTCTCCCCTGAAAAACCTTTTCTGACCTCGAACACTGTCACCACTACAGGTAGCAAACCTCCTCTTCTACTGTCTATTCATCTCTGGCTCTGTTGTTTGGGCTCACACAGTAGCGACAAAGAGAATTCCAGCACCTACATCTTCCTAGCACTGGTCAAGTCAGTCAGAATTGTACTGTTGACGCATTCCACGTGAGACAAATCAATCAAGAAACAGTATGCAAAAGTAGCAACATCTTAGAAAGCTTTTGAGGGTAATTATAAAGTGTGAAATACTAATCAGTAATTTTTAAGTGGAATTATAAAAGGCAAATGACAAACTCAGAAAAAATATATGCAACTTCTATCACAAAGAGCTAATATCGCTACTACACAAAGGTCTTTGAAAAATCGAGGGGAAAAATGACAATCTGATAGAAAAATCAGCAAAAGATACGGACAGCTCACAGAAGAGGAAATGAAAAGGGCCCTTAAACATATGAAAAGATACTCAGCATCACATAATAAGAGACAGGCTAATTAAAACTTTACTGAAATATCACTTCTCACCTAGGTTTATCAAATATCCCAAAGTTTGACACTGTGTACTCTGTTGGTTGGACTGTAGAGAAATGAGCCTCCTCCTACACTGTAAGTGGTAATGCAAAATAGAACAATCATGGAAGGAAATTTGTCATAATCTGGGAAAATTACATGTGAATTTCTCTTTGACTCAGCAATCCTACTTCTATGAATTCATCTAAAGCCACAACGGCAAAAATATTTTGCGGAGATTTGTCATTACAGCGTTATTTGTAACAGCAAAAAATTGGAAATAACCCAAATACCCAAAACTTTATGATTCATTAGAGAAACAAAAACATGTCCACACAGTAAACTACTATGAAATTTTTTTTAAATGAGAAAGATCTCTGTTTACTAATATGATATTTTCTTCTAGATACTGCCATGTAAAAAAGTAAAGTGCAGAAAAAAATGCTAAGTAATCTACCTTTTGTGTGAGAAAGACAGGCTGTAAATATATAATCCTGTTTGCTTTCATTTGGAAAAGTAAATATATATTGCTTAAGATAAAGAAGACTGTTGAAAGCTGTATACCTACATGTTGTATACAGTTGAATTTGGAAATATAAATGTTTTACATACTTATCAAATGAAATTAAACTCAAAGAAAACAAAAAGAAATCCCTAAAGATGGAAAACAAAGCAAAATGAATAACCTAACAAATTGGTTGCATAACGTCTCAGGAAAAAGAAATACTTGAAGTGATATGGAACACAGCATTTTGACTCTACATATTTAATAGGATACATTCTAACGAAAAATGGAGCCATGAACATCTTAAACTTCATTCAATAGTTTGTTAGTATTATTGGTGTTATTGTTTCAAAACAATATGTATGTAAAATCATATATATGATAATACAAATAAATATTTATGTCATTGGTATTAAGAATCAAGATTTTTCATTTTAAAAAGAGAGAAACAAATCTAAAAATTTTTTAAGTTAACATCCTGTAATGTTAAATCTGAATCAAGTTTTTTCATTTTAAAAAGAGAGAAACAAATCTAAAAATTTTTAAAGTTAACATCCTGTAATGTTAAATCTGAATCAGAAATAGCAGCCTGACCTTGTGATGTTTTTCAGAAAGATGTATTTCCTAGCTCTATCCATAGAAAAGTCACAGAAGCAATGATAACCCAATGCCAGTGAGCTCTCCTAGACCCCAGAGTGTGTTCTCTGGATATCATTTCCCACCAGAAAGAGAGTCGAAGGGAGAAATGTCTGCTTTTAGGATAGGGACACAAGATACTCACCATGAACCTGGGACAGCTTGTTTGTCAGAAAGCAAGGAAGCTATCAGTGACACCTCGGTCAAGTCAAAAGGACAAAGACGCCAACATAAAGCAGTCCCCATTGACCAAATACGGGACAATGTGTGCAACAAAGAGAGTAAGGAATACAATTGATTGAAAACCCTAAGTCTGTATTTTTTAAAAACATAAGTTCATAATGATATTCACAACCCCTTATCTCCCCTAAAAAGGCATCTAACAACTCATTGGTCACCACTGGAAATACCTCGGGCACTGACTCCTTACTCTGACTCAGCAGTTAGAAGTAATTAAGCATTTATTCTGTCTTCCTTGTACTATGTATAATGCAGGGCCATCAAAACACCCAAAACTTTGAGGGAAAGTTTTTCTTCGCAAACGAATTATAGCTAACAAATGTAAAAGGAATAATGACTTTTTAAAATTACCATTTTGCAACTCCTAATGAAATCATTCATTCAGGCAAAAATCATCAGTGGAAGAAATGATTAAATGAACAATTGATAAGAGAACTTTGCAGCGGAGACATCACTGCAGAGATTTGTCATTATAGCATTATTTGTAACAGCAAAAAATTGGAAAAACCCAGATGTCCAAAAATTTATTTATGCTATCACCTTAGCATCATTAAAGTAAGACAGCCTGAGGTTGTGTGCCTCCTGATATAGCACAGTTTAAAGCACATGCTACCTTTAAGGTATTTGCATTAGTTTCCTAGGGTTTCTGTGACAAATTATCACAAACTTGGCTTACAGGAGAAATGTGTTCTCTGTTAGTTCCTTCATAGACCAGAAGTCTGAAATCAAGGTGTCAGCAGAGTTGTTTCCTTCCGGAGGCTCTGAGGAAGAATCCCTTCCATACCTCTCTCCTAGCTTCTGGCGGCTGCCAGCAATCCTTGACATTCCTTGGCTTATAGATGCTTGACTGCGATCTCTGCCCCCACCTTCACGATGCCTTCTCAGTTCTGATTCTTCTCTGTCCTTCCTCTTTAAAAGGACACTTGCCATTGGACTTAGGACTCATTTGGATAATCCAGGCTGATCTCCTCTCGAGATCTTTAACTTAAGTACATCTACATAGACCCTTTAGTGGACATATCTTTTGGAGGACAACATTCACCCACTACAGTACTCTTCCCAAAAAAGTTGAACCTAAGTCTCTAAGTGCACTGTTTAGTATGGTAGCCACTAGTCACATGTAGCTGTTTAAATTTAAATTAAAAATGTGTACTTTAGTCACACTAGCCAGATTTCAAGTGCTCGGTAACCACATGGGGTGCTCTACGAAACGGCACAAATATAGAACGTTTCCATCATCACAGAAAGATCTGTTGGGCACCGTGTCTCTGAGCTACCTTTCATTAACAGGAAATATGGGGGATGGAAGAATAAGTTAAATCACACTATGAAGAAGCAACCAAATCCAGCATGAGGGACCACCTACAGGACAGTCTGCCTGGTTTCTGCAACGACTCAGTGGCATGGAAAAATTAAAAAGCTAAAAGGAAAAAATACATTTCTATACAGGAAATGAGATATAAGGGGCATAAACAAATTCATGGTGTAGATAGATTTTGGAGCCTGATCCAAGTAAATCCAACGGGAGAGACAGACATTTTGTAGGCACTTGGGGAAATTTGTTTATAGACTAGGTAATAGATGACACCAAGGAATATTGTTAATTTTTTTTTTTAAATAAATTTATTTATTTATTTTTGGCTGTGTTGGGTCTTCGTTTCTGTGCGAGGGCTTTCTCTAGTTGCGGCGAGCGGGGGCCACTCTTCATCGCGGTGCGCGGGCCTCTCACTATCGCGGCCTCTCTTGTTGCGGAGCACAGGCTCCAGACGCGCTGGCTCAGTAGTTGTGGCTCACGGGCCCAGTTGCTCCGCGGCATGTGGGATCTTCCCGGACCAGGGCTCGAACCCGTGTCCCCTGCATTGGCAGGCAGATTCTCAACCACTGCGCCACCAGGGAAGCCCAATATTGTTAATTTTTAAGTGGGATAGATAATAGCGTTGTTACATAATGTTCATGATTTATTTGATATACCTTCTGAAGTATATAGGAGATAAATGACTAGGTTTGGTCACAAAATACTTAGCAAAGAACTTAGGAAAAATAGATGAAAATGTGGCTAAATCTTAATAATTATTGAATATAGAACTGGTCATAGACCTATGGGGGTTTATCTCTACGTTTGAGTATCTGAAAGTTTTCATTATAAATTTTTAAACGTGCTCATATTTAGATGATTTGTAGTTAATATAAATGAAAGAAACATTAATATTGAAGTCAAACACTGGGTGGAATTCAAGAATCCAGTTCCTGCCGCTTAATAAATATGAGCTCTCAGGCAAAATACTGAACCTCTCTGGGCCTCAGTTTTCTCATCTATAAAGTTGGGACTTCTGTAGCTTGTGAGAATTCAGTTATACAATCATGGGGGGGAAATCACAAATATTACTATTGTCTGTTCTTCCTATTGGATAGATGAAACACTGGATAGGATGGGCTGTTGTGTCAGGTACAACCTTCCTAATTTAAAGTGTTTGGAGGGCACTTTTCGTTTTGTTTTTTGGCTGCACCATGGCGTGGAGGATCTTAGTCCCCGACCAGGGATCAAACCTGTGCTTCCTGCATTAGAAGTGCGGAGTCTTAACCACAGGACCATCAGGGAAGTCCCAGTGGAGGGCACTTTTAACTGCAGTGTATTTTAAAATTCCAGTTTCTGTTTTTATTTTTATTTTTTTAAAGTATTGAACAAATGTTTAACCAAAGAAAATATATGGGCGACAAATAAATAAGCACATAAAAAGATGTTCATCATCATTAGCCATCAGCGAAATGGAAATTAAAGCCGCAAGATACCATTATACAACCTGTTAGAACGGCTAAAATAAAAATATCAAATGCTGCTGAGGATGCAGAGAGACTGGAAATCCCATACATTACTGGTAGAAATGCGTAAGAGTATAGACAATCTGAAAACAATTCGGCAGGTTTTTTTAAAAAATCAGTTTAAAACATATATTTGCTGTATGGCTCAGGCATGCCACTGCTGCTTAGGTTATGATCATTCATCTTCATACAACAACCTGGACATCAATGTTCGTATCTTCTCTACTTATGATCTCCAGAAAAAGGGGGTAAACTAATGTGAGCTGAATAATATACTGTGGTTACATTTCCTTTCTTTTTTTTTCCACACATACACACACTGTATTTTATTTTTACAAGAGATAAATAAACTGACACCAAGCATTGTAAATGGATGACCACAACAAAAGCAACAATGATTGCAATTACCAAACACGAAACACACTCATACGATGTCATAATATTGACATTCAGTCCTAGTGGGATTTTTTTTTTTTAATTCAAACAGAAAGTCACAAAAATTATAATCATCCTCATCAGTTCACTCAGTCCCATGTAATTAATTTTTTTTTCATCTTGATCTTTTGTTGGCACTTTTATGAATTCATCAGTTTTCCACTTCCAGTTTTATTTTTAGCTCATGGATTCAACCACTTTGTACAATCTCCACTGCTACATCTTCATTCAAGCCTTCATTGCTTGAAACCTCCCATTGGCTTCCTGCCTCACTGAGAGTAAAAGCCAAAATCTTTACCAGGGACCTCAAGACCTGCCTGATCTAGCCCCCATTTCCTCTTAGGCCTCTGACACCTCACTCCCTCACACTGGCCTCCTCCCTGGTTTTGGTACTTCCCTGCCTCAGGGCCTTTGCACCTGCTATCCCCTCTGCGTGAGATACTCTTCTCCAGTTATCTGTACAGTTTCACCCTCCTCTTCTTCACATCTTTAATTTAATATTCTCAGTGGTGCCTTTCCTTACCACGTATTTAAAAGTATAAACCTGCTACAAAACTTCTACGACCTTTCCCTGTTTTATTTTCCTCTGCCGTACTTACTGCCATCTAATATTATTTTTTATTTTACTTATTTTGTTGTCTGTTTCTGTCTCCCCTGACTAGAATAGGGCAAAGTTTTATATGCACTGCTGAATCCCCAGCATCAAGAACAAAACTTGAGACATGTATGTGTTCAATAAATATTTGTTGAATGATGAATGCAGAAACTTATAATAGACTTAAAACAAGTTGTCTAGTCTTTAGAGGATGCGTTTATGGATCAATAACAATGATATATATTTATCAGAATCAATAGCTGGCTTATAAATTGGTACTTTGGAAGTGTTTAAATTGTGTGGAAAAGGGGTGTGTTTCCTTAAGCAATTTAAATATTTTCTGAGCAATCACACTCATTCTGTTCATTTGTTATGATAACAATTATTTTTAGGTAATACATTTAAAAGGGAAAGAATTACATATAAGTAACTTTAGGATTAATGACTCTAAATGTGTTAGATCTTGTCACATGGATTTTAAAAGGAATAAATAACATAACTGGCATTTTTTGCTTTTATTTTTTTCTGTTTTAAGTTTTTTAAGTGAAAAATAATTTACATAGAGTGAAGTATTCAAGTCTTAAGTAAGCAGAAGAATATTATCTACTGTATTTTGATTAATTATCTTGAGATACAGACTATTTCTATCACCCAAGGATGTTCCCTCAAGCCCTTTCCCATTCGGCACCCCCTCACTCTGTGAAGCAACTGATCAGATATCTATCATCATAGGATTCTTGTTTTGTTTTGTTTTTTTAAATTTGATGAAAGTTCATAATAATGCAGTTGACAAGAAAATTTAGTTATTTCTGAGATATATATTTTAAAGTAATAACTAGAATTATGACTTATAACATTATACCAGAACATATAAGATTTTTAGAAATTTCATGTAATGTCTAAAACATTTATATTAACATATTTCCATACAAATAACCCAAAGAAGGTTTAGTATTTTTTTTTGTTTCTTTTTTTATACTGCAGGTTCTTATTAGTCATCAATTTTATACACATCAGTGTATACATGTCAATCCCAATTGCCCAGTTCAACACACCACCATCCCCACCCCACTGCAGTTTTCCCCACTAGATGTCCATACGTCTGTTCTCTACATCTGTGTCTCAACTTCTGCCCTGCAAACCAAATCATCTGTACCATTTTTCTGGGTTCCACATACATGCGTTGATATATGATATTTCTTTTTCTCTTTCTGACTTACTTCACTCTGTATGACGGTTTCTAGGTCCATCCACGGCTCAACAAATGACTCAATTTCGTTCCTTTTTATGGCTGAGTAATATTCCATTGTATATATGTGCCACATCTTCTTTATCCATTCATCTGTCGATGGGCATTTAGGTTGCTTCCATGACCTGGCTATTGTAAATAGTGCTGCAAGGAACATTGGGGTGCATGTGTCTTTTTTTTTTTTTTTTTTTTTTATTTATTTATTTTATTTTATTTATTTATTTATGGCTGTGTTGGGTCTTCGTTGCTGTGCATGGGCTTTCTCTAGTTGCGGCAAGCGGGGGCCACTCCTCATCGCGGTGCGCGGGCCTCTCACTATCGCGGCCTCTCTTGTTGCGGAGCACAGGCTCCAGACGCGCAGGCTCAGTTATTGTGGCTCACGGGCCTAGTTGCTCCGCGGCATGTGGGATCCTCCCAGACCAGGGCTCGAACCCGTGTGCCCTGCATTGGCAGGCAGATTCTCAACCACTGCGCCACCAGGGAAGCCCGCATGTGTCTTTTTGAATTATGGTTTTCTCTGGGTATATGCCCAGTAGTGGGATTGCTGGATCAGATGGTAATTCTATTTGTAGTTTTTAAAGAACCTCCATACTGTTCTCCATAGTGGCTGTATCAATGTACATTCCCACCAACAGTGCAAGAGGGTTCCCTTTTCTCCACACCCTCTCCAGCATTTGTTGTTTGTAGATTTCCTGATGATGCCTATTCTAACTGGTGTGAGGTGATACCTCATTGTACTTTTGATTTGCATTTCTCTAATAATTAGTGATCTTGAGGAGCTTTTCATGTGCTTCTTGGCCATCTGTATGTCTTCTTTGGAGAAATGTCTATTTAGGTCTTCTGCCCATTTTTGGATTGAGTTGTTTGTTTTTTTAATATTGAGCTGCATGAGCTGTTTATATATTTTGGAGATTAATCCTTTGTCCGTTGATTCGTTTGCAAATATTTTCTCCCATTCTGAGGGTTGTCTTTTCATCTTGTTTATGGTTTCCTTTGCTGTGCAAAAGCTTTGAAGTTTCATTAGGTCCCATTTCTTTATTTTTGTTTTTATTTCTATTACTCTAGGAGGTGTATCAAAAAACATCTTGCTGTGATTTATATCTGAGTGTTCTTCCTATGTTTTCCTCTAAGAGTTTTATATTGTCCGGTCTTACATTTAGGTCTCGAATCCATTTTGAGTTTATTTTTGTGTATGGTGTTAGGGAGTGTTCTAATTTCATTCTTTTCCATGTAGCTGTCCAGTTTTCCCAGCACCACTTATAGGAGAGACTGTCTTTTCTCCATTGTATATCTTTGCCTCCTTTGTCACAGATTAGTTGACCATATGTGTGTGGGTTTATCTCTGGGCTTTCTATCTTGTTCCATTGATCTATGTTTCTGTTTTTGTGCCAGTACCATATTGTCTTGATTACTGTAGCTTTGTAGTATAGTCTGAAGTCAGGGAGTCTGATTCCTCCAGCTCCGTTTTTTCCCTCAAGACTGCTTTGGCTATTCAGGGTCTTTTGTGTCTCCATACAAATTTTAAGATGATTTGTTCTAGTTCCGTAAAAAATGCCATTGGTAATTTGATAGGGATTGCGTTGAATCTGTAGATTGCTTTGGGTAATAGAGTCATTTTCACAATATTGATTCTTCCAATCCAAGAACATGGTCTATCTCTCCATCTGTTGGTATCATCTTTAATTTCTTTCATCAGTGTCTTATAGTTTTCTGCATACAGGTCTTTTGTCTCCCTAGGTAGGTTTATTCCAAGGTATTTTATTCTTTTTGTTGCAGTGGTAAGTGGGAGTGCTTCCTTAACTTCTCTTTCAGACTTTTCATCATTAGTGTATAGGAATGCAAGAGATTTCTGTGCATTAAATTTGTATCCTGCAACTTTATCAAATTCATTGATTAGCTCTAGTAGTTTTCTGGTGGCATTTTTAGGATTCTCTATGTATAGTATCATGTCATCTGCAAACAGTGACAGTTTTACTTCTTCTTTTCCAATTTGTATTCCTTTTATTTCTTTTTCTTCTCTGATTGCCATGGCTAGGACTTCTATAACTATGTTGAATAATAGTGGTGAGAGTGGACATCTGTGTCTCGTTTCTGATCTTAGAGGAAATGCTTTCAGTTTTTCACCATTGAGAATGATGTTTCCTGTGGGTTTGTCATATATGGCCTTTATTATGTTGAGGTAGTTTCCCTCTATGCCCACTTTCTGGAGAGTTTTTATCATACATGGGTGTTGAATTTTGTCAAAAGCCTTTTCTGCATCTATTGAGATTATCATATGGTTTTTCTTCTTCAGTTTGTTAATATGGTGTATCACATTCATTGATTTGCGTCTATTGAAGAATCCTTGCATCCCTGGGATAAATCCCACTTGATCATGGTGTCTGATCCTTTTAATATGTTGTTGGATTCTGTTTGCTAGTATTTTGTTGAGGATTTTTGCATCTATATTCATCAGTGATATTGGTCTGTAATTTTCTTTTTTTGCAGTATCTTTGTCTGGTTTTGGTATCAGGGTGATGGTGGCCTCGTAGAATGAGTTTGGGAGTGTTCCTTCCTCTGCAATTTTTTGGAAGAATTTGAGAAGGATGGATGTTAGCTCTTCTCTAAATGTTTGCTAACATTCACCTGTGAAGCCATCTGGTCCTGGACTTTTGTTTGTTGTTGGAAGATTTTTAATCACAGTTTCAAATTCATTACTTGTGATTGGTCTGTTCATATTTTCTATTTCTTCCTGGTTCAGTCTTGGAAGGTTATACCTTTCTAAGAATTTGTCCATTTCTTCCAGGTTGTCCATTTTATTGGCATAGAGTTGCTTGTAGTAGTCTCTTAGGATGCTTTGTATTTCTGCGGTGTCTGTTGTAACTTCTCCTTTTTCATTTCTAATTTTGTTGATTTGAGTCCTCTCCCTCTTTTTCTTGAAGAGTCTGGCTAATGGTTTATCAATTTTGTTTATCTTCTCAAAGAACCAGCTTTTAGTTTTATTGATCTTTGCTATTGTTTTCTTTGTTTCTATTTCATTTTTTTCTGCTCTGATCTTTATGATTTCTTTCCTTCTGCTGACTTTGAGTTATGTTTGTTCTTCTTTCTCTAGTTCGTTTAGGTGTAAGGTTAGATTGTTTACTTGAGATTTTTCTTGTTTCTTGAAGTAGGCTTGTATAGCTATAAAGTTCGCTCTTAGAACTGCTTTTACTGCATCCCATAGGATTTGGATCGTCTTGTTTTCATTGTCATTTGTCTCTAGGTATTTTTTGATTTCCTCTTTGATTTCTTCAGTGATCTCTTGGTTATTTAGTAACGTATTGTTTAGCCTCCATGTGTTTGTGTTTTTTACGTTTTTTTCCCTGTAATTCATTTCTAATCTCATAGCGTTGTGCTCAGAAAAGATGCTTGATATGATTTCAATATTCTTAAATTTACTGTGGCTTGATTTGTGACCCAAGATGTGATCTATCCTGGAGAATGTTCCATGCGCACTTGAGAAGAAAGTGTAATCTGCTGTTTTTGGATGGAATATCCTATAAATATCAATTAAATCAATCTGGTCTATTGTGTCATTTAAAGCTTCTCTTTCCTTATTTATTTTCATTTTGGATGATCTGTCCATTGGTGTAAGTGCAGTGTTAAAGTCCCCCACTATTATTGTGTTACTGTTGATTTCCTCTTTTAGAGCTGTTAGCAGTTGCCTTATGTATTGAGGTGCTCCTATGTTGGGTACATATATATTTATAATTGTTATATCTTCTTCTTGGATTGATCCCTTGATCATTATGTAGTGTCCTTCCTTGTCTCTTGTAACATTCTTTATTTTAAAGTCTATTTTATCTGATATGAGTATAGCTACTCCAGCTTTCTTTTGATTTTCATTTGCATGGAATATCTTTTTCCATCCCCTCACTTTCAGTCTGTATGTGTCCCTAGGTCTGAAGTGGGTCTCTTGTAGACAGCATATATATGGGTCTTGTTTTTGTATCCATTCAACCAGTCTGTGTCTTTTGGTTGGGGCATTTAATCCATTCACGTTTAAGGTAATTATCGATATGGATGTTCCTATGACCATTTTCTTAATTGTTTTGGGTTTGATTTTGTAGGTCCTTTTCTTCTCTTGTGTTTCCCACTTAGAGAAGTTCCTTTAGCATTTGTTGTAGAGCTGGTTTGGTGGTGCTGAATTCTCTTAGCTTTTGCTTGTCTGTAAAGCTTTTGATTTCTCCATCTAATCTAAATGAAATCCTTGCTAGGTAGAGTAATCTTGGTTGTAGGTTCTTCCCTTTCATCACTTTAAGTATATCATGCCACTCCTTTCTGGCTTGTAGAGTTTCTGCTGAGAAATCAGCTGTTAACCTTATGGGAGTTCCCTTGTATGTTATTTGTCGTTTTTCCCTTGCTGCTTTCAGTAATTTTTCTTTGTCTTTAATTTTTGCCTATTTGATTACTATGTGTCTCGGCGTGTTTCTCCTTGGGTTTATCCTATATGGGACTCTCTGCGCTTCCTGGACTTGGGTGGGTATTTCCTTTCCCATGTTAGGGAAGTTTTTGACTATAATCTCTTCAAATATTTTCTCTGGTCCTTTCTCTCTCTCTTCTCCTTCTGGGACCCCTATAATGTGAATGTTGTTGCGTTTAATGTTGTCCCAGAGGTCTCTTAGGCTGTCTTCATTTCTTTTCATTCTTTTTTCTTTAGTCTGTTCCACAGCAGTGAATTCCACCATTCTATCTTCCAGGTCACTTATCCGTTCTTCTGCCTCAGTTATTCTGCTATTGATTCCTTCTAATGTAGTTTTCATTTCAGTTATTGTATTGTTCATCTCTGCTTGTTTGTTCTTTAATTCTTCTAGGTCTTTGTTAAACATTTCTTCCGTCTTCTCGATCTTTGCCTCCATTCTTTTTCTGAGGTCCTGAATCATCTTCACTATCATTATTCTGAATTCTTTTTCTGGAAGGTTGCCTATCTCCACTTCATTTAGTTGTTTTTCTGGGGTTTTATCTTGTTCCTTCATCTGGTATATAGCTGTCTGCCTTTTCATCTTGTCTATTTTTCTGTGAATGTGGTTTTTGTTCCACAGGCTGCAGGATTGTAGTTCTTCTTGCTTCTGCTGTCTGCCCTCTGGTGGATGAGGCTATCTAAGAGGCTTGATGGGAGGGACTGTTGGTGGGTAGAGCTGACTGTTGCTCTGGTGGGCAGAGCTCAGTAAAACTTTAATCCACTTTACTGTTGATGGGTGGGGCTGGGTTCCCTCCCTGTTGGTTGTTTGGCCTGAGGCAACCCAACACTGGAGCCTACCTGGGCTCTTTGGTGGGGTTAATAACAGACTCTGGGGGGGCTCATGCCAAGGAGTACTTCCCAGAACTTCTGCTGCCAGTGTCCTTGTTCCCACGGTGAAACAGAGCCACCCCCTGCCTCTGTAGGAGACCTTCCAACACTAGCAGGTAG
This sequence comes from Balaenoptera borealis, assembly GCF_965194805.1. NCBI lineage: Eukaryota > Metazoa > Chordata > Mammalia > Artiodactyla > Balaenopteridae > Balaenoptera > Balaenoptera borealis. Next base: position 31,600,694 of record NC_138863.1, read on the forward strand.
GTCTGGTTCAGTCTCCCCTGGGGTCCCTGCTCCTTCCCCTGGGTCCCAGTGCACACACTTGTTTGTGTGTGCCCTCCCAGAGTGGAGTCTCTGTTTCCCCCAGTCCTGTCTAAGTCCTGCAATCAATTCCCGCTAGTCTTCAAAGTCTGATTCTCTAGGAATTCCTCCTCCCGTTGCCAGACCCCCAGGTTTGGAAGCCTGATGTGGGGCTTAGAACCTTCACTCCAGTGGTTGGACTTCTGTGGTATAAGTGTTCACCAGTCTGTGAGTCACCCACCCACCAGTTATGGGATTTGATTTTACTGTGATTGCGCCCCTCCTACCATCTCTTTGTGGCTTCTCCTTTGTCTTTGGATGTGGGGTATCTTTTTTGGTGAGTTCCAGTGTCTTCCTGTCGATGATTGTCCAGCAACTAGTTGTGATTCTGGTGTTCTCGCAAGAGGGAGTGAGCGTCCTTCTACTCCGCCATCTTGGTTCCTGGTCATCATAGGATTGTTTTGCCTGGTCTAGAATTTCTTATAATTGGAATCATATAGTAAGTTCTTCCTTTGTGTCTGGTTTCTTTCACTAAGCATGATAATTTTGAGATTCACCCCTATTCTTGAGTATTTCAGTACATAGTTTATTTTTTGTTATTGCTGATTTATATTCTATTGTATGAATATACCATTCTTTGGTTATACATTCTCCTACTGATGAATATCTGAGTTATTTCCATTTTTTGCTTTGATGAATAAAGCTACTACTGGGCATTCTTCAAGGATTTTTGTGGAAATATGTTGTCATTTCTCTTGTATAAGTACCTGAGAGGTAAATTGTTGGGTCATAGCTTCAGTGTATGTCTAGTTTTATGACAGAATCCCACATCTTTTCCCAAAGGGATTATATTGTGTTATACATCCACCAGCTGTATATGAAAGTTCTAGATGCCCCGCATCCTTCCCAACATTTGATGCTGTCATTCTTTTTCATTTTAGTAGGGGTGTCTCTTTGTGGTTTTAGTTTGCATTTCTCAGATGACTTATAATGCTGAGCACTTTTTCATTTGCTTATTGGGCATTTCTAGATCGTATTTTGTAATGTATCTGTAGAAGCCTTTTGCCCAGTTCTAATTGGGTCATTTTTCTTTCTATTATTGAGTTGCAATTATTTTTTTCAATATATTTGATACAAATCCTTTGTTAGATATGTGTGCTGCAAATATTTTCTCTCATTTGCCTGTCATTTTCTTGATTTGTTTTAATGAGAAGATTTTGATTTTAATGAAGTCGAATTTACCAGTTTTTTCTTTTATGGCTCATACTTTCTGTGTACTCTCTTGGCCTTCCCCAAGGCTGTGAAGATATTCTCTTTTATTTTATTCTAATAGCTTTATTGTGATAGCCTTCATGTTCAAGCCTATCTTGCATCTTGAATTGATTTTTGTTATGGTATAATGTAAGGCACAAGGTTCTTATTTCCCTTATGGATATCTAGTTTTTTCAGTACCACTTGTTAAAGAAATTGTCCTTTCTTGATAGAATTTTTTGGCATCTTTGTTGTAAATCACTTCACTGAATACGTATGAGTCTGTTACTGGACTCTGTTTTCTGTTCCATTCATTTATATGTCTAACCTTTGGCTTAATTACAGAAGCTTTATAGTAAGTCTTGAAGTTAGTAGTGTAAGTCTTCCAACTTTATTCTTATTTTGCTAAGTGTTTTGGTTATTCTTGGCCCTTTAACTTTCCAAATAAATTTTAAAATCACATAACTATGGAAAATAAACCTGCTAGGAGTTTGGTTGGGATGACATTCAGCCTGTAGAACAATTTGGATGAACTGTCATCTTAATAATTGAGTTTTCTGATTCACAAACAAGATATAACTCTCCACTGATTTAGATCCTCTTTAATTTCTCTCATCAGTATTTTACTGTTTTCAGTGTCTTTTCTTAAATTTATCCTTAAGTTTGTAATAGTCTTTAATCCTATTTTAAACGGTATTGTTTTCTTGTCTGATTGCTCACTATTAGTATATAAAAACACAATTGATTTTTTTATATCCAACTTGTATCACACAAAATTAATAATAAAAGCTATAATTCAAGAAACTTCCCTGATATAAAATTTAAAAGTATATATAAAAGTACATACTGAAAGAGTTATCAAACCGAAATGACTTTTCTAGTAATATTATTAGACTTTAAAGAAAAGCAAATAAAATAATTTGACCAGATAAGCAAAAAGAACAAGTTATTTATAAGTAATTTATGACAAATAAAATTAGACGGTCATCCAACTTTTCATCAGCAACACTTTGTCATAGAAAATAGAGGATGGAGTCACATGTTTCAAATAGTCAAGGGAAAAAAGTGAGCCAATAATTTTATATCCAGGAAAACTGGCTTTCAAATATAAAGGGTATACTGTTGTCAACTTAAGCAACACTATCCCATGAGTTCTCCCTGAGGAGTCTAGAAATGACTACATGTTCATTGACATTAAGATTGTGGTCCTTATGAGTTACTTATAGAGCCAAGATTAAATGAGAGTTGAGTAGAAGTATAGTCTGTAGCAGCTATATGCTTCAACAATGTAAATAGAGTACAACTACAAAAATGGAGGGATGAGGGGAAGAGCTTATAAAAAGAGAAGTTTAATTCTTTTTAATAATCATACCAGTGGTACTATTGGTATTGTTATTTTGAAACTATTATATGTGTAATATAAAGCACGTCATAACCATGTGATACGTAGTTCCAGCATTTTCTGTGTCTTGAGAAACAGGATTCTTAATGTGGAGGAAAGGAGATACATATATAATATAGACGTGCTTGTGATGAAGAGGGAACACATGGAGACCTTCTGGGGTATCCCACAAAAGTCGAGTTCTTGACCTCAGTAATAGTTACAAATATGTTTGCTTTATACCAGTTCTTTAATCCATAGATTTGTTTTGTATGAATTTCTGTATCTTTCTTTCATTTTATAATAAATAGTTAAACAAACAAAAAAGTTGTAATAGGATTTTCCTCACCAAAAATTTTAATATTAGGCAAACTTACATTACATAAACCTAATAGAAGTTTGCCAATAACTTTTACTCAATGTGTTACTTTGGTGGCGGAGCTGTAGGTGGATAACTCGAACCAGTGTGTCCCACCACATCAGACTTACACCCCGGCGTTAAGTAAATCATGCATATCTGTGCCCATTTGCGTGTGTCCCTCTCTCTGACTGAGTGCCTCACACCACTTCCACATCTCTTCCCTGCTCCTGGAATAAGCTCCTTCAAAGCCCAGTTCATGTGGCACTGCCTTCATGATTCTTCCTCAAAACCCTTAAGCTGAATTGACTCTTACCCTTTGTACATGCAGTATCTTTGTTTTCCCAATGAATTGTTATTACTTGTTTATATCTCCTTGATAATGAACCAGGGACTTATAATTGTTCCTTTTCTCTTTCTGGTATACAGTACAATATCAGTAACTATGAGTGAATAAATCAATCAGCCAAAATTAGCAGAAAGAAAAACATGACACTCAAGGAGCTTGTAGGCTAGTTATGGAAGCAGAATATCCAGAAATGCATCAATAAAAGACTTTTATTTTGGTTTTTTTTTTACAAAGTAGCATATAACAATTGCAGATTAATAGAGAATTTACTGGATACATAAGTAGGAGAGGAGGAGGAGAATTATTGAGGTCTATGAGGAGCTGTAAATGAGTGAGTTTAGCCTTCATTCTAGAGAGAACTAGAATTGAATAGTTGATTGGTAGAGAATGGGTACTCTAGGCCAAAGCAATTGATTTGGAAGGGACCAAATAAATGTTCAATGAATAGTAATTTGAAGAAAATTGTTATCATAACTGAGTTGATAATGGAGTCATAAGAAATCAGGTTTGGAAGACAAAGGATGCCCGCTGGTACCTGTTTAGTGTTTTGTTTTGTTTTGTTTTGTTCTGTTTCAATTTTGATTCACTACAACAGTTAGTAAGTAGTTGTAAGGGACTTTTAATATTTAAAAAAAATTTTTAAGTATCCTAAATATATATGATATAAAAATTCAAACAGTATACCTTCAATTCCACTCTCCAGAGGCAACCATTTTTGTGAATTTTTTGTGTATCCTTTCAGACATTTCCTATGCATATACAAAGATATGTACATATACATACAAATATTCACTAATATCTAGACCCATATGTATATCTTATTTCTTTTTAATATAGGAATAGCATGACCCTATTTTTAAATTGCACAATATTTAATTTCCCCTATAATGCACATATAGGCTGTATCTTATTTTTCACCATTATGATAACATGTAGTGTGCTTTTCTTTTTGATCATATCTGGGATCTTTTAGTTATAATAAAGAAATTTATTCCATTTTCATTTATTGTCATAACAGATAAATCTTATCATATTTTGTTACTCTCTTTTTTACTGCTTCCTCTGTTTTCTATTTTTTACTCTATGGTTGTGGTTTTGTTTTGTGTATTTCTCTTCTGCTGATAATTTGTTGTTTTACTGGGCTTTTTGTAATTGTATTTCATATACTATGACCCGTTTCCTGATTTATCAACTTTAAGCAGTAACTGTGGATGCCTGCTTTAAAAGGTGAGGAATGCTTTCTCCTAAATCACCTCCTTGTTAGCTTCTGATTTTCATAGTGATATTTTTATATTGTCAGAGTTTATAATATTTACACTTTTCTGTAATTATTCTTCCTACAAATGTTTAGCCTTCATTTTATATTTAAATGAATGTTTTGCTCAGCTCCACTCCTGTCATTCCCCAGCTTTGCTGGGCTGAATTCTTCGTTTAGATTCAATTCTTGGTTGGCTGCTATTCATTATTAAGTAGTTTTGCAAGATGGGTCAACAAGCATTATATTCTCTTGAGTTTGCAAATGTTTGAAAACGTTTTTCTTTTGTCTTTATTTATGTTTGAGGCCAGCCTGAATTTGCCTGGATTTTTAGATGACTTGATTTTTCTCTTGACACAATACTTAATGCTTACTACATGCAATAACCCCTAATATTTTCTCTTTTATTATATTTAATTTTCTAAACGCTTGTTATCACCCATTAAGTTAATTCCATGTTCTATGGTGTTTAATTTTTTTTTTTAGAAATCTGTACTAAAATATAGTATTAGATGACAGGGCATAGTGATCTAAGGTCACCAGCCACTTGAATTCCATGTGTTCTCTCAAAATATCTTCTTGCCTGGTCTGCTGGGTGCACTGCCCTGAGGGCTTGTTTTCTATGGCCTTCCATTTTGGGAGAGCACATCACCCTAACAAGAGATCAACCTGCTTAGTGAAGCCTCTTAAATGACTTAAGGTTTTATTTTGCTGGGTTCATGTTTATCTCTGCTCTGCTCATCCTGCACTGTCAGCTACAAAGCAGGTTCATGCTTCTTTTCTCTTCTCCTCATTTACCTCCATGAAGTTTCTTCAGGGTAGAAGGAAATTTCTCTCTCAGTGGAAATCTGTCTCTTCTAGCCCTGCCTCTCCTCCCTTCTGAGGTTGGAACCTCACAAAGATTTACCCTACAATCCCAATGTCCTACCCCTGTCTTCAAACTCTCTTTTTCTAAGTAAAAGTTTGTTGTCTGTAGTCCTCTGAACTCTTTCTCTTACTTTCAGTAAAATGCCTACCCTGCTAGAGACAAAGGTATATATCAGCTCTTGATACACTATCCCTTTTGGATTGAGTTCGAATTTCATTGCATGTTTTAAGATTATGGCTGTATTCTAATTATATTGTAGATGGAATTTTCTTCCCAATTTCTCAATTGTTCATTCATTTAGAGTTCAGGGAACAAAGTAGAATAACCATACTCTTACTCTATCATTTATCACAATCTTCTGTTAGAGATCCTTGATCCGACAGAGATATGATATAAATGCTCTTTTGAGAAAGATTATTCTAATCACCTTTTAAGGTATAGATTAAAGTGGGATATGGTGACGTGTCCAAAAAATCTTAGAATAATCTAGCCAGCACAGTCTAATAGAACCTGCTGCAGTGATGGAATTATTCTATATTTGCACTGTCCAATGTAGTAGTCCCTAGCTCATGTAGCTATTGAGTACTTGAAATGTGGTTTGTGAAACTGAGAAACTGAATTTTAAATTTTTTTAAATTGTAATTAATTCCAATTTAAATTTATATAGCATCATATGGTTAATGGCCACCATATTGGACAGTGCAGATCTAGGCAATATAAAGCCTGAACACTAAACTGTGGCTAAAGTAAATGGAAATAAAAGAGGCTATCCAAGAGGTATAATGGAAAAAAGAAATAACAATGTTTTTGTAGGGGAAGAGAGAGGGAGGAGATTTAAACAATTCAAAGGTAAGTGTGCTGGAGAGAATGAGGAAGCTGGTGGTACCATCCAATCAAAAGGGGATATTATCCAGGGCTATTTTGAAAAATAGATATTTTAACAGGTTGAGTTCCCAGTGGTAAGGAGACATCCACGTGGAAATGACTATATAAACAATTAGAATTCTCACACTGAATTGGAACAGAGGGAGGTCAGAACAACCAAAAAAAAATCTATTTCCTTGACATTTCTCTCTTGAGAGAGTCTTCTCTGCTTCCATACACCCCTTTTCAGAGATTGCCTTGTCCTCCCCCACGCAGAGAGATCCTGATATATGGCATAATAATGACGGTTCACAGAAATTACTATTTCACCTACTGAGTGATTAATATGAAATTAGTTACTGAAACACTCAGTGGCGCAGAGAGGAGAAATTTGATTTTGTTTTAGAAAGGAAAAATACAAGGTAAAATATTGCTTTGCATATATGGAGTAACTTTTCATCTGAGAATCTTTACATACTCAGCAAGCTTAATTAATGAGAAAACCTCTAAAAAAGAGAAATGATGAAATAAGGAACACAGATTCTAGTGTTCTATTTCTGTGATTTTTAAAAGTCAAGCTTGGTGGTTTCCTCTTTCATTAATGCACAAGTGTAGCCCCGTGTGGCAGCCATGAGATGTTCATCTTTCTGCTGAGTGATTTCTCTAGAAGGCATCCCACTTAGGAGGAATAGTAACCACACAAAATCCCGCCCCCTAACTTTATTGATGTCCTGTGCTCTATTTGCAATGGAAATCCATCCATATCATCACAGTGCAGCAAGCATCCTCCAATAATCCAGTCGGCATCGTCCCTGGAACGATTGTTTTGTTGCAGAATGGAGCAGGTTATCTTCTTCATCAAAAATTATTCAAAACAAACATCCATGAATCTGGAACTAACATGCATTGAAAGAGGACAGGCAGAGCCTCTTAACGGGTACCCTACTGTGTAATCTTCCTTTCATCTTCATTCAAAATCCCTTGGAGATTCAAGCTCCCCTTTGCACAGAATATAAATTCTTCTCATTACTTATGTGTAGGGTACATGATTTGACCTAGTCAAAAGAGATATGCAATAATGTATCCTGGCATTTATTTTCATCTGTTGTGACTTGAAGATACTGTTTTTTTGGTCCTATACCTTCTTCTTCATCTTTTTATTTTTCCTTCCTCCTCTCTACTCAAAGGGGAAAAAAAGCCATTCTGCCAAAAGGGAAAAGACCTTGAAAAATCATGGCTTTTACAGATTTTTACAAAGAGTTTGATGTTCTGTAAAATAAAACTAGCTGCCATGTGCAAAAATAGCTGTTTTTATTTGAAGAGGAAAAGATACTGAGAGAATTCAGTTTCTGTTTTTTCACTCATCCAGGCCTTCGATATACATTTCCAGGCATATATAGATCTTTCACTTCTAGCCCACGGTCCTCTCATATTCTCTGAGCCTAGTTCTTCAGATTTATCCCCATCCTTTCTTGAGTCTTTCTTTCACCACCTGAGCCAGCATCGTCTTATTTTTCTCCTCCTGTACACAATGTACCTTGTTTGCCCGGTGATGTGAAGTTACATTCTTTCCTCATTAGTGGAGAACACCTCCTGACACCATCGAATCACCATCGTCCAATAAGATGCCACAGTGACCTTTCCATTTTAACATGTAACTGGGAATTTAGGAGATCTGGCCTAACACTTTCCAGACTAAATGAAAAATTCTCAAATTCAGTTGGATTTGGAATCCACCTAAGTATATTTTTCTGCTCCCATTCCCAGTAGTCTACACAGTAAGTACACTGATTAGCAGTAGCATTTTGTAATATCACTAAAGGCTTTAGAGCTGTGGAGTTCTGCCAGTAATGGTGTTTAATTCACTTATATGCGCCAATTCGTCTCTGTCAGGAGCCTATTAATTTCTTCACTATTTTACTCTGTCTATAGCCCCTGTATAATGAAACACAATGATCCCCATTTGTGTAACCAAAAAACTTAGAGTCTCTCATAAATTATCTCTGATCCCACTGCTTTTAGTGACCAGAAAGCCTCTGTATTTCTTTTTCATATTTAAATCAATTTTTGCAAGCTCTTTTCTTTAGAAGAATACACTAGAACTCAAAGTCACCAAATGATAAAATCACAGACAAAGTATAAGATCCTGATGGGCTCTTTAACATGCATCCCTGTCCCAAGTCAGACTTCTTTAATATTACATCAAAGATGGCCTATTCCCATGAGCACAGCCCATTTATAGGGAGGAAATGTTACTGAAAATCAGCCTCTGACTCTGCAATCAGCCCAGTCATCAGTGGGCAGGATGTTAAAATACCTATAGCATTGCTATAAAAGTAAAGACCCTGTAACAAATAAAGGTCAGAGATATAAAATTAATCCTGTGGAATCTGCTGTTGGCATTTCTGCGTGGTGTGATCTTGAGTATCCAGGAAAGTGACAGTTAAGTGACTGACTAGGAGGAATTAACATAGATTCAGGAGAGTCTCTCAATGTATCAGCATATAAACTCACATACATCTTGTTCTGCATTTTTCAGGATTGGGGCAAAACATCAGGAGCTAAGGGAAAAGCAAGCAAGAGGTCTTATTGATTATGCTGCTGGTGCAATTGGATCACTGCATGATATGGACGATGATGAAATGGACCCCAACTATGCCAGAGTAAACCACTTCCGGGAACCATGTGCATCAGCAAATGTCTATAGGTCTCCATCTCCCCCTCGGACTGGACCACTGGGGTACCCTCGGGATGGCCGTCCACTGTCTCCAGAGAGAGACCACTTAGAGGGTCTCTATGCCAAGGTCATCAAGCCATACCATCCACCAGTGCCAGTTGACAGGTAATATAACTTATTGAAAGATGAATGTAGTTTTAATTCAGTAAGTTTCAAATCATCTCTACTGCTGAAGCAGATAAAACTATATCCTTCAATCTATTAAAACTGAAATGACATAGTACCCTTGACAAGTGCTATGCTTTGACCTACCCGTAAGGTATCAGCCATCAAAAATAAAACAATTGACAGTTCTAAGGTGGCATGAATGAATCGTAGTAGTTGAGTTCATGAGGCAACAGGGAGCAATTTTTGAAGGAATATTGTAACAGAGAACTAGTGATAAAACTCTGAAGGAACATTGTCCTTTCTCCTAAGAGCCCTACTATATAAGACTTATTCAAGAAGATGGCATGACACTTGGAGGTGAAGAGTCAGAGAAGAGAGTGGTGACTTCTAAGTGGGTGTGATTATAGATAGCCTCAGAATTGCAGAAGACTTTGCAAAGATTGGGATTTTCTACTGAAGGCATATGTGATCCTGCATAGATATTCATGGGTGATCAGAGGTAGAAAGGAGATAATCTTGGCAATAGGAGTTTGATGAAGTAGAGAAAGATAAGAGGTGACAAGGCCAAGGATCTTTAGGTTTTGCAGCTGAGGAAAGAGATAATAGGACCATCTGTCAGTACAATTGAAGTAGGTAGGGAAGAAGATGATTCCAACCCCACCTCCTGCCAAAAGCAAAATGCCTTATCCCTTGAAAGGCTGGTATAAGAGAGTGTTAGTCAATATATATTGTTAGGTGACCCTTGGAATTACACACAGAAGGAATGAGTTGACTGACCTTGGTTTAATCTGCTGTAACTTGAAGTCTGGAGGGAGGAGGTGAGGGGGGAAGGGTGGCAGGCACAAAGAGCTCTCATTCCAGCTGAAAAAAAGACTTGTTTTCCAGATTCCTTTTGGTCCTGACAACCACCTACTCCCAATTAGTAACCAGCGTTTGTGTGATAGCGTGATATATCGTATATGTTTACCGTTTACATTTCCCCAGCTGGGTGATATTATGCACTTTCAATTAGGTTGGGGAGAGGAAGGAAAATCATGGCGTTTTTATGCAGACTGTGAAGTGCAGCTTCACAAGACTGATTACCTTTCAGAGCCTTTCCAATAACCAAGTGGGAAGGAAGGAGCAATTTTTAATCCTTACTGTCAAGCCTCCAGGTTGATAGTATTAAAGAAAGATGGTCAAGTTTTTCTTTGGGATAAAATGAAAATATAAATTCCTGTGACTGTGTGAGACAGCCATAACAAAACTGTTAATTCAGAGGACTGATTAAAAGCTGGCCTTTTTCTCCCAAGCCTTTATAAAGGGTTGAATTTTTATCACGTAAATAATGATACCAGGCATGAGTCTCTTCTGGCCCAGAAGACAGCCAATCTTCCCTTCTCTAAATCAGATAGGTCTTCATAGTAAACCCCTTGGCAAGTGCCCTCTGCTAGAATCCCAGTGCAGAACTGTTTCTAGAAACCTCCAAAGCCAATATTTCCGATTCTAATTCCATGAAAATAAATAATAAGCATTCTGTTTAAAAATGTCCACTACTCAAATGCATGTGGAGAATTCTGTGTTAAGCCACACTGAACAGGTTTTCTTACTTCTTTCTTCTTATCCCCAATGGCTAATGTGCATTGAAAGTCTCTAAGAGGAGCATACAACAGTCAATGCTATCACTCCCCAATTTTCTGTCACCTAAGGCTTATTTTTTTTTGTCAAACATTATGATTGTTCTTTGGAACACTAGAAGACTCTATCCTGAAGCTAATTTTCACCCACATAGATTTGACCTGGACAGAAATTTCTTAGGATAATTGTAACTGTAGCCACTATAGAATGATATCAGGAAAAAAAAAATGTTATTTACTGCCCAGCCCAGACATGTATAAGCAATATTCTTTCCTTTGGCTCTGACCTCTTTGTATTAATAAATGATCTAAAGTTCCTTCAGTGGAGTTTTAGACAGTTGTCATATTTTTGGATAACAGATCAAAGTGTAACTCCTTATACTCAAAATTATCTTTATTCTGCTCTTATCTTTTTTTAAAATTTTATTATTATTATTATTTTTTAACATCTTTATTGGAGTATAATTGCTTTACAATGGTGTGTTAGTTTCTGCTTTATAACAAAGTGAATCAGTTATACATATACATATGTTCCCATATCTCTTCCCTCTTGCATCTCCCTCCCTCCCTCCCTCCCTATCCCACCCCTCTAGGTGGTCACAAAGCACCGAGCTGATCTCCCTCTGCTCTTATCTTTAATCGTATTTAAAAATTGTCTTAAGCAGTTTTTGTCTTGGCACATAATAAGCCTTCAATAATGTTAGCTATCATCATCATCATCATCATCATCATCATTATCATTACTGGTTTTTATCAGTGAGGTTCTGAACTTTCCAACATGCCTGGGTCCAGGTGAGTCTAAGCGAGTTGCTGTGGCAGCATCCCGAACAGTGCCCATAAGCAGGAACTCTGAGCTCTAACCCTACCTTATTTACAGTTAGAGGCCTGTCATTCTTTCAGTCATCTGTACAGACTTTGACTCACTCAGTAAGTGTTCATTTGGCACCTACTGTGTTCTAGCCTCTGTTGTAAGCTCTAGGGATGATACAAAGATGACTCTGATATGGTCCCATTCCAGAGGAAGTCATATTCTAGGGAGGAGGGAATCAACACATGTAAAAATAGATAATTGCAATTTAATGTAAACAGAAGAAAAAGAAGCTTTTCTTTTCTAACTCTGCTGCTCACAAAAGGTCTCCAAAAGGAAATGATATTTGAACTGGCTCTGGAAGGATTCATAAGAACTGACCAGATACAGTAGAAAAATTGTTTTCCTTACAGACTAATTAGCATGCACAGGGGTGAAGTGGCCGGAAAGAGCATGGCACATTAGGAAAGCTCAGAAGCACCCAGAACATGGAGAGTGGATGGGAAGGAAAGTGAGAGGAGATGAGGCTGGAAAGCAGATTGGAGCCAAACTGTGAATGAATAGGTTCCATCCTATACTCACCCTTATTAATTGGTAGTAGCTGTCTGCAAATCTGTGTTAAGAAGGGTTCTGATCAGGGTCCCAGAGGTTGGGGATGAAAGGAGAGATGAACGGGTGAAATACAAAGAATTCCTAGGGCAGTGAAAATACTCTGTATGATATTATAAAGATGGATACATGTCATTATACATTTGTCTAAACTCATAGAATGTACAACACCAAGAGTGAACCATAATGTAAACTACAGACTTTGGGTAATAATGATGTGTCAGTGCAGGTTCACAGTTTTAGCAAATGTACCACCCTGGCAGGGCATGTTATTAAGGAGGGAGGCTATGCATGTGTGGGTGCAGAGGGTATATGAGAAATCTCTGTACCTTCCCCTCAATTCTGCTGTGAACTTAAAACTGCTCTAAAAAAATAAAATCTTAATTAAAAAAGAAAGAAAGAAAGAAAGGAAAGAAAGAAAGAAAGAAAGAAAAGAAAAGAAAAGAAAGAAAGAAAGAAAGAAAGAAAGAAAGAAAGAAAGAAAGAAAGAAAGAAAGAAAAAGAAAGAAAGAAAGAAAAAGAAAGAAAGAAAGAAAGAAGGGTTCTGAAGTTATGCTTGAATAGTTGTGTCTGCCCTGGGCTCCAGAAGGATGAGCAGTAGTGTGTGTGCAGTGGGTGATCCTGTGCACAATGGGAGCCACCAAAATGCCGTAATTAGGTAATGAACTGATAGATCTGTATTTGGGGAGAATAGCTCTGCCAGCTTGATGGCAGACAAAAAGGAAGATGGTTAGATGGTGAGATAAATTAAGATATGATTAGAGTAGTGAAGGATGGCAAGGGCCTGGGATAAGAGAGTGGCACTGGAGACAGGAGAAAATAAGAAAGAGCCAAAAACCTTAGCTTAAAACTAGGAGAAAGATGTTTAGCAGAGACCACAGAGGTAAGATTTTCAAATGCTTCAGAGAGGTCATTAGAATGAGGACTAAAAAGAGGATTTGGGATGTGGCCACTAAGAGGTTATTATTTAATTTAGAGAGAACAGTGTCAATAGCCAGACAGGAGGAGAGGGAAAATTACAATAAGAGAGTTGATTAGGAAGTGAGAACTGAGTGAGCATGGTGGTAAAGAGAGAGAAGAGTAGTTGTAAGATGGGAAGGCTTGCAACCTTGAAATTCTTTACATGACAGTATTTCAGAGCTAACAAGAGAATTCAGAGACCATCCACAATAGCCTTCTCTTATTATCATTGCAGAAACTGAGGCCCAGAGAAACTGGGTAACTTGCCCAAGATAGCACAGCATGGAGTCAAGACTTTATTTATTTAGTGTCTACTAAGTGTCAGGACCTGAGTTCAGTACTGGGTCCATCAGGAAACAAGGAGGAAGACGGGGACCTTCTTCTCCATATGGAGCTTGCTGTCCACTGGATGCTACAAATGTAAACATGCAATGAGAACACAGTGTGAAAAGTGCTCCTGTAAGGGAAGCATGGGGTGACTGCTGAGTTTGGGGTTGCTGGCTTGGAGGCACAGGGAACAGTGTGGGCGAAAGCCAGGAGGTGAGAGGAAGCACGCTGTGTTAGAGGAACCAGAGGAAACACGATAAAATAGAAAATAGAAACCGGAGTGAGAGGAGTAATGACGAGAGATAAGACACGAGGGTCAGAGAGCTGGGCAAAAGGCAGATGACAGAGCCTGGTGGGCCTCCGTGAGGAGTCTGGACCCCATCCTGAGAGGTAGGACAGGGCTCACAGAGGGTTGAACTGTGAGACTTAGTCCTGGAATTAAACCCCGCCTAGGCAGTTGACCCTCACCTCCTCATCTGCAAAAGGAAGGTTATATTGACAGCCTCACATGTAGTGATGCTTAAGTACGATTTTACTTTTTGCATTTTGGGGGTATCTATATAAAGTATACCTCTATTTGTTCATATATCTCTGTGTCCAAGGAACATGTCATATTGTGTGGTTCACAGAGGCTTCTGAATAGGGGCAGCTTCTGCCTCTTACCTCCCTGCTTCTCAAGGGTTGACCCTGAATGCTCAGCCCTTCTGAGAAACACTTGGCTTATAAAGGATTCATCTTTGCAAGATGGTGGTTAAAAAAATCCCTACCACCATGACGGATTCAAAAGACTGCATTTGCCCGGGACTGTTTCTCCCAGGATTTGAACAGAGCATGGGTTAAGTCCCGTCCCCAAAGCCTGGCAGCTACTTAGGGTTTATAATGCATTAGGCTCCCTCCGCAATGCCAGCATTTAAAGGCTCCTACAGTATATGACCATTACAGCTTTATGTCTGGGTGAGGATACAGTAGTCCCAAGTAGGGGCAATGGAAAGTGTGTGTGGCCCTTGACGCAGTTGAGGTTCTGCGTTACTCCACGGGGTTATCTGAAATTCTTTACTAGAGTTAGCCAGATGTGTTGAACCACGCACCCCATTAGTGAAAATGCTTTTGGGTGTTAACTCCCCAAAATATGTGTATTTGTTTCTAAGTGATACTCACTTATTTACCTTACTAATATATGCATTGTAGAATACACACCAAATATAGAAATTAATAAAAAAATGAGATTTTGTTTTAAACATAAGTAATAGTTCTAATGTGTTCTTCCTCCTCTCAAACGGGGTGCACACAGCTCATTTTGGAGATGATTGGTCTCAAGTTCAGGCTCCATGGGGATAGGGACCTTGCCTGCTTTGGCTCACCATTATCTCTACAATTCCCAGAACAGTCTACACTCAATGAATAATTTTTGCCCCAAGTAACATTTACCATAGATCGTGGATCAACCTACCTGGACACAGAATCTAAACCTCATTATTAGCCCTTCAGATATTTGAAGTGGCTGCTATGACCACCTTCATTAACAAACATTTATTGAACTCCAACATGAGGCAGGCTCTGTGCTCAGAGCTGGCTTTACAAGGATGAAGAAAACAAATACATAACCTTGAGAAGTATAATCATTTCTTCAGTAGAAACTCCTCTAGCTATCTTAGCCATGTCTTATGTTATAATCCACATCTTTAGCCTTCTTGGTAGCTGTATTCTGAGTACACTCAAGTCTACTGAGTTTATGACTGCCCTCTGTAGAGCGTGCCATGCAGAACTGGATTCTGTGTTTCAGATATGGTCAGAAAAGCACAGAAATCGATGGGACTCTTGCATCCTTTGGTCTTAATTCTTTACACTTGTTAATGTGGCCTAATTAACAAGGCAACTAATCAGCTGTCATTGTTGGCTCACATTGCACCAACTTAAATATGTGCTTGTTAGGTTTGGCCAATTGTTATAGCCAATAAAGATATTTTAAAGTATTGATTTTTGTCCTCCAATATATTAGCTATCCTTCCTAGCTTTATACCATCCTCATATTTAATCATTGTGGACTCGTATATGTTATTGATAAGATCATTGGTCAATGTCAAGTACAATCCCTGCAACTCATCACTCGAGACCTCCATCAATCGATACTCCTTCAGATGTTAAGTTAGCTATTAATCCAGCCTACTGTTTATCTGGTGTGCATTTTCGGTCCATCCATGAACGTCGTGGAAGACTGTTAAAAACCATAACTCATTAGATGTCCCTAAGCTTGTCATCAGAACTAATGTTATCTTCCTACCATGTTACTTGAATGTCCATTTGGTTCAGAGTTGGGCTGAACAGTTGTCCACAGAATGGACTAGCCAAATTTCTAGGGGCCTCAGAAGAGCTGTCAATAGCAACAGTGTGTTCAGTCAGACCCTGTTTGGCTGTAAACAATAGAAAACCCAACTGATATACTTGTCTCAACCTTCAAGGAAAGTAGGTGGCCCTGGCCCTCATAAAGTGGCCTCTTTTCATTTCTTTTCCTCTACTTTCCCCCAGCGGCTAGGCCTTTTTCTCATGTTGCCTCATGATTCTCAGATGACTACTGCAGCTCCAGACTTTGTGTCCACTCTCCAAGAAGAAAGTAGGAAAAAAGTGCAAATGGCCAATGAAATGTGCCAGTCAAGTTCATCTCTTTGAAAAGATTTCCCAGGAGACCCCAACAACTTCTCATTGGCAAAACCTATAAGTCTCCTGTAGTTACAAGACGGTACTGAGAAATAGTGTTTCATCTTTCCAGTAAGTAAAGACAAGGGAGAAAGGAGTTCTAATGGCTTTTAGGGAATCACTCCATGGAATCCACCACAGATTACCTCTAGATGATATCTCTTCTTTTGTTTTTTAATTCCATTTCATAATGCAAAAATTATAGATGGATGCTACAATGTATTGATGTTCAATATATTGTTGTGGGAGGCAATTCTTATTATGTAGACCCTCTTTTATAGCTAAGACCCAAATATTTCAGTCTGAATAACTTCTAATATCACTGAAGTAAAGCAAGTGGGGAACATGTATTCTTAGTTTTCTGGAAAACTGAAAACATACTGAAAAAGTATGTTTGGGGGAAATTCAAAGATAAGGATGATGAAGGATAAGAAAAGTGTTAACAGGAAAGCTTCATGGCCAGCTGTGAACATCTCTTGTGCTCCTGGGGCAATGCGGGATCATTGATGTCTCTTTCCCAAACAGTTGCTTGATTTCAGAGGTCTAATATTTCAGTGAGTCACAGCTTTGTCATGCACGGTTCATGCCTCTGTTGGTGTTTATCCCCAATCTCTTTCTCTAGTGATTTTTCCTGTTAATTTTACTTTCATTTAACAGCTTTTTTGCTCTCACTTCTGATTCACAACTTTGTGAGGCTGTGTGTAGGGATTTGAACAGTGAATACAGTAGATTACTTGGAGATGTGTCTTTTAGTTTCTACAAACAGAGCCAAAGTACTCTTGGTTCAGTTTGGGAATCCCAGTGATAAATGCCATATCCATAGAGAGTTAAAATTCATCAGTTGAACAAAGCAATCAGATTTTTTTTCTTAGAACATATTACCATCAATTTTTAAGTGACTTTTAAAGAATAATGAGAAATCTCTTAATGAAAGAATCTCTATGACCAGATAAGTGCTAATAGTAACTGATATACCATTAACTCTACTTTCCTCCATCCCCTCTCTTTAAAACTTGATGTTCTCATTAGCTTTTTTTTCCATCTTCTGAGACCCCTACTCTTGGGACTCTACTAGACTTATGTTTGCCTAAGTTGAGAGTTTCCAGGGGTGACAAATGTAGACACCCTTCTCCTTTATTATGCATGAGCTAGGCAAGGATGTTTGGCACTCAGTGACCATCCATTTCCAAGACCTCCACCCCTATGCCATCCCCAGTCACTGGTAGTAAGTGAGCACATCTGAGGAATGCTTGCCAAAGAATTACTCTGATTTCTTAAAGCTGTCATCTAAGCACTGACTTGACTGTTTTTCAAACAAATGTCCTGATCCTGAGGATATATTCATCTAACTTACCCTGTTTACTAAGAGAGGTAGGAGGGAATACACAGAATTATTTAGACATCATAGATAGCACAGAACAGAACCAAATACAGAGTCTTCTGCCCTCTAGGGGGATGCAGCTGATATATTGGAATAGTAATGGTGATATGCTATGAGAAGGTTAAGCCAAAGAAGCTATAGGAGCACAAGAGAAGGGCACTGAATGCAGATCTGGGTGGCCAAAGAAGACCTCCTTGGAATCTATATTGTGACCTAAAGAACAAGTAGAAATTAATCAGGCAGGCAGAAGAGCATGACAAAGGCCCAAAGAGAAAACATGGTACACTTAGAGAACTGCATATATCAGAAGAGCTAGAGTGCGGTATGTAAATTGGGGCCAGCTAGAGGAAAAAGATGAAGGTGAACACAGGCCATATTGTTAAAGGCCATATAATCTGAGATAAAGCATTTAGACTCAAGAGCAACAAGGAACCCTTGACATGGAGGTAGCTTGTTCAGATTTATGCTTCGGAAAGTAACAGAAATTCTGTAGAGTAGGTATCTATTTCACAAGTGTGAAACTAGCAGCTCAGAGAAATTAAGAAACTTACCTATAGTAACATAGGTAATAACGTTGGCAGAGCCAGGATCCCAGCCCAGGTCTGAGTCCAAAATCCATGCATGAGCTTCCAGCTATGCTAGGGATTTTCAAACTGCAGGCTGTAACCTTGAAATCCATTTAGTGGGATCAACCAACATTTTTTTTAAGAAAATAGGATTGACAAGAATAGAAAAGATCATTGCATAGATTGTAATAAGTGTAAGAATTATTTCATTATTTCTTTAAATTATATATGTATGTAAAATGTATATACATATATGCATATGTATACAGAGTATACAGGGTATGTGAGTGAATACTGGGATATGATGCAAAATGCATTTATCACTGTAGATTGCAGTTTACAATGTTGGAATCCACTAAATGTGCAAAGAGCATGCATGTTGCTCCTCACCTGCCAGACACCCTGCCCTCCCTCTCTCCCTCATTCATTCATTCATTCATTCATTCATTCCATTAAAAAATATTAGATGTCTGTTAGGTGCAAAGCATCCTACTCAAAGCTATAGAGGTACAAAGAAGTATCAGAAGCCTTAGGCTTTGACCTACTTCTCTGTAGTGGTGCTAGATTTGTGTTGATCTACCACACTTACTCCAAGCCTCTTGTGACCTGAGGTTTGCATTACTCTATTAGGTGAAGCCACATACCTTTTCATTACACAATCTTTGCTGATACTAGAGACAGATTCCAAAGTACCCTCTTCATAATTTCTGTATTTAATGCAATGTGTAATCAAGAATAAGCCATTGTTAGCTCAGTTGCTTTCCTGTGTTTATCCTTTCAAACAATAAATAATCAGTGGGATGAGAAAGGGCAGTAAAAGATAGTTTTAATGTCAGTACTCATAAGTGTCCAACATCTTAAAGAGATGTTTTAATATTTATACACTGCAGAATACTCTCCCCTCTGGAGAGGTGACTGGGAATTGATATGAACCCAGACAGAAATAGAGTTCAAGAGCCATTGTTTTGCACAGACTTTCAATCAAGGCTGAGTAGCACTCTGGATTCCCTCAAACTTGGCTATTACTCAGCCTCTGGCTTTCCTCTGAGCACAAGGCTAGGAGGGATATTCGCTTCAGTGCAGACACAGTGGATTTTCTATGTCAAGGTCAGTAGCTGGACTGGGCGCAAGCCATGCCCATCCTTAGAGCAAAGCCTGGCTGGGTATCCTTATACAACTCCTTCTTATTTTTCTTTCTGGCTTAGTATCCTCATCTATAAAATGAGCATAATCGTAGTACCTACCTAAGACTGTTGTTACAAGAATTTAACTGAGTTTATGCATGAAAACAAACAAACAAAAAAAACAGCATCCAGCAGTTAATAAGCACCATTAAAGTTTAAGCTAATATTATATATGCTGTTATCTGGGCATTTACACCATTCTGCAATTAAGAGTACTATTAATCTCCTAGGAGTGAATTAAAGTTGGGTGGAGAGTTCCAAAATGTTCTTACTTCTCCATTTAGTAAATTTTTTTTCAGTTTGGATGAACAGTTCTTGCCAACATGACCTCATGTATTTTTGTTTGCTTCTTTCATAACCATATACTTATAGTTATTATATATAGCCATGTTTATACATAATTATAATTACTTCTTAACTCTTTATTTTGAACTTTTTATAAAGTCACAGGAAATTGAAATATAGTGTAGAGAAATCTCTTGTACACTTCACCCAGTTTTCTCCAGTGGCTGCATCTTACATAATTATAATACAATATGAAAATCAAGAATTTGATTTTGGTACAATGTGTATGTAGTTCTATGCCATTTTATCACACATCTAACCACTTCTGCAATCAAGATGTGGAACTAATTCATCAACACAAAGCTGTCCTTCCTGCTACCCTTTTACAGTTATACACCCTCTTCCTTCCACCATCCCCAACCCCTGGCAATCATTAATCTGTTTCACATCTCTATAATTCTGTCACTTCTAGAATACTGCATAAATGGAATCACATAAATGGGGAAGTTTGTGACCTTTTGAGGTTGGCTTTTTTCACACAATATAATGCCCTTGTGATCCATCTGAGTTGTTGTGGGTATCAGTAGTTCATTCCTTTTATTGCTGAGTAGTAGTCTGTGGTATGGACGTACCACAGTTAGTTTAATCATTCACCTATTGAGGGACATTTTAGTTATTTCCAGCTTGGTAACAGAGCTGCTATGAATAGTCACCAATAGATTTTTGTGTGAACATTAAGTTTTATTTCTTTCTTTCCTATCTGTAAGTTTCTAACTTTATTTCCTTATCCTGTCTTATTACAATAGCTAGAACTTCCAGTTCTATGTTGAACAGCAATCACAAGAGTGAACTCCTTGACTTGTTCCTGACCTTAGGGGGAAAGCATTCAGTCTTTCAACATTAAGTATCATGTTAGCTTGGTTTTTTGTAGATGTCTTTATCAAGTTGAGGAAGTTCTCCTTAATTTTTAGTTTTCTGAGTTTTTTTTTTTTAATCATAAATGGGTATTGAGTTTTGCCTAATGTTTTTCTGTTTCAACTGATATGATCTTGTGATTTTCTTCTCTAGCATGTTAATATGTTGGATTACATTTATTACTTTTCAAAAACAGAACCACCTTGCCTCCTGGAGTAAAACGCATTTGGTCATGGTATATAATTCTTTTCACATATTACTGAATTTTATTTGCTAAAATTTCTGTACGAATTTTTGCATCTATATTCATGAGGGATATTGGTCTGTAGTTTTGGAGTGTTTTTGTACTCTCCTTGGGTTTGGTATCAGGGTAATACTGGCTTCATTGAATGGGTAGGAAAGTGTTACCTCCTTTTCTTTTTCTGGAAGAAATTGTATAGAAATGATGTTAATTCTTCTTTAAACATTTGGTAGCATTCTCCAGAAAAACCATCTGGGCCTAGAGATTTTGGGGAGGTGTTTTTTCGTTTGTTTTTTAAATATTTATTTATGTTTGGCTGTGTTGGGTCTTCGTTCCTGTGGGAGGACTCCCTCTAGCTGCGGCGAGCAGGGGCCACTCCCCATTGCGGTGCGCGGGCCTCCCACTATCGCGGCCCCCCCCCCCCCCCCACTGTGGAGCACAGGCTCCAGACGCGCAGGCTCAGCAGCTGTGGTTCACGGGTCTAGTTGCTCCACGGCATGTGGGATCCTCGCAGACCAGGGCTTGAACCCACGTCCCCTGCACTGGCAGGCAGACTCTCAACCACTGTGCCACCAGGGAAGCCCTTGGGGAGGTTTGTAATGAGGAGTTCAGTGTCCTTAATAATTATAAGGCTGTTCAAATTATATTATGTGAGTTTTTATAATTTTTACTTTTCTAGGAGTTGGTCTGTTTCATCTACGTTGTCAAATTTATGTGTATGGAGTTGTTTATAGTATTCTTTTATTATTCTATTGGTGGTATATTCCCTTACTGAACTATGGAGTCTAGTAACATCCTCTGTTTCATTCCTGATTTTAGTAATTTGTTTCTTTTCTCTTTTTTCTTTGTCAGTCTCATTGGAGGTTTGTTAATTTTACTGATCTTTTTTAAGAACCAGCTATTTTATTTTATTAATTTTCTCTATTAATTTTCTGTTTCAAATTTCACTGATTTATGTTCTTCATTATATCCATTTTTCTGCTTCCTTTTTTTTGTTTTCTTTTTTCTCTTTTCCCTAATTTTTTGCAGTGGGATCTTAGATTACTTATTTGAGACTTTTTTTCTTTTCTAGTGCAAGCATTTAATGCTATAAAATTCCCTCTCAGCACTGCTTTAGCTGTATCTTATAAATTTTGATATATTGCATTTTCATTCTCATTCAGTTCATTGTATTTTTTTATTTCCCTTGAGACTTTCTCTTTGACCCATGGATTATTTAGAAGTGCATTGTTTAGTTTCCAACTGTTAGGAGACTTTCCTATTATCTTTCCGTTCTTGATTTCTACTTTTACTTCATGTGATCAGAGAACAAACTCTGTAGATTTTTTACTTTCTGTTTTAAAGTTAAAATATCCTCATGTGATTGTGGATTTATCTACTTCTTCTTTTAGTCTTCTCAATTTTTGCTTTATGCACTTTGAAGTTTGTTATTAGATGCATGCAAATTTAGGATTGTCATATATTCGTGAAGGATTGACCCATATATTATTATGACTCATCTCATTTTATTTCTAGTAATTACTACTGCTTTAAAGTCTACTTTGTCTGATATTGATATAGTTATATCACCTTTCTCTTGCTCAGTTTTTGCTTAGTATATCTTTTTCATTCTTTTACTTTCAATATTTCTGGATCCTTATATTTAAAGTGTGTCTTTTGTAAGAGGCATATAGTTAGCCTTGGTTTTGTTTTCATATCCAGTCAGGTAATATCTGTATTTTAATTGTAGTATTTATGCTGCTTACATTTAATGATTCTGCATATATAATTTGATTTAAGTTTCTATTTCACTCTTCATTTTCTACTTGTTCCACCTATTCTATGTTTATTCTTCTCTGTTTTCTTGCCTTTTTCAAGATCATTAATCAAGCATTTTGTGTGATTCAGTTTTTCCCTTGAGTCTGAGTTTGTTATACATTTTTATTTATTAATTTATTTAATTTATTTATTTTTGGCTACATTGGGTCTTCATTGCTGCATGCAGGCTTTGTCTAGTGGTGAGCAGGAGCTACTCTTCATTGCAGTGCGCGGGCTTCTCATTGCAGTAGCTTCTCTTGTTGCAGAGCACGGGCTCTAGGCATTCGGGCTTCAGCAGTTGTGGCACATGGGCTCAGTAGCGGCTCGTGGGCTCTAGAGTGCATGCTCAGTAGTTGTGGCACACGGGCTTAGTTGCTCTGTTGCATGTGGGGTCTTCCCAGACCAGGGCTTGAACCCGTGTCCCCTACACTGGCAGGTGGATTCTTAACCACTGTGCCACCAGGGAAGCCCTGTTATACATTCTTTCACTCTTCTTTTATTACCTTTAGTACTCAAGAGATGATAACACGCATTCTTGATTTATTGTAGTGTAAGATAAATTAGTACTTTTATCATTTCTTGAACAATGTATGGACGTTGGAACACTTTAACCACATTTAGCCCACCTACTTTTTAGGCTATGCTTTCATGTATTTTAAATCTACCTATCTTTTGAACCCTGCAATACAATGTAATTATTATTTTATATGATAACTATTCATTTATTTTAACTATTTTTATTTCTCCTTGTTTCTCTCTGAATATCTTTGCTTCCATCCTGGGATATTATTCCTTTTTCCCTTTATAACTTACTATGGTATTTCTTGTAATGTGGCAAAGCCTCTCAGTTTTTGTTTGTTTTAAAATATTTTTATTTCATATTCATTTTTAAGGATAGTTTCTTTGGGTATGTAGTTATCAGGGGTTTTTTGTTTGTTTGCCTGTTAACGTTTTAAAGGTATCATTCCAGTATTTCTGGCTTCCAATGTTTTCATCGAAGTCTGTTGTCAGACTGCTGTTACTCCTTTGAAAATGATGTATTTTTTGTCTTTGATTTATTTAAAAGTTTTCTGTCTTTGGTTTTTCAGCAGTTTTACTATGGTGTGTGTGTGTGTGTGTGTGTGTGTGTGTGTGTGCGTGCGTGTGTATGTGTGTGTGGTGTTGTGTTTAAACAGGGTTAGGATTTGTAGAGCTTCCTAAATCTGTGATTTAATGTCCTTCATCAATTTGGAAAATACTCAGCTGTTGTCTCTTTAAATATTGTTTCTGTTCCATTTTCTTGCTCTCTTTTTTCCTTCTGAGACTCCAAAGACACAAAAATAGTAGACCATTCTGTACATGTACATGTTCCTTGCTGTCTGTTCTGTGCTTCTGTTTTGCTTGCTTGTTTGTTTTTCTCTACGTTTCAGTCTGGTTATTTTTGAACACCGTGTCTTCCAGTTTAATAGTCTTGCCTTTTGCTCTATCGAAAGTTCTATTAATCCCATCTGTTGAGTTCCTAATTTTAGTTATTGTAATTTTCAGGTTTAGAGTGTCCATTTGTTTGTTTTACCCCAAGATCCTACTGTTCTGATGAAATTCTCCATCTTATCATCTTTTTTCTTGACTTTATTAATTACATTTTTTTTCAGAACCATGTCTAATAATGTAAATATCTGGATTAGCTGTGGGTTGATCTGTACTGTTTTATTTTCAGTCATTTGGTCTTATCTCCTGGTATGCATTGATTGAATGCTAGACATAGCACTTGAAAAATTGTAGAAATAATCTCCGGTTGATGTTATCTTTCTCCAGAGAGGATTTTTTTTTTTTTTGCTTTCTGGCAGGCAGTGAGAGTAGGGGCATATTGCCTTAATCCAGTCTTGGAATTAGGTGTCTGGAAGCTGGATTTTAGTTGTTTTAACTGTAGTCTGTTTGTAGTTTGTTCTTACCCTGGGGGTGTAGCCTTTCTGTGATCCTAACTAGAAATCTTGGTTGTTTACCAGGCCCTTATTCCTTAGCAGACATAAACTCTAATTTCTATTTTCCCAACCCTATGGGAGTGTCAGATTTTCTGACAAGTCTCTTAGCCACTAAACTGTGCTCACATTTTAGCACTTGATTCTGTGCTACTTATGAATTAGCAAATGACTTGCAGAGAACAGTGCCACAGAATATTGGGCTTAATTCAATGTGCTTACCTGCTTTTCAGAATCAGTCTTAGCCCCTCAGTTTCTGGCTGCTTTGGGAGTTCTCCAATGCCATCAAGCAGTTTTTTTGTTTTGTTTTGTTTTTTCCCTAATTGGTTCAGCTTCTCTGGTTCTTCTTATGAAAATGAGACTACGACAAGCTATTCCATCACTACCAAAAACAGAACTTTCTTTTTATTGATGTTGGTGTTGATAATGTTCATGGTTATTTATGGTTAATAGACGTTGTTAGAAGAATAAAAAAACTAAGATGTATGATAGCCATATGTATAGGGTCTGGTACATAGTAAGCACTCATAAATGGTTTGACATTTGAATCTAAATATATACTGATTTTGAAAAATTGTAGAAGAGATTTGTCATTAGCATTCAGTTTTTTTCGTGTTGTTCTTTCTTGTGGAGGCCCCAGAGAACAGCATCACTGTCGTGCTCTTGAGTGTTGGTCTCATGAACTTTACATCAGTAACATTTCTAAAGGCTACCTCTCCTTACCATGCTCTCACTCAGAGACCCTGTAGGCCATTGTCACCATTTCAGTGACCATGTTTAGCAAGTGGGAGGTAAGCTTGTTTCCTTCTCTTGCAGCTCATGCCTCAGTATTTTTCCATAGAGAACAACTAATCTGATGGTGCTCAACTTCAGCCCTTTCTCTACTTAACTGTTTTCCTGTGTTCTGCCACAGCTTTCCACCCACTGCAGCTTTGTTCCAGGCTTTTTCTTCTGGCAGCGAGGCCAGTGTTGGTGAAAGCTGGCAAGTATCTTATGAATTGGTTTCTCTGTGCACTTATGTGAGTGAAAACTAAGAAATGCCAAGAAAAAGAAGCAGAACTAGATCTAAATGTTTCAGAAATTCAGGACATTATAGTACCAAAAGGCTTGTACGTGCTTAATTCCAGTTTAAAGTCTGGAAACAGCTTTTATGAGTGTATGTAATTTCCAAGTCTTAAAACTAATTCACTGGAAAGCAAAACATGTAAAGCAGTAGACTTCAACAGTAATTTTTAGATCATATGAGTCTACATGCAGTTTTGAAGAGGCTCAGTCCATAGATTTCCTTTTGGGTCATTTTTTTTTTTCTGAGAAGGAATTTCTCCAAACTTAGCTATATCAGATAGAATATGTCCAGAATCTACTTAGATGTGGGTTTTAGGATATAGAGGCATAATATATATGAGGATTTTCAAGACTAAGGCTGGTGACAGTGATGAAGATGGTGATGATAGCTAATAATAGTATTCATTGAACACTTAATATGTGCTCAGTATTGAGACATTTTACATGCATTGTATTGCCTCTTGAGAAGTATCTAACTATCCATTACCTCTCTTGAGATTATCATCTTTCTCCTAGTGTTCAATAGCATGGAATTTGAATTTGGGTGTAAATCCTAGATATAAGATCCTAACTCTACCACTCTGTGGTCCTTGGCCATAGTATGTAACATCTTTGAGCCTCTCTTTCTTCACCTCTAGGGTGACTATGATGCCATGTCTCATAGGATTCTTGGATATTTGAAGAGTTAATGCATGTTAAACTCATAGCACAGTGGCTGTCTCGTTTTGAGTGCTAAGCAAATTTTGGCCATTATTTTTTTTCTCACTTTTTTTTTTTTACCACTATTGGTTAAGATACCCTTCCCTTCAGTAGATGAGTCAGGTGGAGAATGTAGTGAATAGAAATATATAAAAATAGGAGAAAGGGGGATTACAGGAACCACTAAGGATGTGTCCTGAAACAGCTTACCTTTCAGGCCAGGGCTTAGGAAACATGGTTCTTTTACACTTGTTTGAGTTTCATAAAATTTACTATTTAATGACTCCCCATTCCTTCAACCAATATTTATTAAGATTTGGTCATAGTTCTTACTATCATGGAACTTAAGATCTACTGGAGGAAATAAACATCAAATAATTGTAACTACTTCTTGAGTACTCCCAAGGAAAAGTACAAGGTGCTGTGAACATATTTGATGTTATGAAGAATTAACTGAGAAAGTGACATTTAAGTTGAAACTTGAAGGGTGAGTAGTTGTCGAAGTTTGGTGGGGGAAAAGGAATGAAGGGCATTTCAGACAGAAGAGCAACATAGGGGAAAGCCCTGATGTGGAAAAGAGCTTGGCATGTGTGAAGAAGTGAAAGAAGGTCCTCTTACCAACACCAGGCAGAGCACAAAGAACTGAGGCTTAATAATTGGATGAGTTAATCAGTCTGCATGGTACTTTCTTTCTCTTCATTGGACCAAGAGGTATGCCCTAGCACAGATCACAACATAGAAAAGGTGCTTCATTTTCTTCAGCATCACATGTCAGGGTACCCATCATTATTAGCCTATTCAGGGACATGCACCTCCTAGCTCCCAGAGATCTAACCCATTTCCCACCCCATCACTCACTCACAGGGCTATGAGATGCCTTATTAATCTGATAAATGTAAACTCCTGCAGTTAAAGATCAACTATTAATGGTCCGAGGTCGTGGTTCTCAAACTTGAGCTTGCAAAAGAATCACCTGAAAGGCTTGTTACACCACAAATCTGGGCTCCATCCCAGAGTTTCAGATTTAGTAGGTCTAGGATGGCACCCTAAAATTGACATTTCTAACAAGTTGCCTGGTGGTACTGATGCTGCTGGCCTGAGTTCTGTACTTGGTGAATCACTAATTTAAGGTGTCTTTCTTCTTTCAGCAGTTTAACAATCACCATTAGTTAACTCAAAGAAAAATACTCAGGGAGGGCCCAAAAGGGAAAATACTAAAATCAAAGCTACACATTGTAGGTAACTGCTGCATTTGCCTAATTGAACCATACCTTCTTATAGGCAAGACTTACCTTAAATATCTGTATTCCCAGTGCTTAGGACATCGTAGGTACCCAATACATGTTGATTAAATGAGTTGATTAGTGAAGGAATCACTGAATGGATCTGTTTCAGTGGCTTTTATACATTATTCTTTGGAAAGTTCTCATGATTCCTTTCAGTCTGAAAGGCCTTCTTGGAGAATAAATTATTGTCATTCCGTTGGAATACAACCTCAGAAACTGAGGAGTCAAGATATGCTTGTATTTTAAGTGCTTACTTGGATTAAAAACTGAATTGCTAACAGGATTACAAAATGCCAAGTTCGCTGAGACTCAGATTGTTTACGTGCACGTTTGGTTCTAAATTCTTTCGTCAATCAGTACATTTCTGTATCTAATTGCGATCTTAATGTTTTGGGGTTTTTTTTTTTTTTTTTTTGACACCTGCACATGAATTTTCAGTCAAAACCAGCTTCAGTAATTTTCACAGGTATAATATAACTAAAACAAGGCTCATAACCACCGATGTGTCACCTACATTACATGGATAATGAATTCAGAGGTGCTGTACCTCAATTCACCTTGTGATTCAGAAAACGGTCTGCTCTTTTTCCCATTTTCACTCTCACAGTGTTGTAAAACATTTTTAATGAACACTTTAACATTTTTTCTCGTTCCAGGAGCTTGGAGTTTTAGTAGACGATGCAACATAATTTTGATTTGCGATTCTTTATGTTTGTCTTTGGAATCCTTATATTTGGATAAAAGAAAAAGAAAAATGTCCAAGATTATCATAATCCTCCAAGATATAATATTTGTAATCTGGAAGTATATTACTGCCACCAATCAAATCACAGTCTAGGTCCTGATGTTTGGAGCTGGGTTTGATGTGGGCCATGCATCAAATCTCAGATGTGAGCCAGGCGCTGGCTAATGGGTCAAAGTCTTCTATGTACTATGATGAGCCAACCTGAACAGTTCTGTGCCCAGTTTTTAGCTTGGACCTTGACCCTAGCTGACACCTGTAAAATTGCAAGTAACTTCTCTGTAGGCGCTAATAGAGTCCTAGTTAGAGAAAAAGTCATTTTAGCATCAGCTGACATTTATTTTTTTGCCCTGCCCCTTACTTGTTTTGAATGGATTCACCTAACTGGGGTCAGCCACCAAAAAAGGATGTGGTGCTGTACTTGTTGTTTCTGGTTGCCCAGTGCTAAAGAATATCTTGGAGATGATATTTCCTATTCTTCTTTAAACATAAAAGTTGAAGAATTTGAAAAATGGATCCAAAATATCATTGCAAGGGTGCACTCACTTGGAGAACTCAGCTGAGATGAGGAGCTTTCCCAGACATGTATCACCTTTGGGCATCCAGGGTAGTTGTGGCCTGGCCCGGCACTGCCTTCAGGCCCTTCAGAAGGCAGCTGAATGATGTTAATGTTAACATTTCACTGTGCCTTAATTCTTTTTTTAAAAACTGTCATTTAGTTTTAAATGCTAATATGCATATGGTTAATTAAGAAGCCAAAATTGGCTATAAGCTTGGTGAGCTCTAAGAACAGGGAGAGAGAGATCATTACGCTTCTGTTCATAGTTAGCTATTTGTGAACCAGCTGATAATGTGCAAAATTAAGATTTCGTAAGCGGCGTTTTAAATGAATGGTTAATGGCTGAAGATTAATTAAACAGTCAGAATTGCTAAAGAAAAGCTGTTTAAGATTATGTTTATAGGCCAGTCACTTGCACACTGAAACTGAAATCCTGATAGATTGTGGCCTTTTCTGTTTGCCGAGAGAGCATTTTTAACAAAGCAGGCCTTCCCGAGTAGGAAGACCCGTCGTTCTCACACACCCATGTGGCCTGGCAGTAGCCTCAGGGACGTTCCTTTGGAGGAAAAGCTGCCAAGTAGGAAAATGGGCTAGAAAAGTTTTTTTTTTTTTTAACATCTTTATTGGAGTATAATTGCTTTACAATGGTGTGTTAGTTTCTGCTTTATAACAAAGTGAATCAGTTATACATATGTTCCCATATCTCTTCCCTCTTGCATCTCCCTCTCTCCCACCCTCCCTATCCCACCCTTCTAGGTGGTCACAAAGCACCGAGCTGATCTCCCTGTGCTATGCGGTTGCTTCCCACTAGCTATCTATTTTACATTTGGTAGTGTATATATGTCCATGCCACTTTCTCACTTCGTACCAGCTTACCCTTCCCCCTCCCGTGTCCTCAAGTCCATTCTCTAGTAGGTCTGTATCTTTATTCCCGTCTTACCACTAGGTTCTTCATGACCTTTTTTTTCCCCTTAGATTCCATATATATGTGTTAGCATACTGTATTTGTTTTTCTCTTTCTGACTTACTTCACTCTGTATGACAGACTCTTAACTCCATCCACCTCACTACAAATAACTCAATTTCGTTTCTTTTTATGGCTGAGTAATATTCCATTGTATATATGTGTGCCATGTATTTTGTTGAAGGGATCTTCACTAAAGCCTTCATCCCAGGTAACTAGGCATATTTTATTCCTTCCTGAGTGCTGCATAGTTCTGAGTTAGAGCAGACAGAACCCATGGGGTTTTTAAGAAGCTGCTCTGCAATTCTGTAAGAGCGACAAAGCATTGCAGGATATTGTTTTCAACCTGTAGTGGATACTTCCTTTAGACTGAAACTGCTAGCCGTCGTGGAAGTGGAAACATGGATTTTGTGCACCTGGCTCTACCATAGGTTCCTTGGGGGCAAGGTTTGCCTTGTGCATACGAGGTGCTGTAAAAATATATTTTGAATGAATAGCTCAACTCAATAAACGTTGAATAAATAAAGAAATGAACGGGCTACTGAAAAGTTTGGTAGTGGAATATCAAACGCTCTTTTAAATGTCTTTCCACCCATCCAACTAAATGGTCACCACCCTACTCGTCTCCTGCACCAGGTATTAATGTGTGGCTATGCGATGACAGTGTCCCAGCCTCAGGGATCATAGAGGTTAGTGGAGAAGACACAGACATGGCAACAAGTAAATCCATCACAGCCATGCTGAGCACAGGAAGGGAGCCAAGGAAGGGAGTTAGGAATCTCAGGATGAGGGTGGGGTCAGTCAAGAGTGTATTTTCCTATAAATTGCAAGTAAAATAATTCTAGTGATTTTAAAAAATATTAACATTAAAATGTACTTTTTCATTTTGAGTCCATTCAATTCAATCCCCTGCTTCCAAGCAGAAGACCCAAATCATACAGGCCAGACAGTTGTGACTCCCGTGTGAAAGTTCCCTAGAGATGGAAATCCTGCAGCCTCCCTTGGCATCCTGTGCTAGTGTTTAATCACCCTTCTAATCAAGAAGTTAATCCTATTTCCTCTTCTCCAGCCTTCTTTGAGTTGGTGGAACCTGTGAAATACCCATGAGACCCCTCGGAAGCCTTGAGAAGTTAATTAGTCAACACCAGGCTGCCCTAGGTTCAGCAAGGGGCCTTGTAATGTGAGGCCTGTACCTGCACTGTAGTGCCGGGATGACTTTGTTATATCTCTAATTAGTCAAAATTGTTTTCCTCCTGGTTTAAAGAGAAGGAGAGCAACTTGACGTTTTAGCATGTTTTTTAAAAGTTGTTTTTATTACATTTCATCTACATATTTACTTAAAGACAATTGAAGTTTAACCTAATGTCATATAACTCAGAAGCCACATTGCAATGTTTGGTCAGCTATAAAATTAAGTATTTTAATAATGATAGCCAGCACTAAACATTATTGAGAATTTGCTCTAGCTGGACACTGTATTCACTGCTTTGCATGTATCGTTTAACCTCCTGACCAGGTAGTATTTTTACTATTCCCTAAGCCCAAATGAGGAACCGGAGTTGCAAAAAGGGTAAGGAAGTGGCCTGATGTCATCAGGGGAGGGCCAGGATTTGTACCTAGGTAGCCTGAATCCAGAGCCTAGATAGACACTTAACCACCATGCTATGTTGACTTTTGTATTCTTTTTTTAAGGATATTTTTCTTTCTCTAAAATTCTATTTCATTATCTAGACTCTTTTTTCCCCCCATATGTATAAAGCCCAAATCTATAAACTTATCTTGTGGAAAGTAATAGCACTCTCCTGAATAACAGTCCCCAGGTCAGCAGCAGCTCTTGCCGCAATTATGGGCAGTTGAGTGGCAAGTCATTCTGCTTTAAGAAAGGCAGTATCGGTTCACTTTAGAAAAACGGATAATTCAGAGCTTTTTCTGTTCTGGTGAAAATCGAATGATGCCAAAGGAAAGAAAACAGGCCCTTCTGGGATAAAACCTGCCCCATTGAAGGAAAGGGGTAAAAACTTGTTTGCAGATGTCAGAAGCATCTGGGGAGCAGTGATGTCCAATAATTGCAGATAGAAGCTGCATTAATTGACCAGAGATGGGTTGAAAGCTGCCTCCAACCAGGATCCCTAACTCACCGCTTCTCTTTTCATAAGCCGAGTGAGAGGCAGGAGGTCACCTTCCATGGGGTTCACCAGACAGGAAGTGAGCAGCTGGGACAGAGAAGTCTATTTCTGCAAAGGAAAAGCTTAGCTTCTCCAACTGCTGCATTCAGAGTACCTGTGGATCTTGTTAAAATGTAGAGAGTTTGATTCCAGAGGGCTAAGGTGGGGCCTGAGGTTCTGCATTTCTAACGAGTTCCCGGATGACTGATGCTCTCACCCTGCCGGTCCAGGGGCCACACTGCAATGAACAAGGGCGTAGGCTAGAGTAAGGCAGCGCTTAATTGTTGTCCGTTTTAAAAATCATTTTAAATAAATACGTGGCAAATCTTTTTATAACCTTCCAAAGTTTCAGCTGTCATTTCCTCACATTGGCGAGATATGTGAGAACGCTCATTCCTGTACAGGCCAGAATATTCTTGGCTCTGGGGTTCTGTTTCCTGGAAAGGAGAGAATGGCTTTCTTTTTGTCTTATTTGTATTGTAAAAGCTGCTGTCTGCATCAGCGTCCCGGCTTTGACCTCTTGCTGCACTCAGAGAAGTCTCTTGCACCTTTGCCTCGTCCTCTGTCTTCACAGTTGAATAAGTGGAAATTTTAATTTCTTTCTTTAAGCGCTCTTACACATCTGCCAAGAGAAGTTAGTTTTATCAATACAAATCAGTAATCCGTTCTTCCCACCACACCCCATTCAGTTAAGAGTCTCAGTGGCTCTGTTTATTCCATCGCTTGATTTAAAGCCAGTTACATTAAAATTCTATGCTTTATTCTCATATTCGTATCATGGTACTATTTTAACTAAATACTATCTTTTCTGATAAAGAGTATCATCCTCATTGAACTACACTCTAAACAAGCACAGAAGTTTCTAGGGTATGTCCTTTTCTACAATTTTGTTTGAATGCCGATATTTTAGATTAAATTATTTGTTCCTTTGTTTGAATAACAAAAAGAAGTAGACACCACTAGAACCATTTGTAACTTAGGAGCAGAGAGAAAAAAGGATTTTTTAGTGTGGGAGTCGGGTTGCATATTGGTGTATTTATTAATTATGTGAAATGCCACTGAATTGTAATAAATGGGAAGATGTTCTCAATTAATGAGACTTTCTTCTCTCTGTGGGAAACAGGCAAAATCGAGACCAGAACCATGATGCCCAGCCTGGTGTCAGGACGGTGGGGCTGTTTGACTTTAGAGCAGCTCTGTCCAATAGAAATATATGTGAACCACACATATAATTTAAAAAATTTTAGTAGCCTCATTTAAAAAGGTAAACTTAATTTCATAGCGTATTTTATTTGACCCAATATATGTAAAATATAAGTTCAACAAGTATTCAAAACAATTTTTATGGAACTATTTTATATTCTTTTTTTCATACTGAGTCTTTGAAACCTGCTGTGTATCTTACACTTTTCAGTGCATCTCACTTTGGACTAGCTGCATTTCAAGTATTCAGTAGCCCCATGTGGTTATTGGCATACTCACAATGCCAGCTGATGCTGCAATTTGAAGTTTTTCAGATACTAGAGTCCAGACTAATGGAAGGACCTTCTCATTTTAGGGTGCTCTGATGGCAGAAAACTTTGCCTTATGTTACACCCCAAACTTCTGCTAGATGAGCTTGACTAGTCCTTCTCTCACAGAGTTTACAGGATAGAGTAAGAAAAAGACACGTAAAGAACCCATTCCCAGTGCCAGGGAACAGACAAATCTGTCAGCCCTACCTTTTCCATTTCTAGAGAGCTGTACCCCACCTTGGTGCCAGCTGCTGCAGTGAGGTAACCTCAGAATGGACTGAGCTAGACAAGATGCTGGTCTGATCGTACCCGAGATCTGTCCTTGCTTTGCCTGGAAGGAAGACAGAACCAATGATCTAGCTTGGTTTAAAAGGCTTTTACCTTAAACAGGAGAATAGCCTGGCCTTCAGATATGGAGTATGAGTAGTCTCCCCCATGTAAAGGTTTGTCATCAACCTAACTCAGGCATGTGTATGACCAGTTACAACAGCGTAACACCCATGTGATTCTCACTTAACTACAATCCTTCCTTCCTTTCCAGTAGTTACTCATTCTAGCCAGGATTAGTGAAAGGCACTGCCTCAGAGCAGAACCTTCTCTTTCCTTGGGTCGCACTTATTCTCAGTCAACTAATCATCCTCTCAAGATGGCATGTCTCTAGAAGTTTATATAATGACAGACTCGGTCCTCACGTTATTAATACCCATTTTTAATTACAAGCCTTTCTGGCCTACCATTGCTGCTATTTTGTGCCTGTG
This sequence comes from Balaenoptera borealis, assembly GCF_965194805.1. Classification (NCBI taxonomy): domain Eukaryota; kingdom Metazoa; phylum Chordata; class Mammalia; order Artiodactyla; family Balaenopteridae; genus Balaenoptera; species Balaenoptera borealis. The sequence goes on from NC_138863.1 coordinate 31,634,994, forward strand.
ACACCTCAGTATAGAGCACCATTATCTACCTAGATGCTCAAGCCAGAAATCTGGGGTCCTTCTTGAGACTTCCACCTCCCTTAGCCAAACACCCAGACTCTTTCCCAGGAAGATCCATGGGAATGGGTAGCTTTGCTTCTCATGTCTGTGCACTGCAATTCTCCTTGAGGAAATGTTGGAGCCAACATTCTTCAAGCACTTCTTTGGATCCATCATGCTTTCCCTTTGGCATTGCACTAATCTGGACAAGGCTCAGTTTGGGGTGCTACAGTGACTGAACTAGGTAACATTGCCCTGTGCTCCCTATGTACATCACCTTTTACAAATGCTCTCCAAGTACAACTCCCTATTCAGCTCTCTTCTTGCTAAATCTCTCCCCACCCTCCCAATTTTCTGAGGACCCCAACCTTAGTTGCATGACCCAAGACCATTGCTCTAACTGACTATAGTGCCATTTCTCCCTGTGCTTGTTTGTTTGTTTGTTTGTTTTCTGGGTTAAGCCCTATGTGTTATTCAGGATTTAGCCCAGCCTCCACCCCTCAGGGATCAGCTTCCCCTGAGACCTGTACCATAGAAGGATCATGTGTCAGAATTAACTGTTTCTTGTTTGTTTCCTCAGTGAGCTCTTGAAGCAGGAATACTTTCTTTCCAATTCCAGTACAGTTCCTGAGGCATCTGATACTCAATAAATATGCACTGATTGAATCAACGAAGCCAAGTGGCTCCACTCTTAACCACGAGACTTCAAGACCACACAGCTTTCTGGTCACACTTAGACTGGCCAGTCTTCCAAGCTAATACGACTTGTCTGGCCTCCTGGTCAGCACAGCCTCCCTCTGGTTGCTTCCTCCCTCTGATCTGCTCAGATTCTTGGGGTTCAGTGACCCTGCTGGTTTCTACTAGCCCTTGGCTGTCACCCCTGGGGCAACATATCCTAGTCCTGTTCTGTCAGGAAATGCCTCCTAGCTGAGTACCCTAGATGAAAGGCTTCCCAAAACACAACAGGTCACCATCTCCTCCATCCAGCCTCTGCTTCAAACACTTGCTAAGGGCACAAGGTAACACTGCAGTCAGCACAGCTGGCTACTATGCCAAGAGGAACGCTCTTCCCGGCAATTACGTCCTCGTAAATCTCTCTCCTACACTAACATTTGTCACCGACTCCTGCTGATGATCTCTACTCACCTCTACTGCTACAGTTCAGAGAATTTTGCTGGAAATGAGCACTGAGCTTATCGTCCTCTAGTTTTGCTAGAATTTGTTTTGGCCATTTAAAAAAAAATCTGACTGTGATTTGCTCACCTCAAGTGTCTGGGCACATCTCCTATGGTCTATAATTTCTCAAGGATAGCATGTACGTTTCTAGGAGCGCTCATTTGCGTTGTTTCAAAACCCTAGATGTAATGTATGAGTACCGCAACCCAAATGCCTTCAAAGCATCCTGGATCGTGTATTTTCCTCCCCCGCCTCCCACCATCCTTTTCTGCCTCTCTTCTGCCTACCCTTGAAGGAGATGTCAGAGGAGTCACTTAATGTCTCTGTGCATCTTTCCTCATCTATAAAGACGGGAGGGTGGGACGAAGTGATCTCAGCATTTCTTTCCAGCTCCAAAATTATATGCTTCTGTGGTTCTTTAATGGAAGCAGAATAGGAGTTCAGGTTGCTCTGCCTTTTCTCTGGTGCTGTTATCATTTCAAAGCATTTCTTCCCAGCAGTGACTTATCCTTTCTTATTCCTCTTCAAAGTAGCTTTAACAATTAAATACAAAAGAGATCTTTAATATCATTATCATTTGTTTCATAAGGCCCCTTAGCTCCCTGTGAGTTTCACCTCTCCGCCTCATACCTCTTTGCTACCTTCTCTGTTAACCACAGTGTCCATGGATCCATCCTCAAAACTCCCTTTGCTCACCTCTGCAGTGATACTTCCCCATAATCCCAGATTTCAGGAATTAGAACCTTACTCTGAATCTCCCTAAATTCTCATATTGGAAATCTCTTTTGTCTGTCATCCAGGTGGTCTTGTCCTTAAATCGTGAGAACTTGAGTTATGAGATTTGTAAAAAGCTTTTGCAGTAGAATTATGTCTACATATATACACACATACATGTTTTAGCTGTGATTTTTCCTTTGCTTCAATTTAATATCAAACTTTGTAATTAGGCTATTATAAACTTTATTTGCTTTGCAAAAATGGTCTTTAAAAAAGATAAAAAAGAATGTCTTTTATTCAATAATAATATCAAAAATTGTAAAGGAGGAGCAAGGACTGTAGAATAAAGGAATACAGGCAAGTCACAATCTCCCTTCCCACTTAGGTCCTTTGGCCCAGAATCTACTGAAGACCTACCTATAAAACCAATGAAATTTGAGTCACACAGGTATAAGATGTGAGTCACACAGATGTGAGTCACACAGGTATAAGAGTTAAAGGGATCATTTGTGAAGTAGACAGAGAAAGTAATGTTTGCGTCTATGTTAAATAGTATGAAAAAATTGTGTGGAATTTACAGTAATCATGGGAATCTCTAAAATAGCACCCTGGCCTATGATAGACAGGTGGGCATGAAAGTATTCGTTTTTGTTTTGTTTTGTTTTTTAATTAATTATTTATTTATTTATTTATTTTATTTTTGGCTGTGCTGGGTCTTCGTTTCTTTGCGAGGGCTTTCTCTAGTTGCGGCGAGCGGGGGCCACTCTTCATTGCGGTGCGCGGGCCTCTCACTATAGCGGCCTCTCTTGTTGCGGAGCACAGGCTCCAGACGCGCAGGCTCAGTAGTTGTGGCTCACGGGCCTAGTTGCTCCGCGGCATGTGGGATCTTCCCAGACCAGGGCTCGAACCCGTGTCCCCTGCATTGGCAGGCAGATTCTCAGCCACTGTGCCACCAGGGAAGCCCCGAAAGTATTCTTTAAAACAAAGTCTGTTGTGATTTTTCAAGCCAAGGAATGATGTGTATCAGACATCAGAAGGGAGGTTTGATCCTTGTAGTCTGACATTTAATAAATTGCAAGTTTTGTCCTGGCTCATATCCTTTAATTCAGAGACTAGGAATGTGTTGTTCACAGTTTTGTCTTTGTAGGTGGATCCATGTTGACGTTTGTTGTTAAGGTGGGTTCCAAATGTTAGGAGTGAAATGAAAAATCTTAGGGTAAAGTTGCCCAGGTACATCTGTGGATTCATATATAGAAACATTCAGTTTTATGTAACCAGAGCTAGGTTTTCAAATTGATATATCCATATATCTTTTTCTAGATAAATGTTTTTCTTCAATTGCAGGCATTGGCTTTAAAAAAAAAATCATTATCAGTGAAAACCTATTTTATTTTCTAAGTTTAAAAATAGTAATCTATGAGAAACTCACTAGAAAATACTTTAACCTTTAATTGGACAAAATGCTAACATTCAAGGTAACCTATTGTATTGTCCATTTACTTTCCAAGTGAAATGAAACTCTGTTTTGATCGGAACTGTCACAGATAATTTCTGCACATAACATACATCTAGGGACAGCTTTCAAATGGAGTTGTCACTTTTTGTTTAGCAGGCAGGACGCTCTCCATTGTTGTCAAACCCTCTTTACAGAAGCATCACTAACCCAGGGATACCCAGTCGTAGAGAAGAGGAAATCGTCACTCAGCCTACTTGGAACAGAAAAGAGCAAGGTTGTGTGCTGTCAGCGCTCAGTGTGTCTGAGGGCTCTTTTGTTTGGTTGGGCTATCCTCTAGCCAGAATGCTTTTATAGTCTTGGAATTAGATTTCTTTCTACTGTGCTGGCTTATGAAAGGTGTAAATAGGTGAATATTGTTATTCTCTGAAGGTAACAGAGGATATGTAAACTATATAATTTGAGTTTTCTACTCAATTCATGAAGTCATAGAAAGTTAAGAAGGAAAACTAAACCTCCAGATTTACACACACACACACGCACAATTTCTCTTTAGTGCCTTTCAAAGTTGTCCTGGTTTTCTTAAGATTAGAGCCAAGTTGTTCACTTTTTTCAAGAATCAGTCAAACAATATATTTTAAATTTTGTCCGTTATTAAAACAGTGAAGTTTTGTTTAAAAAAAAAGTACATAGGGACCATCATATTGTGTTTTATAATAATAAATATTTTGTCACATATATAACATGTGATGATATATAATGTATGATGTAATAATAATTTATACCATAAGAGGGAGGGGGGGCTGAAAAATATTCTCTTGATTTCCATGTGTTTGTCTCTCTCAAGACTTTACCTATTACATTCCTAAGGGTTAATAATTCTCTATTCTTAAAACTTACTTGGTGCTTAATTCCCAGAAGAAGCAGCCAAGTAGGGCAAAACAAGATGCTGAAAAATAAATGGTCCTCCCAGCTCTCAGGTTGTGCGGAAATTTGAAACCTTGCATAGTCATCAACCTTGGGTATTTATAGTCAGTCAAATAAATAGAGAGAAGGATGAGCTCTAGACATCCCTGCTAGTCCTAGAATTGTGTGGTTCTCAGAAGGGAGAAGAGAGACAAATGAGAGTATGGGAAGCTGAATACAGGAAAAAGAGACAGCTATTAGCAGAGAAATGGGCAGTCACTTGCATTAGATGGAATACCAACTGATGACCAAGAAAATTAAAAAAGAAAGCGAATGACCAAAAATGAAAGTTGAAGCGGCCAGAAGCTTGGCATTATGCAATTGCCAGCAACAACTTGAGAAGCTCATGAAAGAGAGCTCTGGATTAGGAAGTCTCCCATGATAGTTTTTGCACTGTATAGTCCCCAGATAGTTTCCCACTGTCCTCATCTCTCATGATCATTTTCAACTGGCAGACCTCTCAAAACTCTCCTTTTCCCATTAATAAAAAGAGGACTGCTTTCATAAATTTAGCATATTACCCATTGCAATATTCTGCCTTTCAAATCACAGGTTAATTTTTCATGGACCAGTTATGAAAAATACAAACAAACTTAAAATTCTGTTTATGATTCAGACGACCAACAAAATAATGAGATTCTGTGTTATGGTAGCTGTCACATCTTGTCTCAGCCCTGTTGTGTCTAAATGTTAGCTTTCTTATTAAGCTCCATTAGAGGGTTTTACAATCCCAAATTGTTTATACGCTACTGTTTTTATGCTGCCTGACAGTAGGGCACGTTTCACTCATTAATGCTGGTGATATCTTACATTGTTAGTAAAAGCTGAAATAAAATTCAGCAGGAAAGTGGCATGCACTAACTGAAATGCTTCTTTCCTATACATTTCCCAATATAACATTTTGTGTATATATTTTTAAATTTGCAATTCAGTCTGCCATCTTCTGAGTAGGGAAATACTCTTTTCTTTGTTAAATTTAAATGACCCCTCCGCTACCAAATTATATTTTTGTAAACTTCATCTTCAACCTCTATGTCCCCCGTGAAATGCTTTCTTGCTCTTTCTCACTATGTTAGATTTAAAGTAACTCATATTTGTAGCTTTCCTCTGGATTACAAAGCACTTTCACACACGCATTCCCATTTTCATCTTCACTATAACCTTTCTTTCTAATAAGGAAGAGAAGGAAGCTAAATCTGATAGAAGAGAAACCCTTCCCAAACTACCCAGTTAATAAATACCCAATTTCTACTCCATTCTAGTTAGTTCTGGCTCTAGCGCTATATACCTTCTTTTTTATATTTTTGTTATTTAAAGATGTACTGTCATTTTCTAAATTTCCTATAATAAGTATTTTGTATTAAATTTAGCAACCAAGCAGTTGAAGTAGAAAACAAAAATCAAATCACCAATTATCCCACAATCCAGAGTTGACCATCCTTCACAGTTTAGAGTATTTCTTCCAGTCTTTTTTCTGTATATATCACTGTATATAAAATATATAATTTGTGTGTGTATAGTGCTCATACATTTATATACATATATAGTATTTACATGCATATATAAATTTTGATATCTTGCTTTTCTACCATCATACTGTGATCTCTTCCTGTGCCAATTAATCTTTTCAAAATTATTACTTTCAGTGGTTACCTAAAACACCATTATATAACTGTACCTTAATTTATGTAACCTTGCTCTTAGTGCTAGACGTTTAGGGTGTTTCAGAGTTTTCAGTGTTACAAATTACTCCCTGATAAGCACCTTTGTACATACATCTTGCTATATAGCTTGGATTATTTCCTTAAGATTCCTAGAAGGGAAAGATACATCAAGTTTGAAACATGTTACCAGCAATTTTCCAGAAAAATTGAAGCAAATAATGCTTCCACCAAGCAATGTAGGAGAGAGTTCATTTCACTCCCACCTGACAACATTGAATATTATCTCTTTTTCCCCCTAAATCTTTGTTAATTTGATTGGTGAAAAATAGTACCTTATCATTTTACTTTGAACTTCTTAGCTTTCTAGTGAGGTTAAGCATTTTTATGGAAGTCATGCCCATGCCTGTTCCAGATTACCATTAGAAGTTTTTTTGTGTCTCAGCCTTGTTCCATTACCAGGAGGAATAGTTATTGGAATCAACCTCCACTTCTTCCCTCAAAAAATCTATTTGGGTTTATCAAGACATATTTGGATGCAGGTTTTTATACCCCCCTTGACAAAAATGAATGATTACACACCTGGGTCTTTTATGCACGGAACTAAGCCACATCTGTTTGGATCTTGTTTTAATCGACTCAGCCTTACTCCTAATAGAATAGCATCCCTTTGAATGGGCAATATTAGAAAAATAAGACCCTCACAGTAGATAATGAAAGAAATGTCACATCAGGGTCTGGACATTGCTATGACAACCCAGACTCCATCTATCACCACTCCCATCAGAATGTGTTGCAGAGGAAACCCTTTTGCAGTGTTTAATTGGAGAATTTTAATATTAAATATATATTTGACATTGAAAGCTCACACCTTATTTGCTATTGTCAGGCTTACTTGATAGACAGCTAAGTCAGTCTCTTTTTATAGTCCATTTCTGAGATGAACTATAAATTTTGAAGCTGGGCTTCATCATTGCAGAGAGAAAAGCTTTTCCAGCCTATTGTTGAAATATAACATTTTGTAGGATTTATGAGGTCCAGATTCAGGAAGACCATTTGCCAAGCACTTAAGTCTGGTTTTGCTGCCCTTTGCTTTTCTTCCCCCCGCCCCCTCGCAAACATACATAGGGGGAAAATCCATTAGAAAAGAAAAATTATGAAGAACTTACTTGATTCAGTACAAACCTCAGCCTAAGAAAGAAAAAGTCCCGAGTGTTGCTCTGAGTAGCCGCGACCACACGAGGCTGCTCCTTGGTGACAGGCATCCTGTTTGCTTCTGCAAAGTGGCATCATATTTGTTTTCATATTAAATGAATGCCTCTGATTCAGAGCAGTGTTTTGAATGTATATGTACAGTACAAATCCTCTCCAGTATGCTTCCCAGATTCTTCTTGAAATTCCATGATATGACGAGCTCTGTGATTTGGTCATATTCCATTGAACTTGTTTTATTGCTGTTAATTTTACACAGGAAAATAGATTCTCTGAAACTTGTGATCCCAGTAGCTGTCAAGTGGTGGAAAATGAAGAAAACCACCAGACAGTGTCAGATTTATTAAGCACTCCAGAAATACAAAATTAATGCAATTCTTTGTCTTTGAAGGGTTCAGTGTCCACGAGCTGGATTTATCCTAATGGACAAACAACGGAAGGAGCAATCGACAGTTAGCTATCTCCTTGGCCGGACTGCGTGTGGTTGGAACACATGTAGGTCCGCACCTAGGCACTCCTCCAGTTTGTTCATTTTGACTGCAGATGACTTAATTTAACATTTTTCTAATGAATGAATTAGGTAGAATGGTGAAGGTTCCTTTTTATTTTTTTTCTTAAAAGAATCACCAGTGAAAAATCCATGTTAAGTAGGCTTCTCACTCCATTTGTTTTCAATCACTACCCTTAACGCATGAATTTCTGAGTAGCCTTTGACTCTTCCAAGCGCTAAACTACGACAGTGAATGTGGAATAGGAGGTTCTGATGCTACATCTATTGGACCTCTGCTTGGTTTGAAAACGTTTTATATTCGTAGCGTTCTTCCTGAACTGGATTATCTGCCTGCAGTCCTAATTTTTTTTTTTAATGGCATGGATGAGTTTTGCATGAGTTACGGTGTGCAAGACTTTGAAAGTAAAGTTTTGATTTGGGGATCCCACGTGAACCATTTGTAGCTCCCTAGAAGACTTAGGAATCATTTCTCAAACTTACTAGCTGAAAAGTTCATCTCCCAGTCATGCCATTTGTTTCATGTTATTTCGTGGTGACAGCATTAACATTTTTTCCCCTTAAAAATATTAACCTTTCGCCTTGCATATTCTGGTGGTATAATGAAAACATCTGTTGCTTGTCTAGGGCAGTGGTGCTTTCACATTTCTTTTTATTTGTGTGTGGATTCCAAGTTGGCTGTATGGGAAGATGCACTTCAAACAAAATTCAGTAACTGTATGTCTGGCCTTTTGTTTGTCAAATTGCAGGGTTTCAAGTCTTAAACGTGAAGCCCTGATGTACAACTTAATCCTGAACTGTAGAAACGTTTGCTTTTGCCCTTTTACAGTGTTTCCCCCTTTATACAACAAGGAATATGCTTCAGGTTATTATGTAATTAGCTATCTAAAATATTTTATGAGCGGATAAGCACACTGACGCTGAGTCTGGCTTGTATATTTTTACAGCAACTCGGTGAATATTCTCTTTGGTACAGAGTAGAAGATGTGTATGGAAACATTACTCCTGAATTTTTTTATAGGTTCACTCTCTTTGCCATTCTAGCTGCTGTCTGTCTCCCACAAAATTTGAGTCATACCTCAACTGTATGAATCCTCTTTTAATGCTCAGTTGTCCTGAAGTGTACAGTTGTGGAATATGTCTCAGTGTCCCGAGTGAAGAAATTGGAGGCATTGGTTTTAACAAAAGCAACAAAATGGCAACAGCTGAAAAGATTTCTAGAGGTAAACAGACGTCTTTCCTTGTTGTCGGACTCTTGCTCAGTAAAAACACTTTAAAAAGCACATGATTTTAGCCTTTCGTTCTTGTTCTTGTGTCTAGGGAATGCAGAAGGAAGGACTTCAATTTTTATGGTCCCTAAGATTTCAGTGTAGAGCACTGCAGTGTGGGAAACAATATCCACCTCATCACCCTGAATTACCATTGTTGAACTATGAATGCGTTTGCAAGGAGTTGAGTGTTCATGAAAAAGATGGAAAGGAAAATCACAAGCACGGGAAAGGCTCTTTGGTTTCTTTGAGAGAAGTTTCCCAGTTTTCTTCTTGAATCTTCACACAGAGGCAGGCACTCAGTCCACTTTTTTGGCCATCAATGACTGGTCTTCAGTACCACTAATACCCCAGTGCAGAACTAGGCGTGGAAAGGAATGTGGAGCAAGGAGAGGTTTCGTTTGGGAAGCCCCGCTCCACCTCACCCAACCACCCACCAAGTCTTCAAGGCCCTCAGGTTCAGCAACTTTCTCTCCTGGTATCAAAGCATTAACTCACATACAGGTGAGTGATGTCTTACAGAGACAGACATCCAGCACCATCTGTATTTTAATGGAGATCAAAGCCTTGGACTAAATTAAGGTGGAATTTGTGTCATCAACCTGGATGCCGTGGGTAAGTGCTAAGAGCTTCCCAGTTACCCGGCATAAACTTACCTACTCAGCCCTCTACTCTAGTCCATAAGCCCCTTTACTAGGTCCAACCCGTTTCTCCTGAAAATGTGAATTGCGAGCACTTCAAAATGTGGGTCATTGAATTCTAAATTAACCTGGAGCATCAGGTTGAGTGGGTTTTCACGCTTTTCTAAGTCTTCTGCTGGGCTGACTTCATAGGCAGTGACCGCATCCCGTTTCTAACATCGCAGTCGGTTCTCTTTTACCCAGAGCTGGACTTGACTTGACAACAGAGAGAATGCTTTTGATTGTACTGGATATAGAATGTAATATTTCCATTTGGCAGTTCTCCCTTTAGCCCTGCTCAAGATTTCAGCTACCACCGCAGAGTGCTAGAAAGTGATATGCTTATTAGAAAACTTTATTAATCAGAGTCGAGTGCTATTTGGCAGTTAGACTCTAATGAAGATGAGGAGCTAAATTTAATTCAAAGCTAAAGGTCGGCAAATTGTGCTAGCCTACCTTCTCTAAAGTGTGCTAGCTTGGACGTTCCCAGTTTCCGGACAGTTTCACCTGGAAGCGTGCATGCTATATTTAGCATGAAATAGCACAGAAAAGGTTTCCCATAACATCATTTCAGCACACATATATTCCATGAGCATTAATAAGCCAAGTGCCTTGCTGCTTGGCTAGACAATTCTTATGGGAGTGGATGGCACTGAGACATTATAGCAATTGCTGGCTGAAAACAGGAGGCCGTGAAAATATGATGCAGTAAAGAAAACTTCAGAAACTGTAGAAATTTCTTTAAATAGTGAGCTATCTGGGCAATACCTAGAAATTGCAAAGTAGCTTGTACCAAACCATTAGGGATGTACTTGCAGTGTTCAGCTTATGAGCCTGAGAAGGAGAAATCCAAAAAAGAAATCATCTTCCGGGCAGCAGCTAATGGTGTCGCTGAGTGGTTGTGGCCCCACCCTCTCTCCCACCCCCACCTCCCACCCCCATGCACAGCCCCTTCCTCACCCTTAGATAGCACCGTTGTTTCCTCCCTTTTTCTTCCCACTTCTCATTGCACATTTTCTTAAATCACTATCTTGTTTTCCACTCCCGCAAAATTTTGTTTATTGAACACATCCTAGGTGAGGGCAGTGTAACATGTTCTGCAGAAGACATGAGAATGATTAAACTCCTCACATTGCTTAGCTGCTAGTGGTTGGGGATTAGACAAAGATTTAAACTCTGTAAAACATAAATGATCCTAACGCCCTAAAGACCTCCATCTTTTCTCACTTGCACTCCTGCAAGAATCTCTATTCTGTCCTCCACAGAAAAGCTGGAATTGTCTTCTAAATATTTAAATTAGATCATGTTTCTTCCTGCTTTAACATCTTCTAACATGGTCTCATTTCACTCAGAGTAAAATCCAAAGATCTTAACAGGTCCCGCAAAGCACGTGTAATCTGTCTTGCCTGTCTATTTGACCTCGTCATTTAACATCTATCCCTTGGGTATGAAGCTCCAGCCACTCTTTCTTTCTGTTCCTTCAATTCATCACACTCATTCCCTCATCCTTTGGGCTTTAGCTTTAGCTGGTTTCTCTTTCTAGAATGTTCTTCATAGAGATGCTTCTGCATGGTTCCTTCTTATAATTCAGACCTTAGCTTAAAAGAGAAAGGCCTTCTTGACTACTTAGTCTCAGGTAGCTACCCACTCACTCTCTTAACACCATATGGTATTTTAAGGATCCAGGTGGCACTTACCTCTGCTTGATATCCTTTTCCACTGGTTTGTGTATTGTCTCACTCACCTGCTAGAACATAAGGCCACACAGTTGTGTGTCTCGTACTCCTCCTATGTTCCCAGCGCCTAGAACCATTGCCCGTGAATAGTAGGTGCTCAGTAAATACTTGCTGAATCAATGTAAGAATCTTGAAGGATTTCAGAGGTAGAGAACCATCCCTTTAGTTAGTGTGCCAGGCATTGACACTGGAAAGACAGCTGTGGACAGGACGTGGAAGGTCCCTGCTCTTGCACATCTGGTATTCTTGTGGAGGTCAGCGGACAGAGAAAAGGGAACAAGTAACAGTGAAGATGTGTTCCCAGAGTGAGCAATGCTGCAGAGGAAACAAGCAGGCGGACTGGGGGGGAGGGACTTGAAGGGTCTAAAGATGAGGCAGCCAGAGAAGCCCCCCTGATAATGGACAACATGCCTGGAAACCCTTGAGGCAGGCAGTTTCAGGTAGAAAGAACAGCAAGTACAGATTCCTGGGTCTGTGACAAGCTTAGGCTGTGCGAGGAACGGGGGAGAGTAAGAGAGAAGCTGCCAGGCACAGTAGAGAACAGTCAGGATGAGGCAGAGAGGGAAGCAGGGGCCAATTTGGGGAACAGAGACCACGTGAGAATTAGTCTGCACATAATGACAAGGCAGTGGAGGTTTTTAAAGTAAAGAAGGATATCATCTTTTTTTTTTTTTAAACATCTTTATTGAAGTATAATTGCTTCACAATGGTGTGTTAGTTTCTGCTTTATAACAAAGTGAATCAGCTATACATATACATATATCCCCATATCTCCTCCCTCCCGCATCTCCCTCCCTCCCACCCTCCCCATCCCACCCCCCCCAGGCGGTCACAAAGCACCGAGCTGATCTCCCTGTGCTATGTGGCTGCTTCCCACTAGCTATCTATTTTACATTTGGTAGTGTATATATGTCCATGACACTCTCTCACCCTGTCACATCTCAACTCTCCCCCTCCCCATATCCTCAAGTCCATTCTTTGGTAGGTCTGGAAGGATATCATCTTAATTACATTGTTTAAAAAGAAAGGGAAAGAATGACAGGTAGAAGAGGTAGTGCGGACAAAGGCATGGAGGAGGGGGTGAGAACTGAGGATCGGTTTAGGGAACAATTAAAGTTTCACTGGAGACTAGACTGCAAGTGAGGCTGGAGGAGAAGAAGGCTGGGTCGGAGGTGTAGCGATGGGAAGAGAGCCAAGAGGCTTTTAGAGCAGGAGAGTTACATGAGCAGAGCCATACCTTAGAAAGGCTAATCTGCCAGCAACAGATTAGAATGGAGTTGGGGTGGAGAGACTAGCCACCAAGCTGTTATCATGGTCTGAGCAATGGGTGTGTGCACGAGGCTTGTGGAAGAAGGAATGCATGGGAGGCACAGTGCTAGAGGCAATTGATTACAACCAATTGGATGTAGAATATGTGGGAGAAAAGAAGTCAACAATAATATAAAATAACACCGACAACCACAGTAGCAGCTTTTTTAATTGAATTCTTATTACGTGCCAGGCACTATTCTAACTACTTTCAATGTAGTAGTTGCTCATTTAATCCTCAGAACAATCCTCTGAGTTCTTACTATCATCATCCGCATTTCACAGATAGATAGTTACTTCCCCAAGGCAGGGAGAAGGGAAGTGGCAGAACCAGAATCCAAACCCAGGCAGCCTGGATCCAGAGCCTGTGCTCTGAATGCTGATCATTGTTTTAAGCCTAGATGAACATGGGAAAGCGATGAAAAAGCCAGGAAGATAGGAGGGAAAGTAGATTTCAGGAGAGAGGTGAGGAAATTGTTTCTGAACATGTTGAGTATAAGGTGTCGGTACATTTCAGATGCAAATGAGGAGCAAGGGCTGAGCATGGTCCTTGGCGCTCCCTCGAGGTGTCCCAGGTAGAGATGTGTGTCTTCATCTAGGCAAGTTGTGTTGAGGACGTGCCCCATCTGAGGCACTTCAGTGATTGTTGAATGGGTGGGTGAGTAAATGGGTGACCACGAGAAGGAGTGTGATAAAGCCCTAGGAGTGAACAGTATCCCCAGATTGAAAATACGGACAAGAATCAGTTAGAGAATCCTAGAGAACAGTGGGAGGGGCATTGAAGGAAACGGACTATGAGATTGAGGAAGTAGAAAGGAAACAAAGAAGGAGGGAGGTTGCTGTCCGGTGTCTAGTCCTGCAGAGGCTAGGGTTTACCTGAGCCTCCAGAGAACAGTTCTAAGAGCGGTGAAGGTGCAAGCCAGATTGTCATCAGCGCAAAAGAGAGGATAGATAGCAGATGACAAAAGGGGACAACAGAGGCAATTCTTTTTTAAAGTCTGGTGAAAAGGGGGAAAGAGAGACAGGAGGCAACAGCTTGAGGGCAGAGCAAGGGCTGCTGGACAGTAACAATTGACAAAGGTCCTTTAATTGCTCCCAAGAGAAGAGAATGAGGAACAGAGTCTTCGGGCCTCGGCAGGGGTGTGTGTGTCTATCCCTGTACCCAACACGGGCAGTGGGAGCCCGATCTGCGCAACAGCAGGGGTACATCAAGCCTTAGACACCACTTGATTCAGGGCCATGCCCTGGCAGAAATGCTTCCCAGGTGGGTATGTGGGATAATAGCTAGTTGGATTAATTTGGTGAAACCCTCATTTAGAGGAGGGTAGAAAGTACTGACGTCATCGTGCTGCTGATTTTATAGAGAACCAAGACTTATTTCCCCACTGACAAGAATTTGTGGCACTCAGCAGCTGTTAAAAAAAAAAAAAAGACTCCCTCCACCCCCTTCTCCAGACTTCTCTAGACTTACATCTGTCTTCCCAGCTGTGAGCTGCTGAATTCCAGGGTGCAAAACCAAGGGAGACAAGTGGGAGGGGCATAAAATAATGATTACATGCTGCTTCAATATAAATCTTGGTTTATTGTGTATTCCTGGGCACATGCCATCAAATTCAAGTGTGTGCCTGTCCCTCTCCCTTTCAATCTCTGTCTGTAAACCTTGATGGTATTAAGCGTATGTTTTAATAAATATTTTGTTTGCTGTATTCCCATTAATATTCATAGGGAATGGAGCACTTTGGGTTTTGTGATTTCTAATAAACATTGATGGTGTTACTAGTTTGTACTGAGCATTCAGTATGCTCCATCAAAATGGCAGCTCTAATTAGGTTCCTTGAGTTAGCTAATGGATTTTGAGAAAGATAGCTTAGAAAGCTCTTACAGCTGTCCAAGATATTCCTGCCATGGCAGAAAGACAAAAGGCCCCTGGAAGCTACAGACTTCAGAGCTTTAGAAATGCAGCTGACAGTTAAAAAGATAAATTACATTCATATTTTTTCCAGTGAACGTCCTAATACTGGATTAATGTTATTCCTGTGGTGAACATCCATTAAGAAGCTCATTTTATTATAAGGATGCATTTTGACCATTAGCTCTTTTCTTTGGCTCCTCCTCTCTCCCCACTCTCCTTTTTCTCCCTCCAATTCCCCAGATATGTTGGATACAGTATGAAAAAGCTTCTTTGAAGAAGAGGAAATAATTTCCCTCTTTTGGTAGGTTATAAATTTAGAAGCTCTCTTAGATATATAGTAAGCATTCAGTTTAAGAAATGTCAAGGTAAGTAATACATAAAGAAATAATGCAGTGATTCAATTTAAGCCTTGTGGCTTATATTTTATGTAGAATTTAGGGTGGGGGGGGGAAGCTTCTAGCTAGTGGGCTTGTTTACACTTGGATAAAAGATGATTTTGTTGTAGGATAGGAATATCTCGAAAACAATGTGATACTTCTGTCTTTCATCTTAAAGTGGGATCACAAAATAATGCAATGCCGCTCACCGTGTTCTTCATTTTTCCTAAGAACGAGTTTCTTTAACAAATGATGAACTAATGACATCTGAATGACTATACTTAATCTATCTGCAAATAGGGAGAAAAAAATAGTTCTTAGTGGAATGGAGAGTAATAAAGTTCACGACAAACAGCAGAATTCAGGAAACACAGTAACCCACAGGCTTCTTTGAGCTGGATATGTGAGTACTCATTAATTCTATAACTGTGCTCCACATAACGTTTTGCTCTCAGTTTGTCCACTTAGAAAAGTCATACCTGTTACTTTTTAATCTGAAAGATTACATCTCTCTAGGTACCTGGTAAATCCTTTAGGGGAATGTTTCCTGGGTCATTAACTCTCTACCATCCAATTTCTGTGTTCTCCATTTGAGTCTTTGTAGTGCCTCTGTTTTTCTCAGTCCTGCCTGCCTTTTGGCCTTTTTTCTGCTCATTAGTACCTTACCCAAACAAGGGGCCGGGCAAGGGAAAGAATGTGAATCAAGTCAATTAATTGGGGGATGGTTTGCAGCTCTGGGAAAACACTGGTTGGGAAAGAAACTAAAGTTGTTGGCTTAAATAAGAGTTTTCAAAATCATCCCTAGTGTCTTATTTTTCATGCTCTTCCAAACCTCCTATCTCTGTGGATAATTGAGAGACGACTTAAATGCTGTTGCTAATAAAGCTTTTGGAACTAAGGAAGAAGTAAAAAAGAAGAGTGTTAATGTAACATGTAGATTACAGATCAGACAGCTGCTTTGCCTCGGTATGATATAAATAAAGAGGAAAAACCTTGGTATATGAAGTGCCAAAAAGCCCAAAAATACTTCTTCCCCACACATGACTTCGCCATGAAGAATAAAAGGCATAATTGACATCATGTTTATTGATAAAACCAGCAACTGTCACACTGTTGAGAGGCTACTGAAAGCTGGAAGACGGCATGTTTTTTATTCATTTTCACTGTGGGTTATTTATAGGGTTCAATTGTCAGCAGCAGCCTACTGCCTAATTTTCCCTCTTCTTTGATGGTCCGCGACTCATTCACTTTTCAGATCAAGAAGACAGCTACAAATTGCTCCAGGGCAGATATTCAGGCACCACTGTTACCTCACCTGAATGGAGCAATGGCTATTTATTAACTGAGATTCTGTGACTACTTTCGGTTAAACTGCCAGTGAAAATAAAAGTCATTGTCAACCCATAATGGGTTGGTTTCATTTCTTTGTTTTGTTTTTTTAACTTTTCACCCTCTGATGTGGCAGCCAGTACCCTGTTTCTAATGGGAAATTTATCACTATATTAACGATGCGTCATGCTTCACCACCAGGTAATGTTACTGGTTAACCAAGAGCTCTAGTTACAGAAAACGTTCAGTTTTCAAATTGAAAGTCTCAATGTCCCGTTGCCTTGAACTAAAGTGGCCCTCAAGGTACAGTATTCAACAGGTGGGGAAACAGAAAGAGAAGGTGACTTTTGCCAGTAGTTTGGTCAGTCATTTAACTTGAACTGTACGCATATCCAAGAAATCAGTGAATATAGTGCAAGAAAGGCCCAAGGGGTCAACTGGTTCATTTCATAGGTTATGTTATGTGGAAACAGAAAGTAAAGGTCTTCTATCCTGATATAAAAAATGACTCTGAAGATGCTGCTACCCTGTGTGAAATTGGTCCAGGATTCTACTTCATCTTCCCTTTTGGGAAGATTGGCACATGGAGCTGTTCAAGTCCTACTGGCTGTATTTCCCAGGATTCTTCCATCCACTTCCCACACTTCTGCCGTGCCTAACCGTGTGCCCTTTTATGTTGCCACCACTTGGCATGTGATGTTCCTTCCACTGACATGCCCAGCACCCCCTCCTTGCTCTCCTTTTCTCCTTGAGGGCTTTCCCAGCCTCCCCAAGCAGAACTAATCACCCTCTCCTCTGAGCTACTGCAGGACTTCATTATACTTCATGGTACTTCTTCATAATAATTGCCACATTGCCCTGTAATTGTTTATTTATATTTCCATCTCCCTCTATAAGACTGAAATCCCTGAGGGCTGGGTTCTGGGTCTTAATCACCTTTACATCACCAGGGCCAGGGACATGGCAATATTTAAAAATAAATAAAAGCTTAAATAAATGTACACATCTGAAAACAGAAGGTTACTGGAAAACTTTTATAAAAGCAGTTGATGATCTAAGTTTAATATCAGCTTATTACTACCTAGTCTATTCTAAAAAGAAAGTCACCATTCTCTTAGAAAAGATTTGTAGGAATCTGAACACCTTTTAAAAACAACTGAAACAATCCATAGGAGATTATAATATAAGCTGTCTCTATCCTGTAAATCCCTGATGTCAGAAGGTCAGCATGAAGTTACAGGGTCACCAGAGCTCACTTTACACCCAGGGAGATGAGGGCTGTGGATATTCTTGGATTTGACACCCTTTGGGACCTAGTATATGTTAAATTTTTATGTGGCTTTTTGGAGTTGAGAATCTGTTTGGATTGGATAATTATTATAACCCTATTTAAAATTGCAGAAGAGCTCAGCATTTGTGCATATAGGTGTAGAAGGAACAAAAGGAATTAAGGTAGAATCAAAACATGTTCTTAATAAAGTCTTGGACTGAATTATGCTAATCACATCAGAACACGGCATAGAGAATTCTATGTTTATGAGATAATATTATTTAACACCATATATGTGATAATTAAAGTCTGGCCCATGTATCCCTTCTGGGTGTTTGGACAGTTTATTGTATATCCCTTTAATGGGTACAAAGGTTAAGAACTAGTTTATGTATCATATGTATTTAGAAGGCTTTGACTCCTAACATTTAGTATTGAGCTCCTAATCAAAATCTTTAGCTTCTTTCAATTGAAAAACATGTTCTTTTTTTGAATATTTTTTCTCTTTCTCACTTTTATTATTTTCCCAACCTCCTCCTTTGGAAGGGGGAAAAAAGTCTTGTTATGGGAGGAAAAATTTAGTGTTTTAATCTACTGCTGTTTGATTAGCACAGAATACCATAGCTTATCCTGACCAATATAATCCTCCAAATTAGAAAAACTCCATCCATGCGCTAAGTCATTTAGAATCTCCTTATTTTTCCCTCACATTGTGTAGTTAGTTAGGCCTTATTTCCTTATTGTGTAGAAGGAAAGGTCTAGGTGTCCAGCTGTTGGGAATCAGCGGTCTTTGATGGCCTTCCATGATCCCTTGGGAGGAGACAGAGCTTCTGTGTTTCCTCTGAGGAAGAGGGAATTTCATGGAAGCCTAGGAAATTCCCAAGGTTTTATGGCCTGCAGCCCACAAAGGCTTATTTTTCCCAGAATTGACCCTGAAAGTTTAATCCACATCTAAATGTCAGATATGTATTCCAAAATTCAAGCTGTGTTTGATTTAAGCCTAGAAGATAATAATTTTATCTCACAAGTCCTGCAGTTGTTGATGAGAACTTCTTTGAGAGGGTGTGTGTGTGAGATATCATTAATTTGTGCGTGATATTATTAAAATAATACACGTCTTATAGGTTTCTTCCATTTACCTTTTTATCCCTATTTTGCTAATTTTATTTTAGACCGTAAAACTCTGAGAAAACTTATGATGTTCCAAGTGAAATCATGTCTTAAGGTTAAGTTTCTAAAGCCATTACGTAAAACAAAAGTTGTGTACCATCAGAATTAACCTTGAAAAACACTTTAGGAGAATGCCATACTGGACCTACCTATCATCTCTCACTAAACCCACCCAACAGTCGTTCTTTTAGCACAGCATCAGCTGGCTATTCCCTTGGTTGAGCACCAGCTAAAGTAGTTGGCTTGCATTTCAGTGGCCATGTTGTACAAGTAATGCATAGCTTGAAACACTGGGATCATGTTCAGTACAGTGTAAAGCCTGTATTACGAGAGGCCCTTAGGAGCTGACACCAACTGAGGGAAGCCAACTCAGCTCATGTCCAGGGGCCTATGCTTATTACATGGAATAGCCAGTGGGAACACTGTCACTACTTAAATTGCTGTTTTCCCCCAAGCCCCCATTTTTGTCTTAAGCTGAAATACTGAAGCATCACTTAAATGCAGTTGTGATGCAGTGTCGCTGTACTTCAGCCATGTAAGAACAGCTGTGACTACATGAATCATAATGGTTCATCATCTTTAACAGAAGACAAAGTGAATGCCCAGTTTCAAATTGGTCCAAATCTGTTTTTCTTTGCACCTACGTATGCTTGTTAACAAAGATGTAGAGTAGAAATGAAGGGCGATTTTGCTGCCATCCAGTGTGAACTTTTCAACTATATTTTAAAATCTTCCTTAAGAAACAAAAATTACCATATGAAACACTTGATAAATTCCTTCGGTGACCCCACATGCTTTGTATTGTTAATAAAATTGGCGAACTGTCTCAAGGCAATGTGTATCATATGCTTATACATAATTTGAATGTGCCCAGTATTTGCGTAAATTACTAAAGGCTCAAAAACTGTGTTGGAGAAAATATATTAGAATACTATTCAAATAGGTATTTTATGACTGATGGCAAAACCAGCTTCTGAAGTTTGAACACAGCCAGGAGGTCACTGCACGGTATCAGAATAATGCAATTATGTGTTACAGGCTTATAATGGTGAGTTGAAGGCGTGAATAATAACTCGTGTGTTGTTGAATTGTGAATAACACTGTCAGTGTCACTTCTAAGAAATTTCCCCCTTCTGTAGAAATGGAGATAGAGAAGCAGAGTGTTCTGATTAGAGAGCGGCCTCGAATTGTCTCAAGTGATAAAGAGCAAAGGTAGAGCAGAGCCTTTTATCAGAAGAGGAGATGACATTGATCTGGTGAGATTCTCCATCACAGCAATCAATCACATGGGAGAAAGCTGCCCTTCGTACATCAATGAGATTACTTTCAATGGTAAATGGTGGCCGTGGTTCATGGTATGAGTGGAAATGCTTGCCATTAGGCAATGAAAAGTGTCAGGGGAAGGCGGCCTTTTTTTCCACTAAGGCTTGATTCATTGAGGTCAAAGTCCAGTCCAGGGTTAAGATTTCCAGGACAAATCTTCAAGCTATAAGAGTCAGAGGGTCAGTTGACTGAGCTAGGGATGGAAATACCAAGATAAGGATCTCAAAGGGAACAGATGCTTAAAGCAGGAAAGATGTGGAGAAAGGCAAATGGTCAGACTCAGGTTGCCATGGCAAAGTCAGGAGCCCAGGTAAGCCAAGTCACGTTGTCAGATTGTTGCATCTGGGTCAAAATGCCACTGGCAACGTCAGGATGGTTGAGGGAAGGACCATGTTCAGGATTATAGGCTGAGCTTTGTAGGGTTCGTTCTTCTTTATGACTCTAACTTGCATATCACCCTCTCTGGACCAGTTTTTTAGCTTTCCCACAGGATCTTGACATTGGAGTAATTTTGTTGTACTCTTCAAAATTTATACAAATACGTAACTTTTCAAAGTAATGTATTAGCATAGAACATAGTTTTTTCCCTCAGATTCTGCCACCAGTTTTTCATGTGACATTAAATTGTCTCTTAAGATGTCTAAGCATTGTTTCTTCACCTACTAATAAGAAGTATAATGTCAGAGATAATTGACAAAAGTAGTTCTAGAAATAAAGGGAGATTCTAAATGTGAAAAATTTGTCTGTTGTTATATTATTCACCCTTTTTCTAAATTCATACTCTTAATATAGGAATTAATAGGCAATCATAGTAAGCAAAGGGTTCTTAATTTAGAGTGTTTTAATCAACAAAATAACTGAAATCTAATAGAAATTAAATGTCCATACGAAGAAAGGCATATTCTTGTTATTTGGGGAAACTTTTAATCAAAAATAATTGAAAAAGGGGGTCACCATCATAGTGGTGATGAATTGGGAAAGAAATTAGAAAAATTCCCAAATGTTGTTCATGGGTAGTCAGTTCTGTGTTCCAAAATTTCACTGGACTAAACCACGAGAAATCTTATTTGTCAATCTACCTTTGAAAAAATAGATATTCTTTTTACAAAATTAGGAGCAGGGAGAAGATAAAGAATTTACATAATCATAATTTTCGCTGAATATTTACACTGGATAATTTTCAGAGCTTTCCAGTATGAAAATATCATTTGAAGAATTTTATAGAGTTAAGCCCCATTAAAAGCCATTGTTTATTACTAAATCTCATTTAGCATATGTGGGCACACTATATAAATGTATTTGCATTATGGAATTTAAACCTGAAGAGTGAAAGTGTAAGTGCTGTTGGACTATAGTTGCTGTAAATCTTCAAAATGCTTTTGAATTAATGATCCTGAGTACACTTATAAGAATCTCTAAATTTTCTTATTTGACAGAAGTCTTTATCACCAACAGAAAATAAGTAATAGCTGTGTCCATGACTGTCTTCAGATGAATATTCTTTTCCAGAACTTAATTTGTAGTTTGAAGTATAATTAGTAAGAAGATTGCATATATAGACAGTTAGATTTGATTATATTCATGTTATCAAGAGTGTGAATGCCACAGAATCTGAGGTACTTAGAGAGCTTTGTTCCCACTTTGAAAAAAATATGCCCTGTTTTCTAAGGCAGGACAGTGGTACTGCTAACTTTGTAGTTTAAAGCTAGGATGATTTCTTAGGTCCTTAAATGCAGAAAGATAAGACAAACAACCCTTCCCATCAGGGGGAAACAAACAGGAAAAGAATAGCATATTGGCATTCTTAAAAGGTGCAAGAGTTTTTTCTTCACTCCGTATCTTTCAAAAGGAGGAAACCTTTTTGAGAAAAACTTTTAAAATTCCACCCTCTGGTAAATATAGAAAGACGAACACCATGTTTACATAATTAAAATATTCTATGGTAAGCATCAAAATAACATTTGTACAGTAACGTCATAAAAAAATTGAATAATCTATCAAACCCCAAACTCAAAACAGTCCCTGTTGTACTGATTATTGTTGACATGCATACACCTAATTTCAACCGTTTTTGTTCAGTGAGTTTGTAAGGATTATCTCACCCAGGTAGAAATATTCCTGCTAAGGTTCCATTCTATAAAGACTGTTCTTAACTGCGTCATCAGATCTGGACCCCAGGCTGGTATCTACTCACCAGTGGCAAACACCTCTCCTTGACAACGAAGAGCTACATGACTTGAGGCTATCTGAAAATGACACAGCTCTTTGGAATTAACTGTGTACAATTTAATCATAGTTAGGGTGCATTATTTACATGCATGCCCACTTAGGCATACATGCAAAGTCATGGCAGAAGAATTCACAAGTCGGACAATGGTTTGCTGGCAGTGACTACCTCCCTCTAGTTCAGCCAGTGGTGAACTTTACCAGCAGCAACCCTGGCTGCCTCTCGGTCCTGGTCCTAATCCAGAGTTTCTTTCTCTTTCATGTGGGATCTTTGTCATATGTTGAGTCTCTTTTGCAGCCCATTCAGTTTTATGCCAGTTTCCCACATAAGCCTATTAGAGATGTAATATTAATTACCCAGAAATTTCTGTCTGCAGTCACTCCAGCATCATTCTTTAATGAATACAGACTTCATTGCATGTCTTTCTGTTACTTTAGCTGCTTCAGTTTCTATTTTTATTACAAAGATCTGTGCAAATAAAAGAATATCAAAAGGTATGGCTATAAATGTGCTCTGCTAAATTCCCTCTGTCTTGAAATGCTTGTGCACTGCTGCTACAAAATACCACTGCATTTTAATGCATTTCTCACAAGGCAGCAAGGTATGGTCAAAATAACACTGGCTTTGGAGTCACACATCTCCTGGTCCACCACTCACCAATTGGGCTACTTATCTGAGCCTCAGCATACTCATTTGTGAAATGTTAATAACAATGTCACCCTTAAAAATTTGGGGATTAAATGAGATGAAGTATGTAAAGCATAAATATTATACTTAAGGCATCATAGGAGCTTAATAAATGTTAGTTTCTTTTCTCCAGCCTGTTGTAGTAATGGAAGGAGACTATGGCATGCACAAATGAACACTCATTTTAAAATGTATTTCAATTGAGGTAATTATGAACTAGGAAGAATAAGGTTAGATTCCAAAGGAGCAGATAATGCCTTACTGTGATGTGTATTGCATTTGGGGATATATTACTATAGGTGACGATGAAGAAAATGACATGGTTTCTGAATTTCATTGCAACTTTAAACTCTGTCCAACTTTAAAGTGTTAAAAGCCTATTTAACTATACATCTGCCTTTAAAGGCGTAGGCAGTATAATTGACAAGAAATCACTGCAGTATAAATCTGTTTTGTTATACTGCTTGAATTAATTTAAAATAAGATTTCAGCACATTGAAAGTGCAGGAGTGGCTTTGATCACCTGCATATGGATACAGCTATAATAGGAACTTTTTTGGTAAGAATGGCTAACCTTTACTTTATCCAGTGAACAAATAATACAGTAAGCCTAATTTTCTAACTAGCAACTTGGAGATGAGATTATTGATACTTTACCAGATTTTATATGATTGCAAGAGTATGTGAGTTACATCATAAGCTGATGTTACTGCTGAAGCCATCAGGCAAAATTCTTAGAATCTCTACTACTAAGTTCCATAAAGCCAGGAAAATGGAACCGTTAACATGTAAATAGAGGAAGGAAAAACAGGAGTCGTCAGAAAGTAACTCCTCAAGGCTGGCCTTAACTTCCATTCTGGTCCAGTATGTTGTTAGAGGACCTAGTCTTTAAGAAATAAATGAGATGAAGGAGGAGATGCAGGTTGAAAGGTAGTAAGCAGTGGTGGAAAGAGCCTTCTTTGAAGTTAGACCTTGTACATCTATTAGCCATGACCCTCAGCTTCCTCATGTCTGTGGAGCAAAACAATAAAGGCTACCTTTAAGTATTCTTCTGTGATTCTGAAGTATTTACAACACCTATTACACAGCAATTATGTAACTCAAGTTCCAGCTCCTATAGATTGGTAGTAGCTTTCTGAAGTTCTGGGTTAAGAAGGATCCTAAGGCCATGTCTAGGATTATGGGGAAGGAATGCCGTAAGTGATTAGTGATGTCTGCTCTGAGCAGAAAGTGGAGTAATTAAAAGTCTGTATCAATATATTGGCTGTATAAATGTTCCATAAATTATGACTATTATTATTGCTGCTCTTATGACAAAGGCATTTTTATGTTCCTCTTCAAATTTCTACCTCTTCAACACAAAATGGAATCAGTTAACGGCTTTGGTTACAATAGCTGTGTTGTTTTTTGTTTTATTTTTTTTTTAATTTTTATTGATTTGATGGTAAACCTGTGTGTGTTATCTGCACAGAAGAGCTGAGAGATGAAATCAGAATTTTCTATTCCTAATTGTATTATATAAACCAACTACCTGGGAAAAAATCTGATACAGTTACTAGAAGTAGAGTGAGGGTTAGAGAGAGAGAAAAAAAAAAGAGAGAATGTTGCGATGTAGTCCTGGCTTATCATGAAGGGTTTGCACGGTGCCCCATAACTTCTTTAAAATATTCACACAAGGGAGAATGTTTTGCACTTAGATGGTCCATGAATTTCTAGACTTTTTTCCTGTTTTTCTCTGAGGTCAGATTTCTTCTCTGGGTAAATAGTCATGTTACTGTCAGCCATAGGGGATTTTCTGAATCGTAAACAGCTGATTTTGTATTCTTGCCCCATTCCTTCTATCTGAGAACTGAAATCTGATCAAACCCGTATTTTTAAATTTATTTATTTATCGGCATATGGAAGAATAGTTTACGGTCTGAGTATGATTATTTTTTCCCACAAATGTAGGAAAATTGTGGGGATTTTTAAAACAGTCCCTTATCAGTTTCTTTCTTTTTCCTTTATTACTGATGACTTCATTCTGCTTGAATTCAGTGCTTCGGTTTCTTTGGGTAAACTAATAGATTATGTATGCTGTGTTTGCACCACGTTGATTGAACTCATCTGGTGAGTTTAAGCGCAGCTCATGCATGCATGTAATGGGCAGAAGACTGCAGAGTGGATGCAGGCCCATAGTTAGCTCAGAGTACTCAAGAGTGAGGGAAGCTGTTCAGAATTGAGCGGTGCTGTCTTTCCTGCCTTCCGTTGTTCAGAAAAGCATATCAGACGTTCCACTTTTTTCTTACTGCGATCTTTTCCAAGTTCTCGAGGAAAACTTTTGTTCAAAAAAAAAAGTATAGTCAGGAAACAGAGTTAGAACTATTTTGCAAGTTTTAAAAATACATATTGAAGAAAAATCAAGGTATGTGATCCCTAAGAACTTGTCTTTTCTTAAACAAAGGCATAAGCTGCTTGGTGTCCGTAGAGCAGGTAGGAAGCCAAAAACTCTGTGCTAACTTTGTACAGAGGATGTTGAGACACGTGGTTCTGCTTTCAATTAACTTACAATCTAGTTTGGGAAGAACGTTTTCCTTCCAAAAAATGTTTACTCACCCTTTTCTTTTATAGTTTAAGTATAATTGTTAAATGTTTTAACAAAATAGTAGATGACTTCTTTCTACTGCTTTCAGATATCTCATTCTATCAGATATCTCATTTAAACTTAAAGCTCAACTGTAATACTTGGGGATGGTTTTGGCACGTAGAGGTCTTCACCATGGGACCCCTACCTACTTTTCTCAGTCTCACCTGTCTCTCTTCCCTGTTTCCTCCCACATTCCCTGTATATACTCGAGCAGTGATTCTCACATACCCATGAAGTATGAGTATCATTATGATTAATTGTTACAAATTGAGTTAAAGTACCAACATTTGCAAGTGATATATTTCATCATTTATTAGAGTAAATTCAGAATATCCCTAAAGTACCAGCACTCCCTTTTTATTATAATTTGCTTCCTAAATGAGAGAAGGAAGGGAACATACATCACCCAATATGGGTACGAGGCAGGACAAAAGAAGCCAAGGACCACTGCTTGCCCAACTGACTTCCTTGCATTCCCCCAAAGCAGGGTGCTTTCTCATTTCTGTCCTTTGCATTGCCCTCCCCTCCACGTGGAATTTCCTCACCTCACTTGTCCAGCTATTGAGCACCTATGCATCCTTCAAGACTCAGCTAAAGTGTCACCTCCTCTGTAGAGCCTTCTGTGGTCTCCTTCCATGGCCCTGCTCTCACCCTGTTAAAGCTTAAGCAGCGTGAGTCCCCACAGCCCCTGTGCACACCTACAGCACCGGTCACCATGGATTGTGGTCCTCTGTATCCCTTTCAGCCCCCCACCTCCCAAACTGTGTGCTTTTTGTGAACGAGTTCTGTTTGTTTGTTTGTTTTAAGATCCCCAGGTCTTAACGTAAGGTCTGACACAATAGGGCACTCAGTTATGCCTCAGATGAACCAAAGAAGTTGATCAGCTGTAGAGGCCTGCCTACCATCCTCCCCTTGCTTCCTAGCCCTGATTGTATCACGTGATGTTGGTTCTGTTGAAACGATGGTGACAGATCCAAGTTAAAAGGGAGCCACTGGCTGACCAGTGTGGGGTTGAATGGATAAGTCACTGGAGAAGCTGTAATTCCTGAGAGGAAGAAGTAGCTAAGTAGGGAGAGGAAAAGCTTGGACAAGTAACCAAGATGGTATGTTCTATGACCAGCTCTTTATTTTTCTTTTTACTTCTTCACATGCCTTCCACCTTCTTCTCTTTCTCTATGTCCTGCCTACACCCATATAATGACACGTACTCCAGCCCCACTCCAAAAATTCACAAATGTCATTGAAATGAACAGTGGCACCTGCCAACTCTGCATCACCTCCAACCTTCAGGTCAAACAACTGGTCTCAAGTTGGCAACACTCATTTGAGAAAATGAGATACTACATTAAAATTTAACCAAACTCTGTACATATGATTATAAGAAAAAGGTGATGGCTCTTTTAATTGCTCTAAAGATCAGGACCTTATCTTAAGTTCTCACTCAAAAGGCATTTATTAATCCCAAGTTAGATGTTTTGACCCTTGGAGCTAAACATATGCACATAAAGACTGGTTTTTATTTATTTTTATTACCAGGGATTTCACAGTTCTCCTAGCATGTCTGTATGATATTACTGAATCTTCCAAATTTGGATGTCAGCTGCTTTAATTAAAAAAAAAAAATCAAAAAACGAGTTTCCAGGATGATGTACATTGTGTGACTGTCTGATTATGTCCTGCAGTGGCCGTCCCATGAGCGGAAGCACTGACCGCATCCAGAAGTTGCGGAAGGAGTATTATCAGGCTCGGAGGGAAGCTTTCGCTTTATATGAGGACAATGAAGGAAGAGCAAGACCTGACTATGACCTTCACTGGGTAAGTCCACGCCTGACTGCAATCATTGAATTCATCTTTACTGATGTAGTTAAGAGCAGAAGAACATGGTCAAGAATGTGCTGTACATACCAAGCTATATTTAGGTTACTTCAGTTTCATAGATGTGAACATTACCTAAACCACAGCCATTTTCTCCCACAGAAGTTGTTTCTATAAATCAAACCACCCTAATGCACAGTAGTTCATTTTAATTGCTCTCATATTTACTCCGTGTTGGACTTGTATGCCAGCTTGTTGGGATAGAGCAGATGTTAGCTATTTTAAAGAACACAAGGAATCTTGGCCATCATCTACTGAGCCTTAATCCTTGCCCTCCATCTCTTGAGTCTCAGACATCTGGTCAAGCATTAACAGACCATGCAACATAAGCCATCCCTCCTTTGGAAAATGATTATTAGAAATAAATTTCAGAAGGGTCCAAAAGATATCAATTCAAAGATATCAACTCATTGTATATTGCATCTGAACAATTTACATTTTGCTGATCTTACCAGTACACTAAGATCATTTTATTTTGAGATAAGGGCAGTTTTTTATTAGAGGGTTCTCTTTGCCAAATCCTTCAACATTTGGGAAGAGAAAAGAATATTGTGACCTCTAAAGAGATATTTTCTGGGTTTTTTCAAAATAGCATGATTCATTCTCTTGCCTTTTTCAAGAAGACAAGGCTCTCCCTGATCCTCTCTGATGATTACTGCCTTCTCCTACAGTTTTTAGTGCTGTTTTGAGAACCCCATAAGGAACTGTCTTATCCCTGGTGGTCACACCAGCTCTTTTGAAGGACAGATGTATTAAAGGAAAGTTTCCTTTCTTGACTTTCACACTCATATTTGTGTTCCCGAGGTCGGAGTAGGAAGAGTAGAGTCCAGCCACTGAGCTGATTCCCTCTAGTCTTCACTTGGTTACTGTGGTTTCTCATGCATAAAACCTAGTACTTTTACACAGGGGTTCCAAACTCAGTTTCAGCATCCACCACTGTTGTGCAGAGCGACTGAAATTTCTTAGCCCCATAGATTCTTCCTTATATGGCAGAGTTTAAAAACACTAATCAGAAGTACACAGTAAG
Organism: Balaenoptera borealis; assembly: GCF_965194805.1. Taxonomy (NCBI): domain Eukaryota; kingdom Metazoa; phylum Chordata; class Mammalia; order Artiodactyla; family Balaenopteridae; genus Balaenoptera; species Balaenoptera borealis. Next base: position 31,663,541 of record NC_138863.1, read on the forward strand.
GGTTAGCGATCTCCAACCAAATGGCTTCAGCCTCTTCCACAGATAAGCATCCTGTGACTACAGATCCGAACAAACAGCTATTTACTGGTTTTATTACAGATGTTAGGATTAAGCAGAATGGCATTTACAGTGATGGGGCAACTGGTCACTTAGACTCTCAGTAACAGAAGAGAAAGATGTTCACAGAATAACAATCTACAACAATTCATTTCAAGCTTAATCAGATTGACTTATTGACTTTGATGAAAGACTCTATACATGAGGCTCTGTTCCCTCAATCAAATGGACAATAAAATAAAGGGAAGTTGTTTCCACCATGTCCAGTGGGTTGAAAAGTCTTCCTTCTCAAAACCAGTATGAATTCCTATGAGCAAAATAAGATAAGTAATTTTAGATAAAGTAGTCCTTGTTGTTTGGACCTTAGTTTATATGATCTCCTTACATCAAGCTGAAAGGATGAAAATGCTTACACTCATGAGACTTAAAGTTTCCTCTTACCTTCATCAAACCTGAGCTAGATAACTACACACTTGGGTCCTCCCTATCTTGATGATTCTGTTTCTGTGCTGAGCAAATGTGTAACCAGACAAACAATCTAGTGAGTAAAAGAGTCTCTCTATTTTCATTTGTGTTTCCCATGTTCGGCTGTGTCGAGCTTTGCCAAAAGTGACTGATTTTACATTTCCCAGACAGCTGGGGACTCCAGCTTCCCAAAGGGATGCTTGGGAAATGCACTGTCATAAAAGATGACTGTTCATTGTGATTGGCTGTGATACTCCAAACCAGGGATTAGAATCTCAGCATCCTTTCCCGTCCTCTCCACAAACCAAGGAAAAACACTAGTATCTTTTGTCCAACACAGACCTGAGAAATCACCCCGTTGTCTTGCTACTTTTGGAGAGATCTAGGAAAGCAAGTTTAGAAAGTTACCGTTTCATTCCTGCCAGTCAGCCAGACACAACAAGGCAGCTTTTATGAGACTGTGGTTCCTAGATTGGCTGGTCTTCAGGATCACCAAGGGTGCCTGTTGAAAACTGATAGACAGTCCATGAAGGGGAGGGATGGGACCCAAGAGAGGGCTCCCAGGTGCTTCTCCAGGTGGTCATCAAGCTTTCTGACTCACAAGTCTAAAAGTAGGGCATTGATTCCAATTGCTTCAGTAAACACTGAAGTAGTTCTACTTATCTAACAAGATCAGTACGTGGACCAGCATCATCAAAAAATACTTTCATGGACTCAGAATCCCCCAAGCTCCCAGTACCTCAGACTGAGAGGCCTGACAAATATCCCCTCGAGTCACACTACACTGGGGAACTTCTGATTTATCGAGAAGGAAACTAGGGGAATAAGTTACCTAATAACTACTTCTTTAAAAGGCCAAAAAGGATGAAGGTATGCTCACAAAAGTCTTCAAAGCCAAAATGATTAAAACAATCACGGAAAGAGTACTAGGATCTATGAAACACTGAAAAGATTATTAGGTTCTGTTCATAGTTTTCTGGTGGTTTTATTGTTTTTTTATTTTATTTTTCACGTCTCTGAAATTAGGGTGCAGTTTACAATCACTTTTAGCCAGGTGTCATGATACAGTTGTCATTTTCTGCACAAGAAATGTATAACGAAATTTGCAGGCTGTGTATCAGAAACTTGGAAGACAATCCTAGAGAAATTTTGGAGTATGCTTTTAGGAAAGGCTGCTCCTTATTAATATTTTTTGGAATATATTTTTATCACTCTTTTTTTCTTTGACCCCCCTCAGACTTTCTTCATCTTCCCAGGCCATCTTGTGGGTAGTTTTCTACCAATGTTGCACCTGCCCAGTGGCCCAGAGCCAAAGATTTATCTTACTGCTCTCTTGTGTTCTCCCTTGCTCTCATACCTCTCTCTCTTTTCCTTCTCTTTTTTCTGTGTCTCCTATTCAATTTTAACCAATATTTGCTCAGTCTTAGCATAAGCCCAGTACTAGTAACAATAATATATCACCTCTATGTTGGAGGAACTCACAGTCTAGCCAGGAATACAGACATCTAAGCCAAAACCAAAAAAAAGGACATTAATATATGTGAGAAATGCTGTAGTGTAGAGTAGTATTATCTTCTAAATGAGTGCAGAGAATGCAGTTAATTCTGTTGGAAGCAGGGTGTGCATGAGGGGTGCTGGGAAAGCGATAGAGAACATTTGGGAGTTGCCTCAGTCACATATTTTGTTCTTTTTCTCTCAAATATGGTGGTTTTTCTTTTCCCAAAGGAGCTCCTGATTTATTCACTTCATTTGTGTTGAAATAAATGAATACACACAGATTGCAAGGTTTGTAAATATAGACATGAGACCTTAAAAATCTTTTCAGCAAGTCTGTTTGGTAGCTGTTTTCCCATCTAGGCTCTGAAAAGCTGTAAAGAACAAGTGGAGGGAATTTCAATGGCTGCAAGTGAGATGCTGCTGGTGAGTTTTTATAGGCCCAATTAAGTGAGCAAGATAGGCTAGCTGTGAAGTGTTCATATTTGCCAAAAGAAAACATAATACCTGTTATCTGCTGGCATTTTAAGTTCTGTAAAATTTGTTAAGACTGCCACAGTCCTCTGGCAGCAGGCTGTGGTTTGTCCTTGTTGGGCTTTATTATTATTATTATTAGCAGATAAAGATTATCTGCTTATTTAACAGCAGCATGAATATCCTGTAAGTAATAATTTCAGAAATGGGATGGCTCTAGAGCTTTCTACAAATATTAGTACCTTTGTTACTGTTTCTTTTCAAGAGATACATGGCATATATTATACCTCCTTCCTCTTTTTAATTCTTTGGCTAAATTAGAAGAATGTTTATCTGTAAAAGGGGTTTGTAGACACATGGGTGGGAAGGAGGTAAGCTGGTTTCCACTGTCATAAAAGACATAACACTATGTCTTTATGGCAAAAGGGATTGGTTCAGGTAGGTCATGGTTAGAACAAAGAGATGGTTGGGTGAATAAATAAAAACATTCTGAAAGATTTGTTTCTTCTATTATGAAGATGATTTAGAAACCAAATGGATGGAATATACTTGGCAGCTGTCTGGACAATGACAGACACAGGTGGTGAATTCTGTAGTCAGAAGAAAGGGAGATCAAGATGCTGAGCTCGTGCTAGCCATCTTAGGAAAGGATTTGAGATGGAATGTGTAATAGCCACACAAGTACAAAACCATCCGAAGGTTATTTTCTACACATGATGGATAAGAGAAATGAGCTCCTGCTGTACAGTGGTCCAATACAAGAACTAAGACTTGTTCATATTTTCCTTCTCTTGCTCCTTGAAGGCATTTGTTAAAAACTAGGGATGGAGGCGGGGGGGGCTTTCAAGATGGTGCAGGAGTAAGACGTGGAGATCACTTTCCTCCCCACAAATACATTGGAAATACATCTACATGTGGAACAACTCCTCCAGAACACCTACTGAACACTGGCAGAAGACCTCAGACTTCCCAAAAGGCAAGAAACTCCCCACGTACCTGGGTAGGGCAAAAGAAAAAAGAAAAAACAGAGACAAAGAATAGGGACGGGACCTGCACCAGTGGGAGGGAGCTGTGAAGGAGGAAAAGCTTCCACACACTAGGAAGCCCCTTCACAGGCGAGACTGCGGGTGGCAGAGCGGGGAAGCTTTGGAGCCACGGAGGAGAGCACAGCCACAGGGGTGCGGAGGGCAAAGCGGAGAGATTCCCGCACAGAGGATCAGTGCTGACCAGCACTCACCAGCCTGAGAGGCTTGTCTGCTCACCTGCCTAGGCGGGATGGGTGGGGGCTGGGAGCTGAGGCTCCGGCTTCGGAGGTCGGATCCCAGGGAGAGGACTGGGGTTGGCAGCGTGAACACAGCCTGAAGGGGCTAGCACACCACAGCTAGCCGGGAGGGAGTCCGGGAAAAAGTCTGGAACTGCCTAAGAGGCAAGAGACCATTGTTTCAGGGTGCGCAAGGAGAGGGGATTCATAGCACCACATAAACGAGCTCCAGAGACTGGCACGAGCCGTGGCTATCAGCACAGACCCGAGACGGGCATGAGACGCTAAGGCTGCTGCTGCCGCCACCAAGCAGCCTGTGTGCGAGCACAGGTCACTATCCACACCTCCCCTCCTGGGAGCCTGTGCAGCCCACCACTGCCAGCGTCCCGTGATCCAGGGACAACTTTCCCGGGAGAACGCACGGCGCCCCTCAGGCAGGTGCAACGTCACGCTGGCCTCTGCCGCCGCAGGCTCCCCCCGCATCCGTACCCCTCCTCCCCCCGGCCTGAGTGAGCCAGAGCCCCCGAATCAGCTGCTCCTTTAACCCCGTCCTGTCTGGGTGGGGAACAGACACCCTCAGGTGACCTACATGCAGAGGTGGGGCCAAATCCAAAGCTGAACCCCGGGAGCTGTGTGAACAAAGAAGAGAAAGGGAAATTTCTCCCAGCAGCCTCAGGAGCAGCGGATTAAACCTCCACAATCAGCTTGATGTACCCTACATCTCTGGAATACCTGAAGAGACAATGAATCATCCCAAAATTTAGGCAGTAGACTTTGGGAGCAACTGTAGACTTGGGGTTTGCTTTCTGCATCTAATTTGTTTCTGGTTTTATGTTTATCTTAGTTTAGTATTTAGAGCTTATTATCACTGGTAGATTTGTTTATTGATTTGGTTGTTCTCTTCCTTTTATATGTATATATTTTCCTTTTTCTCTTTTTGTGAGTGTGTATGTGTATGCTTCTTTGTGTGATTTTGTCTATATAGGTTTGTTGTTACCATTTGTCCTAGGGATCTGTCTGTCCATTTTTTTTTAATAGTTTTTAACACTTCTTATCATTGATGGATTCCTTTATTGGTTTGGTTGCTCTCTTCTTAATTTTTTTATTACTTTTTAATTTTTTTTATTGAACTAATTTTTTTTTTATTTTTTATTTTAATAACTTTTATTTTATTTTAGTTTTTTCTTTCTTTCTTTCTTTTTTTCTCTCCCTTTTCTTCTGACCTGTGCGGCTGACAGGGTCTTGGTGCTCCAGCCAGGAGTCAGACCTGAGCCTCTGAGGTAGGAGAGCCGAGTTCAGGACATTGGTCCACCAGAGACCTCCCGCCCCAAGTAATATCAGTCAGCAAGAGCTCTCCCAGAGATCTCTGTCTCAACGCTAAGACCCAGCTCCACTCAACGACCAGCAAGTTCCAGTGCTGGACACCCCATGCCCAACAACTAGCAAGACAGGAACACAGCCCCACCCATTAGCAGAGAGGCTGCCTAAAATCATACTAAGCTCACAGACAACCCAAAACACACCACTGGACGTGGTCCCGCCCACCGGAAAGACAAGATCCAGCCTCATCCGCCAAAACACAGGCAACAGTCTCCTCCACCAGGAAGCCTGCACAACCCACTGAACCAATCTTACCCACTGGGGGCAGACCCCAAAAACAACAGGAACTACGAACCTGCAGCCAGTAAAAAGGAGACCCCAGACACAGTAAGTTAAGCAAAACGAGAAGACAGAGAAATACGCAGCAGCTGATGGAGCAAGGAAAAAACCCACCAGACCAAACAAATGAAGGGGAAATAGGCAGTCTACCTGAAAAAGAATTCAGAGTAATGATAGTAAAGATGATCCAAAATCTTGGAAATAAAATGGAGAAAATACAAGAAACGTTTCACAAGGACCTAGAAGAACTAAAGAGCAAACAAACAATGACGAACAACACAATAATTGAAATGAAAAATTCTCTAGAAGAAGGGAATCCCCATAAGGTTAACAGCTGAATTCTCAGCCAAAACTTTGCAAGCCAGAAGTGTGTGGCAGGACATATTTAAAGTGATGAAAGGGAAAAACCTACAACCAAGATTACTCTACCCAGCAAGGATCTCATTCAGATTCGACAGAGAAATGAGAACTTTACAGACAAGCAAAAGCTGAGAGAATTCAGCACCACCAAACCAGCTTTACAGCAAATGCTAAAGGAACTTCTCTAGGCAGGAAGCACAAGAGAAGGAAAAGCCCTACAATAACAAACCCAAAACAATTAAGAAAATGGTAATAGGAACATACATATTGATAATTAACCTTAAATGTAAATGGATTAAATGCTCCAAACAAAAGACATAGACTGGCTGAATGGATACAAAAACAAGACCTGTACATATGCTGTCTACAAGAGACCCACTTCAGACCTAGGGACACATACAGACTGAACGTGAGGGGATGGAAAAAGATATTCCATGCAAATGGAAATCAAAAGAAAGCTGGAGTAACAATTATCCTATCAGAGAAAATACACTTTAAAATAAAGACTATTACAAGAGACAAAGAAGGATACTACATAATGACCAAGGGATCAATCCAAGAAGAAGATAGAACAATTGTAAATATTTATGCACCCAACATAGGAGCACCTCGATACATAAGGCAAATGCTAACAGCCGTAAAAGGGGAAATGGATGGTAACACAATCATAGTAGGAGACTTGAATACGCCACTTTCACCAATGGACACATCATCCAAAATGAAAATAAATAGGGAAACACAGCTTTAAATGACGCATTAAACAAGATGGACTTAATTGATATTTATAGGACATTCCATCCAAAAACAACAGAATACACATTCTTCTCAAGTGCTCATGGAACATTCTGCAGGATAGATAATATCTTGGGTCACAAATCAAGCCTTAGTAAATTTAAGAAAATTGAAATTGCATCAAGTATCTTTTCTGACAAGAACGCTATGAGACTAGATATCAGTTACAGGAAAAAACTGTAAAAAATACAGATACATGGAGGCTAAACAATACTCTACTAAATAACCAAGAGATCACTGAAGAAATCAAAGAGGAAATTAAGAAATACCTAGAAACAAATGACAGTGAAAACATGACAACCCAAAACCTATGGGATGCAGCAAAAGCAGTTCTAAGAGAGAAATTTATAGCAATACAATCCTACCTTAAGAGACAAAAATCATCTGATATAAACAACCTAACCTTACACCTAAAAGAGTTAGAGAAAGAAGGACAAAAAACCCCAAAGTTAGCAGAAGGAAAGAACTCATAAAGATCAGATCAGAAATAAATGAAAAAGAAATGAAGGAAATGATATCAAATATCAATTAAATTAAAAGCTGGTTCTTTGAGAAGATAAACAAAATTTATAAACCATTAGCCAGACTCATCAAGAAAAAAGGGAGAAGACTCAAATCAATAGAATTAGGAATGAAAAGGGAGAAGTAACAACTGACACTGCAGAAATACAAAGGATCATGAGAGATTACTACAAGCAACTATATGCCAATAAAATGGACAACCTGGAAGAAATGGACAAATTCTTAGAAAAGCACAACCTTCCAAGACTGAACCAGGAAAAAATAGAAAATATAAACAGACCAGTCACAAGCACTGAAATTGAAACTGTGATTAAAAATCTTCCAACAAACAAAAGCTCAGGACCAGATGGCTTCACAGGCGAATTCTATCAAACATTTAGAGAAGAGCTAACACCTATCCTTCTCAAACTCTTCCAAAATGTAACAGAGGGAGGAACACTCCGAAACTCATTCTACAAGGCCACCATTACACTGATACCAAAACCAGACAAAGATGTCACAAAAGAAAACTACAGGCCAATACCACTGATGAACATAGATGCAAAAATCCTCAACAGAATACTAGCAAACAGAATCCAACAGCACATTAAAAGGATCATACACCATGATCATATGGAGTTCATACCAGGAATGCAAGGATTCTTCAGAATACACAAATCAATCAATGTGATAAACCATATTCACAAATTGAAGGATAAAAACCATATGATCATCTCAATAGATGCAGAAAAAGCTTTCAACAAAATTTAAAACCCATTTATGATAAAAACCCTCCAGAAAGTAGGCATAGAGAGAACTTACCTCAACATAATAGAGGCCATATATGACAAACCCACAGCCAACATCATTCTCAATGGTGAAAAACTGAAACCATTTCCACTAAGATCAGGAACAGGACAAGGTTGCCCACTCTCACCACTGTTATCCAACATAGTTTTGGAAGTTTTAGCCACAGCAATCAGAGAAGAAAAAGAAATAAAAGGAATCCAAATTGGAAAAGAAGAAGTAAAGCTGTCACTGTTTGCAAATGACACGATACTATACATAGAGAATCCCAAAGATGCTACCAGAAAACTACTAGAGCTAATCGTGAATTTGGTAAAGTAGCAGGATACAAAATTAATGAACAGAAACCTCTCGCATTCCTACAGACTAATGGTGAAATATCTGAAAGAGAAATTAAGGAAACACTCCCATTTACCATTGCAACCAAAAGAATAAAATATCTAGTTATAAACCTACCTAAGGAGACAAAAGACCTGTATGCAGAAAACTGTAAGACACTGATGAAAGAAATTAAAGATGATACAAACAGATGGAGAGGTGTACCATGTTCTTGGATTGGAAGAATCAACATTGTGAAAATGACTATACTACCCAAAGCAATCTACAGATTCAGTGCAATCCCTATCAAACTACCAATGGCATTTTTCACAGAACTAGAACAAAAAATTTCACAATTTGTATGAAAACACAAAAGGCCCCGAATAACCAAAGCAATCTTGAGAAAGAAAAATGGAGCTGGAGGAATCAGGCTCCCTGACTTCAGACTATACTACAAAGCTACAGTAATCAAGACAGTATGGTACTGGCACAGAAACAGAAATATAGATCAGTGAAACAAGATAGAAAGCCCAGAGATAAACCCACACACATATGGTCACCTTATCTTTGATAAAGGAGGTAAGAATATACAATGGAGAAAAGACAGCCTCTTCAATAAGTGGTGCTGGGAAAACTGGACAGCTACATGTAAAAGAATGAAATTAGAACAATCCCTAACACCACACACAAAAATAAACTCAAAATGGGTTAAAGACCTAAATGTAAGGCCAGACACTATCAAACTCTTAGAGGAAAACATAGGCAGAACATACTATGACATAAATCACAGCAAGATCCTTTTTGACCCACCTCCTAGAGAAATGGAAATAAAAACAAAAATAGACAAATGAGACCTAATGAAACTTAAAAACTTTTGCACAGCAAAGGAAACCATAAACAAGACGAAAAGACAACCCTCAGAATGGGAGAAAATATTTGCAAATGAAGCAACTGACAAAGGATTAATCTCCAAAATACGCGAGCAGCTCATGCAGCTCAATATCAAAAAACAAACAACCCAATCCAAAAATGGGCAGAAGACCTAAATAGACATTTCTCCAAAGAAGATATACAGATTGTCAACAAACACATGAAAGGATGCTCAACATCACTAATCATTAGAGAAGTCCAAATCAAAACTACAATGAGGTATCACCTCACACCAGTCAGAATGGGCATCATCAAAAAATCCACAAACAATAAATGCTGGAGAGGGTGTGGAGAAAAGGGTGCCCTCTTGCACTGTTGGTGGGAATGTAAATTGATACAGCCACTTTGGAGAACAGTATGGAGGTTCCTTAAAAACCTCAAACTAGAACTACCATATGACCCAGCAATCCCACTACTGGGCATATACCCTGAGAAAACCATAATTCAAAAAGAGTCATGTACCACAATGTTCATTGCAGCACTATTTACAATAGCCAGGACATGGAAGCAACCTAAGTGTCCATCGACAGATGAACAGATAACAAAGATGTGGCACATATATACAATGGAATATCAGCCATAAAAAGAAACGAAATTGAGTTATTTGTAGTAGGTGGATGGACCTAGAGACTGTCATACAGAGTGAAGTAAGTCAGAAAGAGAAAAATAAATACCATATGCTAAAGCATATTTATGGAATCTAAAAAAAAATGGTTTTGAGGAACCTAGGGGCAGGACAGGAATAAAGATGCAGATGTAGAGAATGGACTTGAGGACATGGGTCAGGGGAAGGGTAAGCTGGGATGAATGAGAGAGTGGCATGGACATATATACACTACCACATGTAAAATAGATAGCTAGTGGGAAGCAGCCACACAGCACAGGGAGATCAGCTCGGTGCTTTATGTCCACCTAGTGGGTGGGTTAGGGAGGGTGGGAGGGAGACGCCAGAGGGAGGGGATATGGGGATATATGTATATGTATAGCTGATTCACTTTTTTATGCATCAGAAACTAGAACACCATTGTAAAGCAATTATACTCCGATAAAGATGTTAAAAAAAAAAAAAACTAGGGACTTTGTAAAACAATTCTGGATAAATCAGTGGCTCTTAAGTTGCAACAGAAACCTAATTCAAACTGGCCTAAGTAAAAAAGGAAATTTTTTTGGCTTATGTAACTTTAAAGTCCATAAGCATATCTAACTTCAGGCAAAGCTGGATCCTGCCCCTCCAGACAGACCATTAGGGGTCTGTCCTTCTCCATCTCTCACCTTTGTTATTCTCTCTGTAGGAACCATTGTCAAGGGGCTCCCACGTATGGTGGCAAGACAGCCATCAGCAGCTCCAACCCAACAACTCTATAGAAAGTGTCTCACCCCCAGTATGTCCAGGAGGTCCTTGAACTGATGTTCAATGCAATCCTCAATGGCTTATTGACTCACCCTGGGTCACATGTCCACTCCTGAGCTCCCATGGCCAGAAAGATACAGTACCTTTACTGGTCAGAACTGCATCACAAGATCACTCCCGGAACCAGAAAGTAGAATCAGACCTACATAAATTCCATGAATGAGTATAGGTGAAGAAGTGGTCCCTAAAAGAAAATCAATGTTTTATTAACAGGGGAAGGGAAAAATGGATGCCGGACACAGTTAGGAGCTGTCTACTACAACTTCTAGTTCTCATAATGATATAAACTTCCTTCATCTTCATAGATTTTCAAGGAGAGAGAGAAAAGAACTTTCCCTTCATGTACTTTCATGTTAGAAAGAACAGATCTATTGTCATTCTTAAACTTGCTGCCGTTGTTGGCTAGGTAAAAGGAGAGAGAAGATTCTTTTTGTCTACTGGTCCAGCATCTTTGAGCTATCCCAAGAACCCAGCTGGCTTCACTGAGTTATTCATGAGAAATAACCATACCACTGGCTGTTTGTTCAGGTTGGCAAGTGACATTTCGATTCACCCAAGACCTAGGAATTTGCCTTAGAGGGAGGCAGTAGAATTCTTTGAAAGGACGAAAAGTAAATCTCTTTCTTTGGGTAAGAACTGCTCCATCTGTATCCTCATGGATTGTTGTTTTGTGACAAGAACATATGCTTTTCTTAAAAGCTTCAAAAGATGGAATGAGGTAAAGAATTAGAACCATCAAGCGTATGTATACATAACTGTTGTAGTTTGGCTCCTACCAGCAATAACCAACCCCCTCTCAGTTGACGAGACCCTCTTGAGCTCCATAATCACGTCCCTTCCAATGTGTCCCTCCATCCACAGATGAGTGTTTCCCCCTGATTTCCTCAAACAACTGAACTGAGGAATGGAAGAGGTACCAAGGCAGAGAACTGTCTACAAATTAGGTGGATTTTGGAAGGGCCTGAGGTTTGATTGAACGTGTTATTGGTGAAACATCAAATGCCTCTTGAAGGGTTGGTACTTGCTCACCTAGATTTCAGGAAGTAGTGAAAATTTTGGGAAAGAAGAAGACAAAATAAATTCAAGACTTTTTTCTTTTGGTTGGTAGCTTTAGTCCTTTTATATCTCAGTGTGGCTTTTGCTGGAACATGATGACATATTAGCGATGCAGAAGAAGATCATGTGAGTGAATTACTAGCTTTTAAACACAGTGTAAATCATTTTGACAGGAGGCAACATGTTTACAGGCAATCCCCAACATAAAAACAAACTGTGTTTCAAAAACCCATTAAGAAATTGGTAGTTTGGACCTGGGAATGGTTTTCCCCATAGGAAAAAAAGTTACTGATTGTAGGGTCCCAGACCAGCCCACAAAAAGCCCACTAAAATCCAGTAACCTTTTGCTAGTCACAGAACACTAACCCAGAAGTGGGAGCAGGGGAGGCATCTGAGCCAGGGGCTGGAGCAGGAAATTCCCCTCTTCCCTCTTTCCTGGACACACTATGGAGATGTTCCCTAGCCCCTTCCTATCTGTCAGTCTTTAAGAATGTCTCCCCAGTTTTCCTGACCTGTTATCACCCCTACCTCCCTATCATGACACTGCACTTAAGCCCACGCTTTCTCCCAAAGTGCTCAGGAGTCCAAAGTTACCTCTCTGTACTGTCCTCCATCAAAATACCTGTTTTCTTAGTGAAGTTCATCTCGCTGCACTCTGTGGGGGGGGGGGGGGGGCAAATAATCTGACCCATGGAAGTTCTTCCCACTCCCTGAAAGACTTCTCTTTTTAAAGTAGACATTTGATTAACCCTAATTAGGTACAAATTTAGGCACTGTAGGGGAAGTCTAGGAGGAGGCAATAGGAGAGGGGTCAATGGAATCCATCACTGGAAACTTTCCCTTGGTGAAACAGAGGGGCAAGGGTCCCACACTGGTAGGACATTTCCCCCCATGCCTTGTTGCTGCTCTCCACAGCCCAAAGGTCCTCCAGCACCTCGCTTTTATGTACAGACCCCCAGTTGCCCCACATCTCCCAGCCTGACAGGCTTCCTTGGGAAATGACCTGATCCTAAGGGTGGCACTGATTTCACCAGCAACCTGGCCCTCATTTCTCTCAAAGGAAGACTTTTGTTTCTAAGTCTGCCCCCTGTGGCCCACGGCCAGCTGCCATGACCAACATAGACCGTGAGTCCTCAGTCAGCGCTGTCTGAAATCTACCCTGAAGATGCTACTCTAAACTAGTGTCTTCCCATCCAGTCTTCCTAAACCCCCAGATAGAGGTCCTGAATTTTAGACCCAATCATATAGCAGGTACGGGAAGCATTTTAGAGCATGGAAGCTAGAATGCCTAAGTTCACATCCAGGCTACACTACTTGCTAACTGGGTAAATTTGGGCCATTTATTTAACCTCTCAGTCTCCTTTAAAAGTGGGATAATAGTACTGTGTATTGTGGCAATTAAATGATTATTACATGTAAAGCACTTAGAATCCTATCTGGCATGCAGTAAGGTGTTCAAGAAAGATGAGGAGTTTTTAAGTGGTGCACATACTGAGGTGTTTAGAAATCATATGTTCCATTAGCCAGACAACTATTCTTAGTCATTTTTGGAGCTTAACCTCTTTGATTATTCCAGAGTCCTGGGACATCACACAGCACACAAAGCATTTGGGAGGCCTTCCGGCCATGGTCACTCTGGTTACCGCTGAGGTACCCACAGTCCCTTCAGGTGGTAACTGTCAGGGTTGGTTGTAAGGCATTCTGGCAAAGTCCACGGGTCAAGAGGTCAATATCTATTTCCCTCTCTCCCACACACACACTTTTCCTTTAAGAGTGTACTCCTTTCATCCCTGACCCCAGGGGCACACCTAATCTCTTTAGTGAGCTTGTGCTAAAATCAAAGACCAAAGACCAGAAGAAAGTTAGAAGCTTCTGTTTTCAACTCTGCAAAAATCCTGAAGCAAAGAAATACCTGAAGACAGAGAAAAAAAAACTTATGGTTACCAAAGGAGAAAGGTGAGGGGAGATAAATTTGGAATTTGAGATTAACAGGTACATACTACTATATATAAAATAGATAAACAACAAGGACCTACTATATAGCACAGGGAACTACAGTCAGTATCTTGTAGTAACCTATAACGGAAAAGAATCTGAAAAATAATACATATATATATATATATGTATAACTGAATCACTTTGCTGAAACATTATAAATCAACTATACTTAAATAAAAAAATTAAAATTAAAAAAAAAAGGAAGAGAAATACCCGGGTCTAGTTAAAGACTTAAAATAGGAAAGAGAGGGGAATACAAACAGAATATATGCAAATTATTTACTCAATAAATTTTACTACCGTCAGCTCGATCACCATAATGGCATCATTTACTCAGTGCTGATTCTATCAGCGAATACCTTATATAAATTATTCCAGACAACTCCATGTGGTAGGTGTCTTTAATTCTGTTTCACAGGTGAGGAAACTAGTGTTCTAAGAATTTGCACCATAGTCACATGATCAGTAGCAAAGCTGATATTCCAATCTGTGCTAACTCCCTGTGGAATAGAAGAAAGGAAGGCTGCTGTGGCAGCTGCTGAGATGCTTTTTCTACATGAAATGTTTGAAAGAAAGAGAATCTCTGCTGAACTACTCTTTAATTATCACTCCTAATTTGTTTTTAACCCAATAGAATTGAACTAAAATCAAATTTTGGTATTGTTTCATCGCTTCTTTGTAAAAGTCAAAATCATTCTTTTTATGCTATAATCAAATAAGTTAGCCTATCTCTGGCTCAAACCCAAACCTAAATACCAAAAAGCAGAAAAAGAAAGTTCAGAACCACATTATTTTTCCATAATATGTCAAAAAACCCTATGCTCTACTTACATTAGAGTGAAAAAAGAACTCTTTCTGCTTCTAATGAGCAATTAATTCCAGCTCAGGATGTTGAGTGTAGAATAGGTTAAGTTCCCCCAAACCACAACCGTTTGTGTTGGATCATGGTTAAAACCCAGAATTCCAACTTCTACAATAATCACATTCTTTTCTTCTACTGCAATGGGAGAAATGACCATTTTATGTAACATAGGAAAAACCATAGCAGAAACGCCTATGAATTCCAGATTTCCTAAACTGTTCTCAAAGCTGTTTAAAATCAGTTGGATACATTTCATTTTAGCAGAGCTCAAAAATTCTGAAATAAACTTTGGGAACTGAATTTTTTTAAAAAAGATTTTTGGAGGAGAAGATATGAAAATTCACTTAATTGGCATTTATAACACATGTATCACTTAACCTTGATGACAGTGAAACTCCATGTGAGACGTATTTGTGTTCAGATCCTGAAGCCCAGAACTGCCCCTTGCACAGCTTCCTAACTGTAATTAACCAATCAGGTCGCTGTGGTAGCCATCTTGTTCTTTCAGCTTAAGGAAATTTTTGACTCAGAGTCATTCTGAAATTTAACATCATTTGGTTCTTATTAAGTAGTAACTAGTCTAGTGTTATGATGGGGAAAAAAAAAGTCAGAGAAAAGCTCTCCTCTGAAGTAGACAGGAAGAACACTTAAATCAAAGAAAATCCTAAAATGATAATAATCACAACAGCAGTACTGGAACTGCCATTCTCCACGGGAAGAATGACCGCTTTTGAATACATTGTAATGACACAGACTAGAGTCTGTGACTTTACGATCCTCCTATGACTCTCGTTAATTTCTGTCTCATTCCGAGCCTTGAAATCACAGTGCTAATTCTCAGAGTGTTTATGAGAAGGTGCAGAAGTTGACACCACTGACTTCAGCTAGGCTGACAGGAAAACTTTCCATTTGTTCAAGTAAATGATCTAAGAAGAGAGGGTGTAATGTTATTATTATAAACTATTGAGAAATAGTTTCTTTTCTGTTTTCAATATAAGACTTTTGTAAAGCAACAGAGTTCTTGGGTTTTATCTCCATGAAGCTTTCTTCAGATGATTTAGCTCATTTCATGTCACCTCTCACTCAGCTTATTCCCTAGACAGCAAAGCCAAAGCAGCACATGAAGAACAGATTTGCCACAATCATTCATTCCTTTGTTGATTTATTTATTCAGTGAATATTTATGAGTTTATATGCGAGTATACATCAAGCCCAACACTTGCATCGACACTTACCAACAAAGAAGGAACACCTGAGTGGGGTGTGTGTGTGGGGGGGGGGGGCGTGCGCACACGTGTGTGTAAATGTTAATGTTTTGAAGTTCCTCCTTTAGAGAAACAGTAGGAAATGTGTGAGAAAGAGGTTCCCTGTCATGAACTGATGTCTTTCACCTAATGAACCTTCTAGCTGAAAAATTCTGAAATAAACTTTGGGAACTGAATTTTTTAAATGAAGATGTTTGGAGGAGAAGATATGAAAATTCACTTAATTGGCACTTACAACACTTACAACTCCATGTCAGCCATATTTGTGTTCAGATCCTGAAGCCCAGAACTGCCCCGTGTGGAGATACTTCCATTTTTTAGCTTTGTTTTCTCATCATTGCTAATTGTCAGAGCCCCAAATTGTTTCTGAATAGCAACTCTATTTTAATTGTAATTTTTATATATATCAGCTACTTTTCCTTTCCTCATCTATTTAGCATGGACCAGGTTTCCTGTTTTCCATACAATTCCCTTTACAGTAATTTCCCAGGTTTAAATTGTCAAGCAGCACTTCAGCAACAATGTGCTCTGTGAGTATATGGTTATAAAGGAATCAGAAACTCACGATCCAGAGGAAGAAATCATGGTCCCACCATTAATGGGAATGATGGCAGGAAGAAATCTTTTAACATAGTACTTATATTGGTAATCGGAAAAAAATGCTATGAGATTTAGGAGTTTGTGGTTTACCTTTGGTTCTAGGACTATTTTTAAATTTCCCAATTTCAGAAATTGGGTAACTCTCTCCTTTCTGCATATGGTTGCATAGATGTAAGCTTTTAAAAGTCTTAAATACATGATGATGAAAGAATTAAAAAGACAACAAGCAAATAAGAAAGAACTGACATTTTGTTTCCAGCATTCCCTATTTCCACTTAATTGATTTATAAGTTCAATTTATCAGAAATTTTGAATACCTTTGCAATCAGAAGCTCTTAAGACTTTCCTTTTCTTGGAGATTTTATCTACAAAATCAGAAGAAAACCTGTTAATGGCCCTCATCAATTACCCACTTTCACTTAACGCTGTGTCACTTTGGCCCCAGGACTGAAGAACAAAATTTCAAAGTGTATGGTTGATTAGCCATATATTCATTTATTAATTAGTTCCTTAGACCTTTATTTGGTGGTAACTTTGTGCCAGAAATTTACTTGACTCTGAAGAATTAAGAGTTTGTGTCTGATGGGAAAGGCAGTCAGGAAACATGATTTCAAACATAATGGGATGTTTAGGAATAATTGTACAGGAAAAAAATTCTAGGTGAATGCATGGTAAAGAGGGAGTAAGAATAAACAGGACAGATGCTTTTATCCCATAAAAACTTCTCAGTGTGTGTTCAGCCTTTTTTTTTTTTTTTTTTTGTCTGCGTTTAGGGCACTCTGCCTCCAAGTAAGCTACTCCAATTGTCCTTTGCAATTTCTAAGCAAATATAAAGTAGCTTTTATCATGTTCCATGATGATACTTTTCTTTGGACCCAACCTCTCATTTTGAGGATTTGGGTGATCGTGCATCACATCTGTCCCAGTTACTGAGACCCTAGAAGGTAGTTTTTCTAACTGTGTGTCACAACTTATTAGATGATCATAAAATCAATTAGTCGGTTACAATCGACATTTTTAAAGATTTTGAGTAGAATAGAATAGATTAGAGGGCGTAGCAGGTAGTATATATGAGTACTGGTTGATAGAAATTTTGTTTCACAGCCAATGTGTGCACACATACACGTATGTGCTGGGTCATGATGTAAAGTATATTTTTTCCTATGGGCCATGATTTTTAAAGGTTGAAAAACTCTAGACTTTAAATTCCATATCTGGCTGGTTTGCCATTTCATTTATAAGAACTCATATAGTATTTGTTTCAGACTAGGGGCTCAAGAAATTTTTTGAATACATATTGTTGAATACATCTTATGTGAAACACATAATGAAAGGCACAGTTTGCTTTTCTTGATTATACCTATATATCAATATGATATGTAGATAAAGATAGATACGTACACAGTTTGCACATATATTAATTTTAGTTTAGCAGCCAATGGTTTATGTAGCTCTTAAATGGACATATTAAGAGGTTACAATTACATAGCCAGATCAGGTGGATACAGCTGGCATACTCTAGTCTTTTTTGTTTTTGTAAAATTATTCTTTTTCTCCATTTACATCAAAAAATATTTTATTATATAATAAATGTAATACATGCTCACTGTAAAAAAATTTAGATATTTGGTGAAGTGTTAAAACAGAAATTTAAATCACATATTATCTGACCACACAATAAATGAACATTGTGTTTTGGAGTATTTTCTTTTGTATGAGCACATACATACACACACACACACACACACACACACACACGCATCTCACATGTAGTAATTACATTGGAATCCTACTGGATATGCTGTTACTTAAGCTACTTTTCACTTTCTATTATATTGTGCGCATTTCTCATGCCATTAAATAATCTTCAAAAATATGAATTTAATGTTTAAGGCACAGTATTTTCTAGAAAGGATATTCAATAATTGACTAATCACTTTATCATTGTTGGATGTTTAAATTATTTTCATCATTTCTTATATAAGTAATGATGTACTAATTAGCTTTATAAATAAATCTTTGCATCCTTATGTTATTATTTCTTTACCATAAATCAGTATATTTGTTATTTAATATAAGGCTATGAAAAAAATTTTTAATTGATCCAAATAACCCAACTTGCCCATAGAAAAGTTTTCAAGTTTATATTCACCCCAACAATATATTTATTAATACATCCAACAAATATTAATGCTCTGTTTTATACAGGTTTCATAGCAGCCCTATTAAAACTGAGTATTTTCATTTTTCTTATTTTTTTATCAATTCGATAGCAAATATCAATTACTTGGTTTTCATTAAATTACAACTGAGATTGAGAATTTCATGTGTTTACTGGCCATATAAATTTCTTCTTTTCTATGCATTTTTCATTTTTTCTATTACAGTGTTTTCCTTTTTTGCTCCTGAGTTGTAAATGTTCTTGATATAGAGGGAATATTAAGTCTTTACTATCAAATATCATTAAGAATTTTTTCCAACTTTATCAATTGTCTTTTTAATGATACTTTAGAGAGAAAAAAGCTTTCATTTTTATGTAAACAAGTCAGAGACTTTTATTAGTTTTTTCAAATGGCATTTTTTAAAAAATATTTATTTATTATTTATTATTTTGTCTTCGTTGCTGTGCATGGGCTTTCTCTAGTGGCGAACGTTGAGATGCCTGGGCTTCTCATTGCGGTGGCTTCTCTTGTTGAGGAGCTCGGGCTCTAGGCGCGTGGGCTTCAGTAGTTGCAGCTCGTGGGCTCAGTAGTTGTGGCAGACAGCCTCAGTAGTTGCGGTGCATGGGCTTAGTGGCCCACAGGCTTACTGGCCCCACGTCATGTGGGATCTTCCCGAACCAGGGATCGAACCCCTGTCCCCTGCATTGGCAGGCAGATTCTCAACCACTGCGCCACCAGGGAAGTCCCTCAAATGGCATTTTAAACATCAAATCAAGATGGTCATATGATTTTTCTTCTTTTTCTATTAATGTGATGATTAATATTAATAGAGTTCCTAGTATTGAATAACCTTGCAGTTCTGAAAAAATAAATCTACACTCATATGCTGTCTGTTTTATTCTTTTAAGATAGAGCTGGGTACAAAGTGCTAGTCTTTTATTTGTGATTTTGTATCTATATTTGTAAGTGAAATTGATATCTAAGCTTTTGTGGGTTTTTTTCCTAACTTTAATAGTTCTACATAGAAGGGATATATTACCTTTATAAAATAATTTGAGTGTCTTTTATCTGTTTCTTTGTAACAATTTCTATAGTCTAGGAATTATCTCTTTGTCAAGATTTAAAATAACTCACCCATAAAACCATCTAGCCTGATGCTTTTTTGTGGGTAATTCTTTGACTCCTTTTTCAACTATTCCCATAGATGGAGATCTTTGGAAAAGGAGGTATTTCCTCCTTTACTGAAATTTGGAAAGTTGCTATCTTTTTTTCTATAAAATTATTTATTTCATTGAAATTTTCAAACTTTTAGTACATTTCATGTTTTTACTGCTTAATATATTTAATAACTTTTTCTGCTCTAATACATTTATTTTTTACTTCATTAACTTATTATTTCTCTTTCCTTAAGAAAGGAAAAAGCAAACTTTTAAAATTATTGAGCTTACTTATTTCAGTTACTTTTTAGTCATGGTCAATAACAGTATAATTTAAGGCAGTGAGTTTGCTTTTGAATTTAGTTTGGTGAACTTCCAGAAGTGTCCAAATCTTATCTTCTTCTTAATTCTTTTCTAAGTATTCTGAAATTTAAAATGTATTTCTTCTGTGACCAAGACAGATTTATGTGATCATTGTTTTAAATTTTAAGAATTTATGTTTTTCCATCTAAATTTTTATTAATATTTGGTTTTAATGCTTTGTAGTCAAGGACAGTGACTTCTGAAATTTCTGGCATTTACTGAAAGTTGGGATAATGTATGTAACTTTTTGTCATTTAAAGATTTAATTAAATTAAAATTAATTATTTTTCTATAAATGTTTATTATTTAATAAATGTTTATTGAGTGCCTGTTATATTCCAAGCACTGTTAAGGTGCTGGGGATATAGCAGAAAGCAAAATGGACAAAAGTCTCTGCCTTGGGGTACTTGCATTCTAATATATAACATATATGAATCACTATATTTCCTTGAAAGTAAGTCAGCATAGTTGTTATACACACAATAAATTTAATGACAGCTTTTCAAGAAAAGAACAAAAAAGAGAACACCACCACATTCAATGTAAGTTTCTATATTAAGAGCCATCTCCATTTCTCAAATGTTTAAGTGTAAGAAATGTGTGTCCTATACTTGGTAAAATATGGTAAAATAATCTTATGAACTGTATTTTTTCTGACATTGTATATATTTATTTAGCATCTTCTTGATCTGTCAAAGATAGATAGCCATTAAGTTTAAGTCCCCACTTACTATTCTGTTACTGAAGCTTTCAGCTTCATTTTTTTTTAGGTCTGTCTCTTGTAAAAGGTTGAATTGTGGTATTTGATTCATTCTGAGGCTTTCTCTCCTGTTATCATAACTGGCATTCTTACTCTTTCTGTCATTTTGTTTTAGGCTTCGGGCTTTGTACACCTTTTTCTGGTTCCCTTTTTTAGCTGTATTTTCTTTGATTATTTTATTTAGTAATTTCAATCATACTGACTTTATAAAAACATTTTTAGCCTATTTTCTCTATCAACATCAAAAATGAAGTCATCTCTGTTGAGTTCCTTCCATGTCAAAGGAACAAAGTAAAATGACTGTAAGTTATCACAGATTTCCCTCACACTTTTTAACCTGTGGTATTTTAGATCCAGTCATGTTTTTAAAGAAAAATGTGTATCTTCTTTTTAATATTTTGTATGGGGCATGTTTCCTTCATCCAAGGATTGCATTCCAAGTCTACTGCTATTCCTTCTTTGCTTTGACAGTTCCATAGTTGAGTTCTTTATCTTGGCTCACCTGCTTACCTTTCTGAGTGATTGTACTTCAGGAAGAATACATAGTATATTTTTAAATCCTTGAAATCTGATAATATTTTTATATAAATCTCAACACTTAATAACAACACCTGGTGCTTTGAGGTGTATAATAAATATTTGTTGACTAAATTACATACCTGCTTCCCAAGGGTTTTTTCCTAAAAATTCCATTGTCTTTTGCTTTTTAATATTGGTGAAAAAGAAAGCTGAGGCTGACCTGATTTTTCTTCATGGTAAGTAACCTGTTTTTCCTATCTGGATCTTATGGGATTCTTTCTTTATTCAGGATATTCAAAATTTTCATCTGAATTTATCTGGGTATTGGTCTCTTTTCATTCATTTTGCCAGGTTTTTATTGAGTCCTTTCTATTAACAGCTTCAGGTTGATGTCTTTCTGTTTTCTTAGTAGAAAGCGTGGATGTTGTTCCTTAAAGGAGATGAGTGAAGTTTCCTTGCTGGGGGAGGAGCTAACCGATGTAAATTCACACCTCCTGTTGAGAGGTGAGGCAGCTTGAGAGGACAGGAAGTGAACCAAAATCCTGACCACTACCTAGAGGAGAACTTGGCTTCTGCTTAGTTTCTCAGATGGTTTCGCCGAAATCCGTGGGCCAGGGGTCAGCTTTCTGTGCCCTTGGTCTGTTTCACCTAGCCCTCTCATCCTGTATTACCTATAACTGTGTCCAGCTTTCATCCTATATTACCTATAACTGTGCCCAGGCTTCATTCTCATACCATTGCCCATCAAGTCAGGAGAGAATCTTTTATCTCTTGGATTTTTTTTTTTGCCCTGCTGTTTCCACTTTAAGAACACTGGGCTCTCCAGATGTGCTGTTTAGGAAGGCATGTTTGTTTTTCTGATCTAATACATTTATTTTTTATTTCATTAACTTATATTTCTCTTTTCTTAAGAAGGGGTAAAGCAAACTTTAAGACAAGAGAAAATCCATGTTAGTCTCCTCCATAACCTGTCCTCTAGCCTCATCCCTCAAATGGAACAGTTTCGGCCTCCTCATCTGTCAGCTCCCCTAGAAAGCTGGCTGTGAGCTGTCACCATGCTTTCCTTCCAGCTTGGCCTTCCAGGTTTCCAGGAGCTACGCCTCAGTGCCTAGCCCTGGGGCAAGTTTCACCTATTTTATATGCACTTGGTCATTTCAGCCAGAATCTGGGAGATCAGTACTAAATTACCTGTGTCATTGCCATTGACTCCAGAATTCGATACCCATTAAAACACTTAAACTTCTCCAGAAGAAGGGATTTCTTAATGATGATCATAGCAAGACCCAGGACAGCTTAACTGCAGCACAAAGGCCATTTTCCTAGCGTAGCTTATTCTTATTCACACACAGAAAAACAATGTGCATCTGGTGGTATGAATGGAAAATATTATGGCTTTTTTTCCCCTCCTATGTTGTTAACTCCTAATTTTTCTTTAAATGGTTGTGCAAAAGTGAGACATGGTGTAAAACTTCCAAATTGTTTTCCTTACCATTCAAAGGAACGACCTCTGCAAAATGTAGTAACAAAGCTGGTTTTCTGTTTGCACATTCAGTATTACTCCAGTGAGGCTAAGCTGAAAAGGCCATAGAAATTCAGAGGGTTGAGTTACTGTGGGTCCTTTATTTACACTGAAGATGTGAAAAACAATTAGAGTGTAATGCTAGGTGTTGTGTGTATGCAATTACCTGGGAATATATAAACGTTTTATTTTCTCTGTCAAGCTGCATTGCTATAATTGTTTAAAATGAAAAATAAAGTTCCTACCATAGACATAGAGATACTGGTTACCTGACTTAAGTAGTTCCTAGACTGAGGTCTGTAGTGTGGGTCTTAATCTAATAATGGAACCACATTTATAATACAGGAGAAGATCCTCACTGTGGGTTTAGAACAGTGGGCCTGAGTGAACTTTTTTTTTTTAATAAATTTATTTATTTATTTATTTATTTTTGGTTGCGTTAGGTCCTCGTTGCTGTGCGTGGGCACTCTTTAGTTGCAGCGAGCGAGGGCTACTCTTTGTTGTGGTGCGCAGGCTTCTCATTGCAGTGGCTTCTCTTGTTGCGGAGCACGGGCTCTAGGCACGCGGGCTTCAGTAGTTGTGGCACATGGGCTTAGTTGTTCCACGGCATGTGGGATCTTCCCGGACCAGGGCTCGAACCCTTGTCCCCTACATTAGCAGGCGGATTTTTAACCACTGCACCACCAGGGAAGCCCCTGAGTGGACATTTTTGAAGGCTTGTCCCTTCCCACATTGAACTAACATTCACCCTTCATTTCGGTGACGATTCCATCCAATGAGAATTTCAAGAAAGCCTTGGCCAACTCCCAGCCCCTTTACCCCTGCAGATGTGATTATTTGTTTTTCTATAGGTCCATGATCTGTGCCCACTCTCAAGAAAGTACAGGAAAGTCTGTAGAATCCTTTTTCAAAAGTTCTTAGAAACAGGTCAGTCCTACTCTGATTTTTATAACCTCCTTTCTTTCAGGATCTGGGGCTCCACCTCCCCATGAATATCAGATTTCCATTGAGGCTAATATCTCCGATACCCCCCAGAACCCTAGGGTTATAGTTCCTATAGGAATCCCCTGACCTGGATTGGTCATCCATTTGAGCTGGCCCCCAACTGCTTGCCAACATGTCGTGGACAATCTTGAACGTAGATTCTGTTCACAGTTTGGTCTAATCTCTCTTTTCCACTCAGACTCATCTTTGTATGTCTCTTCCCCTGTGTACTCATCGCTACACCTGGGTATTTGTTGTAGGGTTGTGGGTATGTGCTTCTATTGGGTTGGCCAAAAAGTTCATTCGGGTTTTCTGTAGCATCTCACAGAAAAACACAAACGAACTTTTTGGCCATCCCAATACGCACCCTTATGCAGTTGTCACTGGTCTGGCCCATTCAACTACTGCCCACGTATCTGGTGGTGCCAGATCTTGACTTCAAAACTAGAAGGGTGGGTGGATGCAAAGCTCATTTCAGTACTGCAAAGTAGAGTTCTACAAAAAGTGATTGATGTTTACAGCCTCTTTTTGTAAAATGTTGGTAAGTGTGTGCATCCAGAATACGCCAGTTAGAAAGCCTGCAGGAGCTCTCGGGCTCCAATTCCATATGTGTGATTCTCCAACTTGATAGCAAGCTCAACTTTGATGTCAAATTGCTCATCATCTGTTTATGGCACTTGCTGCCTAGCCATATTTCCATTTTTAACTTGGAAACAAATATGACAGATGCCACATTCCATATTACTACCTTTTTTAATTCTAGTGAGGAAATAATATAAGATGCTCAGTTAACTGACATGGAAAAATCTAAACTTAAAAGAGTACCACTGAGTTTTGGCTTAGTGCTTTGTCTTTAATGATTATTGCATTTTTTTCTAGTTTAACATTCTTGAGGTATGCAAACCCAAAGCATAACTTCACTTCCTTGATTTCCTGCTATTTAGAAATGTCACCTAGGGGTAGCATGGAATAAGGGATGTCAATCTTCATCAATAATGAGAAGTGATTTTAAAATAATTTTAAATGATTTTTCTATTTGTACATCCACACACCCTTTCCAGATAAATTCCATTCAGGGACACAAGTGTTCACTGAGACTCCATTTAGCTTTCAAGTTAGTGAAGAAGTCAAATGAGAGGTTTGCAGCTATAAATAAAATAGCACACGTGTAGAACCATCACCACACATGCAAGTGTAACTATGATGAAAGTTACTTTGAACAAATCAGTTCCCAGGATGGCATTCATTTCTTTTGATAAATATGCTTGATACGATGAAGTACAGCTTCCAGAAAGATAATGGAGCAGATAATTAATCTATTTGGAAACATAAACACACACACACACACACACACACACACACACACACACACTGCAGGGAGACAAGGAGCATTGGTTAGCAAAATCTTGTCAGAACAACCAACTCTTCTTCTGTAGAAGAGTATGTGCCCTCTGACAAGGGAAAAAAATAGAAAAGACATTTCTGACTGCCGTAAGGCTTTTGATTCTGTGGTACGTGACTAACATCAGTAGAGGACAAAAGAGCCGAGCTCTCACTTCTTTTACATAGGTGGGCGATGGTTTGGGGATTCTCGTAAAACAAGTCATTAATGTTTCAGTTTCAGTTGGCTACAGCATACCAAGTAGTCTGCTCTGTGGGGATAACTGACCAGGGCAGTTAAAGAAGGGGCTATTGAAGTCTCTTCTGCCATATAAAGCCTTCCAGAGGTCAGCCATTAAACCCCTCTTGTTTCTGTGTAAGGGCAAGTGCCAGATGTACCCTTCATCACAGTCCGTCTCAACCTCCACCTCTACTGCCCTCTTTCCACGTTTAGCATCCCCTACTGCCATTCTGGTAGACAGTATGTACCTGTTGTTGAACTGTGTGCCATTGCTTCTAGGTTTCTCTCAGGAAAAGGAGGAGGATCAAGACACTTCCATAATCGTTTTAAGAGTAACACAGAAGTTTCCCCAAATATGAAGTCCAGTTCCCTCTACTGTGAAGCGTAGGCCTCATCTCACTACCTTTGTCAAGTAGCTCATGACTGCATGATGCAGTCAGAGATGGGTTGGTTGCTTCTGAGGAGAAATTCCTCATGGTCCACAGTGCATAGAGATGGTTACTCAGTCAGACTAAGAATAGCCAGTGACTACAGTCACCAGCCAGTGGTCTCCCCGAGTGATTCGGAGGATAGGTTCCATACTGGTCCCATTAGCCATCCTAGTAGGAGGTTATACCCCCATTTTGAATACCTGTACTATCACAATAACCTCCTTGTGAAGGCTTGCCCAGCTGCCCCAGCTACATCACCCTTTCCCTGGCAGTCCTTCTGGACCACCTCCTTTCTGCATCAGGAAGTAAAACGTAACCACATCCTACCTGGTGTCATCACACAGTTAAGTTGAGAGCTTGTGCATGTTTGAGCCCCACATCTTGCCCAGCCTCATGCTGAGTGCTCTTTTGCCACTAGACAAATGCTTACCAGGTTGAATTCTTGATGACCCACATGGGTATACTGAGGCAGAGTCATCTAGTCGTCTCTAAACACAGGGTACAGACCTTCTGACACCTGTCCTGTGTTCTCACCCCCAGCTTCTTCTCTCCATGTCAGAAATAACGCAAACCTAAATATTCAACAAATTAGCATGATGAGGAAGGCCAGCTCGTGGGTCACCGCTAACATTTTCTTTTGCCACAAAAGTTAACTTGGTTAGTGTCTTTTATGATGTTCCAAGCAGCTACCTGACATGCAGGCAATTGCACCCATAGGGTGAGCACCTCATTCAGGTCTTTTTATAGATGAAGTCACTGTATGTTCATGGATTTTGAAATAATAGATATGGATATGGTGGCATGACCTCACTTGAGTATGAAAAAAATTAACTTCTAACACATTTTAATGCAAATGTTACCTTTATAAGTGGATGACCTGAAAAGAAAAAGTGTTTCCATAGTAACCTAAGGGAACACATAACCTGTTTATGATAATTTCTCCATGAAGAGAGCCAGGCATGGATTGGGGATATGCTTTGATGTCTGCTGGGAAAAAAAAAAATAGCTGACAACCTTGTGTGAGTGAATGGTTAGATTTCACTTTATTTGTAGTTAATTTAAAAAATAAACTTTCGTAATGAACTGCTGAAATACACACTTGAAACAACCGGATGATCCGTCAGATTATTTTCTAAAATGTAATTTGTCATAGGTGACAACTGAGGCATCAGTTTAAGAGGAACAGATTAGGGATGAGGTCTTACAATAGGTCTTCCCATTCTGCTCATTTCCTTTTATCTATACTCTGTGTTCTTCCCTAGGCATCACTGAGGCCTTTCAAAGCTCTTAGATTTCTCTTTTTTTTTTCCTCATTTTTGCCTCCGAAAATGTTATGTAAAAACTGCCCTTCCAGAATTGAAATTCTGTACTGTGAAGATATCACCGAAAAGGGAACATATTGATTATACTTCACTTTGTCTACTGACATGGCTGTTTGAGTTGGTGGCTTTTTGGAGGTGCCATTAGCTAGAAATGAGTCTGACATCCACAAGACACTATACGGTTATATTCCACTCTTCTTACAGATATAACATCTAGTTAAAGAAAAGCTTGTCTATAAGAGTTTTTCTTTTTTCCTTTTTTTTTTTTTTTTTTTTTGAGGGTAATTAGGGAACAGATGCATACAGTTTCGAGAAGTAGTTCTTTGAAGAGCCATTTTTGAGTCAGCTCCATGACAGGTCCGTGCCCATGGGCTCTGGTGTGGACTTAGGGCAGAGACCTTGGCTACAATTACCCATCTGGTATCCATCTGGTAGCACAAATGAAAGATAATACCAGATCACAGAGAAACCTTACCAACTGCCAACTTGGTATAAGCAGTCAAGGAGAGGTGCCACCCAACAGTTCTGTGAAGAGTAAGAAATGTTGTCCTTAGGATACGCACATTTCCACCCCAAGATGCAAAAAACGGCACGTGAGAGCATAGGGAAAGGAAATACTGCGCACATCTAACCTCACAGCTGCAACTTATTAAATATTCCACCGAGTTCTCTCTGCCACATTAAGTTGCTAGTGGACTTTTGGAGAAAGGGTATTATCCTAATATACTTGAAACCTGTCTTTTGCTACCCACGTCCGTCCACAACAGGGTTAACAGGACTTGAGGACTTTTGGATGACGAGTAGGTACCAGCATCAAAAGGGCATTGATTTCATTTCCATGTAATGCCACCTTGCAGTAGTCAGGGATTTTGTGCTTGCTGTAAAATGATTTCGACATGTATCAATTCATTACTTTCTCCTTATTTTTATTCCCCCTTTTCGGACTCTGTCTGCTACCCTGCAGAATGCAGTGTGCATCCTGGACACTGTGTGGTTATTACAGTGGCTAAGAGTTGAGAATCTATTAATATAACCATCAGAGATGTGCTGTCTTCAGATAGCACCCTCCCACCCTGTGGAGCTCCAAACGTAAACGCTGGTTCGAGACGGAGGGGGCGTGCTTGCCTATGAGGCTGCCCATGCGTGGAAACCTTTCCCATCCATTTCCTCCACTTGCTCTGCAGTACTGGTCCCCGCCTTGCTCTTTCTCTGCATAAATGCCAGATATGACCAAATAGAGTGAGAATTTAGTGACCTTATAATTACCTAAGCAACAGCAACACATTCTCTTGTCTTTTCTATGCGTTAACAGGGTTGTCTTCATAGCAACATATATGTGTATATGGTAGCTTATATACTGCCATATATTTTGAAAGACATAATCATATTCCTACCTCTAAGCAATTTATTGAAGACAGGAGCCCATTTTCACAGGAGAGAAAACTGAGGCTCAGAGAAGTTACATGGATTGCTGACAATCACAACATTAGCTTTGAACCCAGATCATCTGACCCAAAGTCTAAAACTCTTCCACTGGATTTAGGTTTTTGGTTTTATTTTTTTATGTCTCTGAATTTTTCTTCCCTTCTTACAAAAGGAAATATTAACTCCTTAAGGCTTATTGCAGTTTCCTAAAGAGTGAGGCAGCAAGAGTCAGAGATAGAGATTCTGAGTAGAACAAAAACTCCCCGCCCTGTGGGTGGTTGTAAGGATGAGAGCTAAGTTGAATTCCTTTCTTTCATAAGCTCCTTCAAAATGTTTCACATACTTCCACTGAGAGAAAAAGCAAAGGAAAAATATCTTCTTGGATTGGCCACACAGAGACCCATGCTGAACAATTCAAGAAGATGAAGTGGGAAAGAAAGAAAGGTTGTAATTGAGAGGCACGAATCACCTGGCTGAGAAGTGTTGTAAAGTAATTAAATCGTGCAGGATCACTAGGAAAGTGCCAGAATGGAGGTGAGTGAACAATGGGATGTCAAAGGAGAGGGGTTGTGATGCCAAAGGTGAGATTTCAATATCAATGTCGACTGTGACCTGTGCAAAAAGCCAGAATGAACTTAAACCTGATTCCGCGTGGAAGAACTGAATTGCATACTCTGTGCAAGAAGATAGAATATTGTAAATTCACTTGCTTTTCCTCTTCTAATTTATGAGACTTTTACCATAATTTATACTCATTAGTCTTTCCACTTAAATCAAGAGGGAAACTGCAAATGTAGCCATCCCTGGTCTGCTCCTTATTACAGACAATTAAGAGAAGAACAAAAACACATCATAGGATTAATGATAAGAAAAGCCACCCAGAGAGAGAAACACGAAGCAGGAAATGATCTTGTGGAGCTGGACAAAAGAAACTGATAGCCTTCAAGATCAACCGCTCTTCCAGCTAAGGTTTAACCACGGTCGAAAGTAGAATCGCTGGGTCATGCTAGCCTCCCCTGCTGTATTCTCATCTGTGTTTTTCCTATCTCCTGTCATCATACTGCATTTATTAAGAAATGTTCTCGCTCTCTAAATCCAATTCATTAGTTTCCCTCCATGCATAAGAGGTATGGCATTACTGATGAGAGAAAAACAAGTACAAAGCTCATCAGCCTTGGTAAATTTCAGTCTTGCATATTATTGTCATGGAAGCTTTATCCCAGCATTCAGCCGGGGAACAGAGACACAGGAGAGGGACTGGATATGAGATGTCCTAACACCACTCTTGGAGTCCTGCTGCTTATATCATTTTATACTTTCCCAAAGGGGGAAGGAGGAGATTAGGGAACATTTAATTGCCTTATAAACTGATTGACAAATTGGTGATCTGATGCATATGGATGATCTTTTTAGTGAAATGGCTCAGAAGCCGCTAGCAGAGATCATCAGGAGCCATGATTTGCACACCCTCCGCAGGGTTATTACAGAGAAGCGGAAGGATGGGTTGATTATTATCTTTGCTTCTTTCTGTTTTTTTTTTTTTTTTTTTTCTTGAATGTTTTCTTCACCTCCAGGGAAATGCATTCTAGCAGCATGAGCACCACTATTAATCAACACTTGTAGCAATAATCAGTGAGTGAAAAATGGTGACCAGAATCCGCGAATGCATTGGCATAACTGTCTTCTGAGTTTTCCTTTGTGATCATGCCTCGGCATTCTAACATGGATAATTTATACAGAATTAACGTTGGCACTTTCTGAGGTGCAAAGATTTATAGAAGCAGTGCTTACTTCTTCACCCATTAAAAAAGAAAGAGAAATCATTTCTGGTCATGATGAGTAATATCTTAGAGCCTTTAAAAATATACTTGCTATCTTCATGTTTCTTTGTGTTATATTTAGCCAGCCAGCCCCTTCACTTTTGAACATGGATGTCACGAAAGGCAAAACCGTTATAAGTTCTTTTTTTTTTTTAACATCTTTATTGGAGTATAATTGCTTTACAATGTGTTAGTTTCTGCTTTATAACAAAGTGAATCAGCTATACATATACATATATCCCCATATCCCCTCCCTCTTGTGTCTCCCTCCCACCTTGTTATAAGTTCTTGCTTCCAGTTTTCCCAGAATTTTCAACAGGAGGGGGTGTGAAAAACAGTCAAGAATTCAAAAATAACTCAGGTCCCAAGATCCTTCTGAGAGCTGTCTGGTGTTATTGTCAAAGCAAAAACAAAAACCCAGGCTGAGATATCGGAGGGGCAAGGTGCTGTTGGCACACCTGAGAAAGTATTTGTCAAAATAGAGTGACTTGGGGCTGGTGATGACATTATACATAAGTGAAGCCATTTCAAAATTTGGTTGCCACTTTCATTCCACCAAGCTACCTTTCAATTCATACCATCCTGTGATCAAAAGGATCAATTCTGAGGTATCAGCACTTGGAGAATTGTTCTGAAACTTTATTAAGTTGGGATGGGCTTGCGTGGAGCCTAAAGAAACTCACTAAGGTGCAAGACCACATCTTAAAGGGTGAATGACAGACCAGGACTCATAGGAGCATATGACACCAGCCCCTTGTCTGCAGATCGCTCCTGTCATTAAAATCAATGCAACTTAATTAAAGCAAATTACAGATAGATACATCTATAAATAAGATATTAAAGTGTGCTGCTGAATATGGTAATTGCTGCATATTTAGCAATCACTGTGTGTGTTCTGCTTTTGCCAGGAGGAACGCCTTTCAGTGGAATCAATGGAGCTTTATTAAAAACCATCCAAATTAGAGGGAGAAATGATGAGTGTTATAATAACACAAAATCACTGTGTCAACTTTCATTGCAAAGAAAGGAAAGCAAAATATGTCCATCCCTCTTTTTCCACTCAAGGAAAATATTAGACATATTCTCTTAAAGATGTGGATATTTTGAATTTATAAATTTTAATTTCTGCATACTCCTCTCCCAGAAGAAGGTGGAGGGAAGGTAATGATCATAAATAAAATAATTCAGCAGTGGGAGTGAAGTGTGAGGAACACCCCAGTGCCCAGATATGCTGTTTTATACCTTGATGACAGAAGACAGAAGACAAATAAATGAAGTCCATACTCTAAACAGAGCTTTAAGTGGCTTATTTTACTCTTATAGCCACTAGATATTTTGTGTGTGAAAGTTTTCATAGGTTAATTCAAAATAATGAATGTTGGAAATAAAAACTCATTTTCATCACCTTCCTTAACTTCTCTCACTACATTACCTCTGTCACCTTTTATCATGAATAAGAATTCAGCTTCTGGCAAAGAGACATCTTTTCTCTACTCAGGTTAATTTTAAAATATACATTACAAATATCTTTCATCACCCAATTTAAAAATCAATAATGGAAAACATAAGGGTTAATTAAATCACTCCCAGGTGACCAGAATCATTCTCGTATTTAAGACAATAAATATAAAATTAAAAAAAGATGAAGATTTCAAAGTAGAATTTCTTTTTTTTTTTAACATCTTTATTGGAGTATAATTGCTTTACAATGGGGTGTTACTTTCTGCTGTATAGCAAAGTGAATCAGCTATACATAAACATATATCCCCATATCTCCTCCTTCTTGCGTCTCCCTCTCACCCTCCCTATCCCACCCCTCTATAGAGGAGAACACAAAGCACCGAGCTGATCTCCCTGTGCTATGCAGCTGCTTCCCAATAGATATCTATTTTATATTTGGTAGTGTATATATGTCCATGCCACTCTCTCACTTTGTCCCAGCTTACCCTTCCCCCTCCCCGTGTCCTCAGGTCCATTCTCTACATCTGCGTTGTTATTCCTGTCCTGCCCCTAGGTTCTTCAAAACCATTTTTTTTCTTTTTTTATATTCCATATATTATGTGTTAGCATACGATATTTGTTTTTCGCCTTCTGACTTACTTCACTCTGTATGACAGACTCTAGGTCCATCCACCTCACTACAAATAACTCGGTTTCATTTCTTTTTATGCCTGGGTAATATTCCATTGTATATATGTGCAACATCTTCTTTATCCATTCATCTGTCGATGGACATTTAGGTTGCTTCCATGTCCTGGCTATTGTAAATAGAGCTGCAATGAACATTGTGGTACATGTCTCTTTTTGAATTATGGTTTTCTCAGGGTATATGCTCAGTAGTGGGATTGCTGGGTCATATGGTAGTTCTATTTTTAGTCTTTTAAGGAACCTCCATACTGTTCTCCATACTGGCTGTATCAATTTATATTCCCATCAACAGTGCAAGAAGGTTCCCTTTTCTCCACACCCTCTCCAGCATTTATTATTTGTAGATTTTTTGATGGCCATTCTGACCAGAGTGAGGTGATACCTCATTGTAGTTTTGATTGGCATTTCTCTAATGATTAGTGATGTTGAACATCCTTTCATGTATTTGTTGGCAATCTGTATATCTTCATTGGAGAAATGTCTATTTAGATCTTCTGCCCATTTTTGGATTGGGTTGTTTGTTTTTTTGATATTGAGCTGCATGAGCTGCCTGTATATTTTGGAGATTAATCCTTTGTCCATTGATTCGTTTGCAAATATTTTCTCCCATTCTGAGGGTTGTCTTTTTGTCTTGTTTGTAGTTTCCTTTGCTGTGCAAAAGCTTTTAAGTTTCATTAGGTCCCATTTGTTTATTTTTGTTTTATTTCCATTTCTCTAGGAGGTGGCTCAAAAAAGATCTTGCTGTGATTTATGTCAGAGTGTTCTTCCTATGTTTTCCCCTAAGAGTTTTATAGTGTCTGTCCTTACATTAAGTCTTTAATCCATTTTGAGTTTATTTTTGTGTATGGTGTTAGGGAGTGTTCTAATTTCATTCTTTTTCATGTAGCTGTCCAGTTTTCCCAGCACCATTTATTAAAGAGGCTGTCTTTTCTCCATTGTATATTCTTGCCTCCTTTCTCAAAGATAAGGTGACCATATGTGAGTGGGTTTATCTCTGGGCTTTCTGTCCTGTTCCATTGATCTATATTTCTGGTTTTGTGCCAGTACCATACTGTCTTGATTACTGTAGCTTTGTGGTATAGTCTGAAGTCAGGAAGCCTGATTCCTCCAGCTCCGTTCTTCTTTCTCAACATTGCCTTGGCTACTTGGGGTCTTTTGTGTTTCCATACAAATTGTGAAATTTTTTGTTCTAGTTCTGTAAAAAATGCCATTGTTATTATGATAGGGATTACATTGAATCTGTAGATTGCTTTGGGTAGTATAGTCACTTTCATAATGTTGATTCTTCCAATCCAAGAACATGGTATATCTCTCCATCTGTTTGTATCATCTTTAATTTCTTTCATCAGTGTCTGATAGTTTTCTGCATACAGGCATTTTGTCTCCTTAGGTAGGTTTATTCCTAGGTATTTTATTCTTTTTGTTGCAGTGGTAAATGGGAGTGTTTCCTTAATTTCTCTTTCAGATTTTTCATCATTAGTGTATAGGAATGCGAGAGATTTCTGTGCAGTAATGTTATATCCTGCTGCTTTACCAAATTCACTGATTAGCTCTAGTAGTTTTCTGGTAGCATCTTTGAGATTTTCTATGTATAATATCATGTCATCTGCAAACAGTGACACTTTTACTTCTTATTTTCTGGTTTGGATTCCCTTTATTTCTTTTTCTTATATAATTGCTGTGGCTAAAACTTCCAAAACTATCTTGAATAATGGTGGTGAGAGTGGGCAACCTTGTCTTGTTCCTGATCTTAGTGGAAATGGTTTCACTTTTTCCCCATTGAGAACGATGTTGGCTGTGGGTTTGTCATATATGGCCTTTATTATGTTGAGGTAAGTTCCCTCTATGCCTACTTTCTGGAGAGTTTTTATCCTGAATGGGTGTTGAATTTTGTCAAAAGCTTTTTCTGCATCTATTGAGATGATCATATGGTGATAATCCTTCAATTCCTGAACATGGTTTATCACATTGATTGATTTGCATATGTTGAAGAATCCTTGCATTCCTGGGATAAACCCCACTTGAATGGTGTATGATCCTTTTAATGTGCTTTTGGATTCTGTTTGCTAGTATTTTGTTGAGGATTTTTGCATCTATGTTCATCAGTGATATTGGTCTCTAGTTTTCTCTTTTTTTTGACATCTTTTGTCTGCTTTTGGTATCAGGGTGATGGTGGCCTCGTAGAATGAGTTTGGGAGTGTTCCTCCGTCTGCTATATTTTGGAACAGTTGAGAAGGATAGGTGTTAGCTGGTCTCTAAATGTTTGAAAGAATTTGTCTGTGAAGCCATCTGGTCCTGGGCTTTTGTTTGTTGGAAGATTTTTAATCACAGTTTCAATTTCCTTACTTGTGATTGGTGTGATTTTCTACTTCTTCCTGGTTCCGTCTTGGGAGGTAGTGCTTTTCTAAGAATTTGTCCGTTTCTTTCAGGTTGTCCATTATTGGCATATAGTTGCTTGAGGTAATCTTTCATGATCCTCTGTACTTCTGCAGTGTCAGTTGTTACTTTTCCTTTTTCATTTCTAATTCTATTGATTTGAGTCTTCCCCCTTTTTTTCCTGATGAGTCTGGCTAATGGTTTATCAATTTTGTTTATCTTCTCAAGGAACCAACTTTTAGTTTTATTTATAGTTGCTATTGTTTGCTTCATTTCTTTTTCATTCATTTCTGATCTAATCTTTATTATTTCTTTCCTTCTGCTAACTTTGGGGTTTTTTTGTTCTTCTTCCTCTAACTGCTTTAGGTGTAAGGTTAGGTTGTTCATTTGAGGTGTTTCTTGTTTCTTGAGGTAGCACTGTATTGCTATAAACTTCCCTCTTAGAACTGCTTTTGCTGCATCCCATAGGTTTTGGGTTGTCGTGTTTTCATCGTCATTTGTTTTTAGGTATTTTTTGATTTCCTCTTTGCTTTCTTCAGTGATCTCTTGCTTATTTAGTGGTGTATTGTTTAGACTCCATGTGTTTGTATTTTTTACAGATTTTTCCTGTAATTGATATCTAGTCTCATAAGATTGTGGTTGGAAAAGATATGTGATCCGATTTCAATTTTCTTAAATTTACCAAGGCTTGATTTGTGACCCAAGATATGATCTATCCTGGAGAATGTTCCATGAGTACTTGAGAAGGAAGTGTATTCTGTTGTGTTTGGATGGAATGTCCGAAAAATATCAATTAAGTACATCTTGTTTAATGTATCATTTAAAGCTTGTGTTTGCTTATTTATTTCCATTTTGGATGATCTGTCCATTGGTGAAAGTAGGGTGCTAAAGTGCCCTACTATGACTGTGTTACTGTTGATTTCCCCTTTTATGGCTGTTAGCATTTGCCTTACATATTGAGGTGCTCCTATGTTGGGTGCATAAATATTTACAATTGTTATATCTTTTTCTTGGAATGATCCCTTGATCATTATGTAGTGTCCTTCTTTGTCTCTTGTAATAGTCTTTATTTTAAAGTCTATTTTGTCTGATAGGAGAATTGCTACTCCAGCTTTCTTTTGGTTTCCATTTGCATAGAATATCTTTTTCCATCCCCTCAATTTCAGTCTGTATGTGTCCCTAGGTCTGAAGTGGATCTCTTCTAGACAGCATATGTACGGGTCTTGTTTTTGTATCCATTCAGCCAGTATGTGTCTTTTGATTGGAACATTTAATCCATTTACATTTAAGGCAATTATCAATATATATGTTCCTATTACCATTTTCTTAATAGTTTTGGGTTCGTTATTGTAGGTCTTTTCCTTCTCTTGTGTTTCCTGCCTAGACAAGTTCTTTTAGCATTTGTTGTAAAGCTGGTTTGGTCGTGCTGAATTCTCTTAGCGTTTGCTTGTCTGTCTTTACAGGTTTTATAGAAAGGTTTTATTTCTCCTTCGAATTTGAATGAGATCCATGCTGGGTAGAGTAATCTTGGTTGTAGGTTTTTCCCTTTCATCACTTTAAATATGTCCTGCCACACGCTTCTGGCTTGCAAAGTTTCAGCTGAGAAATCAGCTGTTAACCTTATGGGGATTCCCTTGTATGTTATTTGCTGCTTTTCCCTTGCTGCTTTTAATATTTTTTCTTCATATGTAATCTTTGATAGTTTGATTAATATGTGTCTTGGCATGTTTCTCCTTGGATTTATCCTGTATTGGACTCTCTGTGCTTCCTGGACTTGATTGACTATTTCCTTTCCCATATTAGGGAAGTTTTCAACTATAATCTCTTCAAATATTTTTCTCAGTCCCTTTCTGTTTTTCTTTTTCTCGACCCCTATAATTCGAATCCTGGTGCGTTTAATGTTGTCCCAGAGGTCTCAGACTGTCCTCAATTCTTTTCATTCTTTTTTCTTTATTCTGCTCTGAGGTAGTTATTTCCACTATTTTATGTTCCAGGTCACTTATCCATTCTTCTGCCTCAGTTATTCTGCTGTTGATTCCTTCTAGAGAATTTTTAATTTCATTTATTGTGTCTTCCTCATGGTTTGTTTGCTCTTTAGTTCTTCTAGGTCCTTGTTAAATGTTTCTTGTATTTTCTCCATTCTATTTCCAAGATTTTGGATCATCTTTACTATTATTACTCTGAATTCTTTTTCAGGTGGACTGCCTATTTCCTCTTCATTTGTTTGGGTTTTTACCTTGCTCCTTCATCTGCTGTGTATTTCTCTGTTTTCTCATTTTGCTTAACTTACTGTGTTTGGGGTCTCCTTTTCTCAGGCTGCAGGTTCATAGTTCCCATTGTTTTTGGTGTCTGCCCCCATTGGGTAAAGTTGGTTCAGTGGGTTTTGTAGGCTTCCTGGTGTAGGGGACTGGTGCCTGTGTTCCAGTGGATGAGGCTGGATCTTGTCTTTCTGGTGAGCAAGACCATGACCAGTGGTGTGTTTTGGCGTGTCTGTGAACTTATTATGATTTTAAGCAGCCTCTCTGCTAATGGGTGGGGTTGTGTTCCTGTCTTGCTAGTTGTTTGGCATAGGGTGTCCAGCACTGTAGCCTGCTGGTCGTTGAGTGGAGCTGGGTCTTAGCATTGAGATGGAGATCTCTGAGAGAGCTTTTGCCATTTGATATTATGTGGGGCCAGGAGGTCTCTGGTGGTCCAATGTCCTGAACTCGGCTCTCCCACCTCAGAGGTTCAGGCCTGACACTCGGCTGGATCACCAAGAATCTTTCAGCCACCCAGCTCAGAAGAAAAGGGAGTAAAAAAAAGGAAAGAAAGAAAGAAAAAATAAGATAAAGTTATTAAAATAAAAAATTAAAAAATATTATTGAAAATTTTAAAATGAAAAAGTAATTAGAAAAAAGAAAGAGAGAGCAACCAAACCAAGAAACAAATCCACCAATGATAAGAAGCACTAAAAACTATACTAAAAAAAAAAAAAAAAAAAAGACGGGACCCTAGGACAGATGGTAAATCAAAACTGTACAGACAAAATCACACAAAGAAGCATACACATACACACTCACAAAAGGAGAAAAAGGAAAAAAATTGTGTGTGTGTGTGTGTGTGTATATATACATGTATATATATATATATATATATATATATATATATATATATATATATATTTATAAAAGGAAGAGAACAACCAAATCAGTAAACAAATCTACCAGTGATAATAACCTCTAAATACTAAACTAAGGTAAACATAAAACCAGAAACAAATTAGATGCAGAAAGCAAACCCCAGGTCTACAGTTGATCCCAAAGTCCACTGCCTAAATTTTGGGATGATTCGTTGTCTCTTCAGGTATTCCAGAGATGCAGGGTACATCAAGCTGATTGTGGAGATTTAATCCGCTGCTCCTGAGGCTGCTGGGAGAAATTTCCCTTTCTCTTCTTTGTTTGCACAGCTCCCGGGGTTCAGCTTTGGATTTGGCCCCACCTCTGCGTGTAGGTCACCTGAGAGCGTCTGTTCTTCACTCAGACAGGACGGGGTTAAAGGAGCAGCTGATTCGGGGGCTCTGGCTCACTCAGGCCAGGGGGAGGGAGGGGTGCAGAGTGCTGGGTGAGCCTGTGGCAGCAGAGGCCGGCATGACATTGCACCAGCCTGAGGCATGCCATGTGTTCTCCTGGGGAAGTTGTCCCTGGATCACGGGACCCTGGCAGTGGCGGGCTGCACAGGCTCCCAGGAGGGGCGGTGTGGAGAGTGACCTGTGCTCGCACATAGGCTTCTTGGTGGCGGCAGCAGCAGCCTTAGCATTTCATGCCCTTCTCTGGTGTCCGCGCTGATAGCCACGGCTCGCACCCATCTCTGGAGCTCGTTTAGGCAGTGCTCTGAATCCCCTCTCCTCACGTACCCCGAAACAATGGTCTCTTGCCCCTTCGGCAGCTCCAGACTTTTTCCCGGACTCCCTCCCGGCTAGCTGTGGCACACTAGCCCCTTCAGGCTGTGTTCACGCAGCCAACCCCAGTCCTCTCCCTGGGATCTGACCTCCGAAGCCCAAGCCTCAGCTCTCAGCCCCCACCGGCCCCAGAAGGTGAAGAGAGAAGCCTCTCGGGCTGGGGAGTGCTGGTTGGCACGAATCCTCTGTGCAGGAATCTTTCTGCTTTGCCTTCTGCACCCCTGTTGCTGCTCTGTCTTCCGTGGCTCCGAAGCTTCCCCTGCGCCCATCCCCCCGTCTCTTCCAGTGAAGGCCTTTCCTAGTGTGTGGAAGCTTTTCCTCCTTCACAGCTCCCTCCCAGAGGTGCACGTCCTGTCCCTATGCTTTTGTCTCTGTTTTTTCTTTTTCTTTTGCCCTACCCAGGTACGTGAGGAGTTTCTTGCCTTTTGGGAAGTCTGAGGTCTTCTGTCAGCATTCAGTAGGTGTTCTGTCGGAGCTGTTCCACATGTAGATGTATTTTTGATGTATTTGTGGGGAGGAAGGTGATCTCCACGTATCACTCCTCCACCATCTTGAAGTTATCCAAGGTAGAATTTCTAAGAGATGAAAAAAGGAGCCACTAGACAGTCTGCCACTTCTATAGCATCTGATAAAGGCATTTAAGATTTCTTCCATTGAGTCACTCTGTATGCATTTATTGTTTGTCTCTGGAAAGGGAAGGAGGAAAAGAAAGAGAAGAAGTGAAAAGAAAAGAAAAGAAAGAAAAAGGAAGGTAACAAGAGGAGAAATGGATGTTTGGAAAGTGATTTATAACTATTTCACTTAATCAAATATTGACATACTGAACATCTTCCAGGCACTGGTCTAGGTTATA
Source organism: Balaenoptera borealis (assembly GCF_965194805.1). Lineage (NCBI taxonomy): Eukaryota > Metazoa > Chordata > Mammalia > Artiodactyla > Balaenopteridae > Balaenoptera > Balaenoptera borealis. The sequence continues at coordinate 31,703,248 of NC_138863.1, forward strand.
GGAAGAGAGAACCAAGTCCCGACTTTTGTGGAGTTTATGTTTGTGAGGAAAGAGAGACAATAAACAAATGAAGAGTAATTTCTGGGCCATGATTATTTCCCTGAAGAAATAAAGGCTGGTCTAAATGGCTAGAGCATGGTGCCCGGCAAGGCACACTGTCTCATATAGGGTGGTCAAGAAGGCTTCTCTGAGAACGGGACTTTTACACAGAGACTCGAGCAAAATAAGGGACAAAAATTTGTGGGTATCTGGAGAGTAGGCATTCCAGGGAAGAGGGAAATGTGCCCACAAAAGCCTTGAGATAGTAACTTGCTTGGCAAGCCTGAGGGGCAGTGAGGAGAGCAGCATGGCTGGAGCCATGGGAGCAGTGGGGCATTGGAGGGATCGAGACAGGGAGGTAACTGGGTGAAAACTGGGTGAGTTTTTGGAGCTAAATTAAGTCCACTCTACTTAACCATTCTCACCATTGGCTCTTATTTCTAGTTTTCTACGATGCATATACAATGCATAATACTCATGCTTAGAAAACAGTCAGAAGGGTTGGCATCAGATGTTAGGTTGCTATGTTCTTTTTAAGACCCAACTCTATCTAATGATTTTCAGATGAGGTGACCTATGATGTCACTCCAGACTGCCTATGCCAGAGGCCATCATACTCACAGATTGTTCATAATCGTGACACATGAGTTTCCTACTCTACTGAAGGGTGTATACAGATGAGAATGGAGTTCTGCCACGTGTATCTTAGCCCCAGGTCTAACATGCAGACATATTGCCCCCTTATTCCAATCTGCTCTGCTTCCTTCTGATTTAACTACAGGCAGTACCATGGACCACATCTACCTCTGAATTCTGCAGGTAGTGGAAAGAGGAAGTAGCCACAGCCACTGATCATATACATCACAGACATCTGAGTCCTTCCTTTCCTTTCACACACACACCATCCTCGTGTGTTCCACAGAGTTGCCCCCCATCAAAAGGTAGAGAAAGGGGCAGAGTCATGGTCCTAAGGCTCCTTACTGGGGTACTGTTTCTATGCCTAAAGATGTCATAGGACATTTCAAAACTAAGCTACCTTTTGAGATATGTACTAACAGTCATTTGCAACTTGGATACACAAAACAGCATGACTGCTTTGGTTCATTGTAATTTGTGAGTATTCTGGTCAAACCAAATGCTACCATTCAGGTCATACTATAATACTACTATTATTGGAATGTTTGCTTGTAGCGTGGAAAGAAATGTATTTGCTTTGGAAATCTCTGAAAATACTGATATAGGACCTGATTTAACAGAACTCTTTAATTCACAGTATTTAAAAGAATGCAGTATATGAAACCATTGTTCTGTAAAATCTTTCCCATTCCTAGGAAGTAGTTGAGTTTACTCCACCACCATTATAATTTCCTCCTTTGTACGTGCTTTGTACATGGTGGGTCTGACCTCCCTGCTGCTTTGCTGCGACTCCTCAAGCAATAGCCAAGCTTGCTCATTTTCAGGATCCCCGATTTCCATGACTCATAGAAACTAAAAATTAGAAACACATTGCAGTGTTGGGTCATTTTCTTTGAGGCCCTGACTAGTAGAGAATTATACTCCAAATCACATTTCCTGGTGTGTTGTCCTTTCCGATTGTAAACAGGCTCAACAGTGCTGCATTGTGTTAACCCACCAGGGTAGGTTGAGAAGCAATCAGAGTGAGTCTAAAAAACATTTGGCAGCAGGCCTAATGAAAAATGGAGTGGACAACCCCTGCCCGCCAGCCATGCTGTGCCCAGTGGCACCCAGATGTCCTGGGGGAGGTGTCCCCATGCAGCCAGCCGCCTCCCAACCCGGGAGGGCGCAAGTGCGCCTTCTGCATTTCAGCAGTATTTTCCTCCCCACATCCTGCCAGGTGCCTCCGCTGCCCTCCCTGCTTCGACTCCTGCTGCAGTAACCACGTCCGCAAGAGCCGTGTGGCTGACAGGGTCTTGGTGCTCTGGCCAGGTGTCAGCCCTGAGCCTCTGAGGTGGGAGAGCCGAGTTCGAGATGTTGGTCCACCAGAGACCTCCCAGCCCCATGTAATATCAAATGGCAAAGGCTCTCCCACAGATCTCCATCTCCATGCTAAGACCCAGCTCCACTCAACGACCAGCAGGCTACATCGCTGGACACCCTGTGCCAAACAACTAGCAAGACAGGAACACAACCCCACCCATTAGTAGAGAGGCTGCCTAAAATCAAAATAAGTTCAGACACCGCAAAACACACCACCGGACACGGTCCTGCCCACCAGAAAGACAAGATCCAGCCTCATCCACCAGAACATGGGCACAGCTCCCCTCCACCAGGAAGCCTACACAACCCACTGAACCAACCTTACCCACTGGCGGCAGACACCAAAAACAATGGGAACTACGAACCTGCAGCCTGTGAAAAGGAGACCCCAAACACAGTAAGTTAAGCAAAATGAGAAGACAGATAAATACACAGCACATGAAGGAGCAAGGTAAAAACCCACCAGACTAAACAAATGAAGAGGAACTAAGCAGTCTACCTGAAAAAGAATTCAGAGTAATGATAATAAAGATGATCCAAAATCTTGGAAATAGAATGGAGAAAATACAAGAAACATTTCACAAGGACCTAGAACTAAAGAGCAAACAAACCATGAGGAAGACACAATAAATGAAATTAAAAATTCTCTAGAAGGAATCAATAGCAGAATAACTGAGGCAGAAGAACAGATAAGTGACCTGGAACATAAAATAGTGGAAACAACTACCACAGAGCAGAATAATGAAAAGAATTGAGGACAGTCTCAGAGACCTCTGGGACAACATTCAACACACCAACATTCGAATTATAAGGGTCCCAGAAGAAGAAGAGAAACAGAAAGGGACTGAGAAAATATTTGAAGAGATTACAGTTGAAAACTACCCTAATATGGGAAAGGAAATAGTCAATCAAGTCCAGGAAGCGCGGAGAGTCCCATACAGGATAAATCCAAGGAGAAACATGCCAAGACACATATTAATCAAATTATCAAAAATTACATACAAGTTTTAGCCACAGCAATCAGAGAAGAAAAAGAAATAAAAGGAATGCAAATCAGAAAAGAACAAGTAAAGCTGTCACTGTTTGCAGATGACATGATACTTTACATAGAGAGTCATAACCAGAAAACTACTAGAGCTAATCAATGAATTTGGTAAACTAGCAGGATACAAAGTTAATGCACAGAAATCTCTAGCATTCCTATATGCTACTGATGAAAAATCTGAAAGTGAAATTAAGAAAACACTCCCATTTACCATTGCAACAAAAAGAATAAAATATTTAGGAATAAACCTACTTAAGGAGACAAAAGACCAGTATGCAGAAAATTATAAGACACTGATGAAAGAAATTAAAGATGAAACAAATAGATGGAGAGATATACCATGTTCTTGGATTGGAAGAATCAACATTGTGAAAATGACTATACTACCCAAAGCAATCTACAGATTCAATGCAATCCCTATCAAACTACCACTGGCATTTTTCACAGAACTAGAATAAAAAATTCCACAATTTGTATGGAAACGCAAAGGATCCCAAATAGCCAAAGCAATCTTGGGAAAGAAAAGTGGAGCTGGAGGAATCAGGCTCCCTAACTTAAGACTATACTACAAAGCTACAGTAATCAAGACAGTATGGTACTGGCACAAAAACAGAAATATAGATCAATGGAACAGGATAGAAAGCCCAGAGGTAAACCCACTCACATATGGTCACCTTACCTTTGAAAAAGGAGGCAAGAATGTACAGTGGAGAAAAGACAGCCTCTTCAGTAAGTGGTGCTGGGAAAACTGGACAGCTCCATGTAAAAGAATGAAATCAGAACACTCCCTAACACCATACACAAAAATAAACTCAAAATGGATTAAAGACCTAAATGTAAGGCCAGACACCATAAAACTCTTAGAGGAAAACATAGGCAGAACACTCTATGACATACATCACAGCAAGATCCTTTTTGACCCACCTCCTAGAGAAATGGAAATAAAAACAAAAATAAACAAATGGAACCTAATGAAACTTAAAAGCTTTTGCACAGCAAAGGAAACCATAAACAAGACGAAAAGACAACCCTCAGAATGGGAGAAAATATTTGCCAACGAAACAACTGACAAAGGATTAATCTCCAAAATATGCAAGCAGCTCATGCAGCTTAATATCAAAGAAACAATCTAATCCGAAAATGGGCAGGAGAACTAAATAGACATTTCTCCAAAGAAGATATACAGATTGCCAACAAACACATGAAAGAATGCTCAACATCATTAATCATTAGAGAAATGCAATGCAAAACTACAATGAGGTGTCACCTCACACCAGTCAGAATGGCCAGCATCAAAAAATCTACAAACAATAAATGCTGGAGAGGGTGTGGAGAAAAGGGAAGCTTCTTGCACTGTTGGTGGGAATGTAAATTGATACAGCCACTATGGAGAACAGTATGGAGGTTCCTTAAAAAACTAAAAATAGAACTACCATACAACCCAGCAATCCCACTACTGAGCATATACCCTGAGAAAACCATAATTCAAAAAGAGTCATGTACCACAATGTTCATTGCAACTCTATTTACAATAGCCAGGACATGGAAGCAACCTAATTTTTCATCGACAGATGAATGGATAACGAAGATGTGGCACATATAGACAATGCAATATTACTCATCCATAAAAAGAAACGAAATTGAGTTATTTGTAGTGAGGTGGATGGGCCTAGAGTCTGTCATATAGAGTGAAGTAAGTCTGAGAGAGAAAAAGAAATACCGTATGCTAACACATATATGTGGAATTTTTTAAAAAATGGTTCTGAAAAATCTAGGGGCAGGACAGGAATAAAGACGCAGATGTAGAGAATGGACTTGAGGATGCGGGGAGGGGGACGGGTAAGCTGGGACGAAGTGAGAGAGTGGCATGGACATGTATATACTACAAAATGTAAAATAGATAGCTAGTGGGAAGCAGCCACATAGCACAGGGAGATCAGCTCAGTGCTTTGTGACCACCTAGAGGGGTGTGATAGAGAGGGTGGGAGGGAGATGCAAGAGAGAGGTGATATGGGGATATATGAATACATATAGCTGATTCACTTTGTTATACAGCAGAAACTAACACAACAATGTAAAGCAATTATACGCCAATAAAGATGTTTAAAAAGAAAACTGGTGTGGACCTAAAAACCTTTAACAGGCGCTTTTTCTTTTTGTAGTTTCTTGCAGTTTGTTTTTTATTAATATCAGGCAATTGGGGACTTTTAAAGCCATTTACTCTGTATTTGAGTTCTCACTGAGTGAGGGTTGCAAGGTAGAGCAAGCGTCTGGTGGCTGTTAACTGAGTCATGGGTCATTGGAAATGTCGTGTGCAGAATTGAATTTTGATTTTTAAAAAATGAGTCATTAACTTTTGGACCACATGCTCCTCTGTTCCCGGGAATGTAGTGACAGGGGCTCGATGCCTGTTCTTTCCAAAGCGTTGCATTTTCCTTGTCCCACCCACTTGAGTTTTGATGCTCTTTGAATTATGGTGTTTGATCTCTGTTCCTAAGGATTGAAGATTCTACCCATTCTTTCTTTGGACGAGTTGCTCTTGGCTGATGACCCTCGAATTGAAAATGATGTTTCCCCTGTGAACGTCCTAAGTTTAAATTCAGTGTTCTTCATATGGTCAGTGACTTACGTGTGGTTAGCTAGTATGACTTATGGAGTTTTGCTGTCTGCAAAGTAAAAGCTTCTCATGGTCCTTGGGGAAGATGCTCAGAGAGACCCATCCCCTAGACTGCGCTGGACCAGTTGACAGAATCAGGAGATGAAGTTCTCTCTACTTTCTTCCAAATGACTTGGATTAATACTGGTGTTATTTTCCATACCAAAGCCCAATTACATGATGGAAGATTTTTAGTAATTGGGCCCTTTGGATTTTAAATCTTCTCAGGTCAGTGCCCAGGAGGAAAGCCTTCAGTAGGAAGGACCCTGGGGCTTCGCACAGAAGGTAAATCTGATTTATAGAGGGACATGGCATTACGTCTGTCACAAATACATTATGAATGGGCATTATACATTTTCTAACACACAAATCAACTCCCCCTGGCAAATTATCCCTCCTCCTAATGGATTACACCATTGGAAGTTCCTCGTAATATTCATCCTAAGTTTTCACTTTTCTTAGTTTCATTACATTGATGAGTATATCCTTTTGCCTATGTCTTAGGGATGTTAGGTATATTAGGCTAAAGTTTATAAATCACCTTACAATTCTCCATCTGGGCCCACTAAAGTAGTAAAAAGCAGTTGTAGATAATAAATGGATGCTGATTTCTGTTCAACATTTATACTATACTGGGGCATAAGGAATACACCTTTAAGTAGATAAGCATTTTTCTTCTTAAATATGGGAAGTCATCTAAATAGCACTCAACCAGCTTTTCAGTTGTTTAGCTGCCATTAAGTTAGGATTTTGTTTCTTTGCTTAGAGAGAATCATGTACAGTGTTGGTTTCCTTTTTCTTTTTCTTTATCTTTTCCCTGTCTGCCAACCTCTTGCTACGTGATGCTTCCCTACAGACTCTGGATCTTTACTTTTCAGGAGAAACTGTACCTGGACTGGCCTCTCTCTGAACACAGAAGCCAGACATGCTTTCAGACTTGAAAACACAATGATGGGGCCTTCCACCACAAAGTGGAGCTAAATCTGGGATTGCGCTCATTTTGGAAAACCAACAGTAGACTGTGGTAGGACCTCTAACAGAATGGCTGAGCTCAGCAGGTAGGGGTGGACTCACTCCCTACCCGTGCACAGAGCCTGTTCTGCCCTGGGAGGGGACTCAGCTGTCATCCTCTCCCCATCCAGTCTGCAGGAGTGCACACACCAGGTCCCGGTATTTATGTGTGATCCCAAACAGTTCAGTAATGTTGTAATAAAATGCACACTTCACATCTGTACTGTGAAATTCCTAAACCATAATGAATACTGCTTCTTGGCTTCACTTCGTGCAGTGGAATTAATGTTCCCTTATGAATTGGAGCATGGTACTCACTTGTTAACAGCCTCTTGAGGTAGGCCAGCTAGGTTAATCCAAGTCTGTTTTCTGTGGGTGGTTTAGGATTACATGTTTCTCTGCTTGCCTGTGTTACATCTCACCTTCAAGATTACTTTTTTTATTTAAGTGGTTCCCTCTTTTCATCATCCAGCCTTTACTGAGCATGAAGTATGTGCAGGACAACAAGCGTTAACAAAGATCACTGTACAAGATCATTATAAAATAATAATCTAGATAGTATTTTAAAAGATATAATCTAGACTCTTGGAAAATAGTAAGTGACTAGCTCTGTTGAAGAGCTTCCCAGAGGACTTGGTAGTGCGAGAAAAAGGCAAAGGGAAAAGCTGAGGCAGGGTAAGGAAGTGTGAGCGTGCATGGGGGTCAGGGAAGGACCAATGGTGGAGAAGGGCACATGTAGGGTGTGTAAGGGTGAAGTGGCCAGAAATGGGGCTGCAAACATGATGATGATACTGATAACAACAGGAGACTATGAAAGGCTTAGATGTCATGTTCAGGAATTTAAACTTTATCCTAGTCATTGAGCCGTTTCTGTGTAGAGTAGTGAGATGATTATATGTATGTGTGTATAAATATATATACATATTCATACATGTAAATACACGCACACACACATACATACATACATATATCATCCTTTTAAACGTGACATATCATTCCAGCCCCTCATCCTATATATATATATGTGTGTATATATATAAAATGCAGAAAAGAGGCTCTTTTACAAGAGAAAGTAAGAGCGTTCCCTTGCATGCGCCCTCTCTCTCTCTCTCTTTTCTTTTTCTCTCTACTCACTCTCTTACTCTCTTTCCCAGAACTGTTTTTGGAACAGTAGTACTGAAGAAGCTTCCATTAGTTTAGCCAGGGCAAGTCAGAGGATCACGGAAATGACCCCTACAGAGCAGGAAAGAGATTCTCTCCAGGTATTTTTCTTACCAAAAGAAAGGTCAGGTTCACTGTAACTGCAGCAACACTGTAACTGCAGCAACTGCACTGTAACTATGATTTATTGAACATAGAAGTATACTCTATATGTAAGACATGTATTATGTGGTTTACATGCCTCATACCATTTAATCCTTACAGTATCCATCTGAGGTGGGTACTATTATTAGCCCTGTTTTACAGGTGAGAGAAGTGAGGCTCAGAAGTTCGCTTGCTCAAGGTCACACAGCAGATAATGGAATTCAAGCCCAGCCGGTCTGTTCTGGAGTAGGTGCTCCTGACCACCACGCCACAGGTTGTGCAGGCGAGAGACCATGGCCTCTCAGTGTCCAATTAGAAACTCTTTTTGCAAGTCAGTTTCTGGTTAGAATGGAGGGACGCGGCGCACTGTGGGAATGATGGTGCTTTTTTAGGATTGTCTTACTGTTGTGCCTCCCTCTTTGAGCAAATAGTCTTACAAGGAATGTGCAACACCTGCCTTTCTCTTGGTCAGTGTAGTGGCATGGATGAGTCCGATGATGTATGAGAACATCCTTTGATCATTGTAAAATCCTTTATTGGTATCGTATCTGATGATATTCATTCTAAATGTATGTAGGAACTAGACAGTGAGCACATTTACAAACAGGACAGATACTGTGAAAATTAGTATTGACCCCTGAAGGGTCAGCCTCGAGAGTAGATGCGTGCACAGCCCCGCCAAGCCCAGGGTCAGGTGCCCGTCAGCATCCAATCCCTGAAGCCAGCCCTTGCTGATCGCCCTGTCTGCCCAGATTTTTTACCAGGTGGAAGCACAGCTGTCACAGTTAATGACCAGCTGTTTTTTATTTTAACAATGGCTATTAAAGCCCCCACACAAGTATTGTTTCTGTACTATTCCCTCAGCAACTTTGGTACCTGGTTCTCAAGCTTTAATCAGGTCACTGAACACAGTTTCCAAACCTGAGCCCCTCCCCCCCTCCCCCAGGTCATCACGCAGAGTGAGTGCTTCCTGCTCCTGTGGCACTGTCAGATCTCTGCTGGGTGGACTTCACAGAGAAGGCAGAGGAAGGTTAGACGCGGCTCAGGTGGAGTGTTTCTAAAGCCATCTTAGGCAAAGGAGATGAAGCTTTGATGTAGACTTCGGCTATTTCCAAAGCAGCTTAGAAACAGAGGGGAAAACAATCTTGCTACTGGTCTTCCTGTATCAAAACTTTGCCCATTGTAGTGTCAGTATTCAGCATACAGGGAAGCCCAGGAAAGGACCCCTAGGACCTCTTTAACCACTCGGTGCCTCCTCCCTGGTATGGGACTACTGTGGTGCCATCATGCTACATTCATTTCTTGGCTCCTACAAGAAACTTGAGCTGATTTTTATTGTTGTTGTTGCTCTCTGTATATTTGCATCATTTTATATCCTAAGCTGAGTTCTTGATTTTGCAGCAGCATACTAAAAAGCAGTGTGAATTGGCAGGTTTGGGGTATGATTTGCAGCTGGTCTATCACTTCCTCTTACTGGAAGCTTCAGCTTCAAGTATGATACAATTATCATATTTTACAGGACCTGAGCTTATATTTGCATCTGCTCATCTTTTGTTATTGTCTATTTAAAAATACTCTCTTTCCGCATTTATTTTTCAGTAGATGAATAGTCCAATACACTCATTTTACACACTTTCTCGTCTTGGTATAAATTCATATGGTCCGGTGCTATTGAAATCAGAGCACCGGACCTGATTTCTAAGCACCGAGGTCTAAGCCCTTTGGACAGTTTTTGGAGATTGAAAACGATGACCAAGCAAATGCAGCCCTGAGTTACAGTAATATCTCTAACCATCCCCTTTTCACTCATTGTCATTATTTAGGTTAAAATGTGTATGGAAGCCACAGTGGTTTTTCAGCATGCAAAGATTATTGCAGCAACTTCCTCTATTAATGGAAATTATTAGAGGATGGAAATGGTACTCGAACAGCAAGAATGACATTAATTATGGGAAAAGCAGTCGTATCTGGCAGTTGGCAAGCATGCGTTATTCTTCAACTCTCTTCCATGGGTTTATGTCCAGCCAGCATCAGAAATCTAAAAGCTTTTTATTTTGGCAAAGTTTTCACAGCATTTGGACTTCTCGCATCTAGATAAAAGATAATTTGGAAAGAAATTATGTTGATGAAATTGAAGAATTCAGTAATGAGTTCTGTGTAGATGAATCAATGCCCAATTCAATGATTATATCAAATCCAACTTTAAATGTTGACTTAAAATAATCACATTTTAAAGAGTTTGAAAGTAAGATGCTATACATCTAATCAGAAGAACAAAGTCCTATTACTCAGCCTGGTAGGGGAATGGACTATTCTAATTGGTCCAAGAGTTTGATTAATGGAAACTTAGGACAGGAATTACCTGTATGCTGAGAATGAGAATAGTTTGCAATAACCTAGCTTATTTTCATTCCATAGTTCCCTTTCCTTTTTTGCAACTTTTCTCTGTTTCTCAGGGTTTGTTTGGTTTTTTTTCCTTTTTCCCTGTCTACACCCCTTTTTCAAGGCTTTCTTCTCTGTTTATCACTGTTTTAATGTTCTCACCACCTTCTACAAAATCTGTTTTTCTTACCCACTGCTACTTTCACCCCTTCTTGTCCCTTCACAGCAGTGAATACAACCAATCAGAGCAACATTTGTTGCTTCATTCATTCACTCAATTAGCATTTATTGAGCCCTTGCCATGTTTAGGGCACTAACTTGACCTCCGGAAGAGCTACCAAAACTACAGAAGTAGACATCTTGCCATCAGCAAAAAAGTGCATTCTTGGGATCCATAAAATGCCCAGTGCAATCAGATCGTTGAGCATATATGACAGGAACAACATAAAGCTGGAAAGTTAGATGGCTGTCAGGTACTGAGAGCCTTTATTCACTAGTTAATAGAAAACCATTGACAGGGTGTGTGTGTTTGGTTTCGTTGTTCAAATTAGGTTTTGACACAAGAACATCAATTTCTCAGAAAGTCATCTGTTTAGTTCTTCCTTTCTCCTCCTCTCGTCTTCATTCATCTTCCTAGAACTGAATTCTGCTGGTATAGCAGTCGGTTGCAAAATAATTTGGTTAATATAAATGTAGGGCTATTGTGTGTCTGATTCCAGCATTAATGGTAGCATGGGTCTGGTAACTTTGTGAAGCTGCACGTTGAGGTACATGTTTAGATCAACAGTGGTTATTCCCAGGGTACCCAGTAATTTATTCTATCAGATAAGCTTCCCCTACTAGTGTACTAGTATTATTTTTGAGCTATTAGAATCTTTTCTAAGCAATTACATACTTAAGGTTCCTAATGGTTTTGATTTATACTCCAGATTCAAGTTTAAATCTCAACTGTAAGAATGTTTCTAGGTTTGTTTTTTTTTTTTTTTTAAAGAAATGAAAATAAATCAGGACTAAATAAACAAAAGAGCTTGGGACTTCTCTGGTGGTGCAGTGGTTAAGAATCCGCCTGCCAATGCAGGGGACACAGGTTCGAGCCCTGGTCTGGGAATATCCCACACGCTGCTGAGCAATTAAGCCCATGTGCCACAACTACTGAGCCTGAGCTCTAGAGCCCGCGAGCCACAACTACTGAGCCCGTGTGCCACAATTACTGAAGCCCGTGCTCTGCAACAAAGAAAAGCCACCGCAATGAGAAGCCCGTGCACCGCAACAAAGAGTAGCCCCCCGCTCACTGCAACTAGAGAAAGCCCCCGTGCAGCAACAAAGACCCAACACAGCCAAAAATAAATAAATTAATTAACGAAAGAGCTTGAAAGATGCAGTCTTAATAAGACTTAACCAAAGGACAGATGTCATAAAACTTCCTTAAAAACATTTTGATAGTATGTATCCTATTATTTAATAGGTCTGGTTCAAAAAACTAGGTAGCCATTAGGGAAGCAGATTAATTTTTTGTGTTAACTGCTACTGAGTAGATGGTTTTGAGACTTCTGTTTCATTGACTCAATAAATATTAATGAACAAGGTGATATGCCAGGCCTTGAGAATGTAATGGCTCAAAAAAGAGGCATTGTCTCAATTCTAATGAAGCTTGCAATCTGATGTCTTGTGTAAACCAAATTAATAGACTGACACCATTCATGAATACTGAAAAAAAAAACTGTAATACAGCAGGATATTTTTAATAAAACATAACCCTTTATTAAAAGTTATTTTTATTAAAAATTATTTTTGCTATACAAAAAATTGACATGTATATGTATATTAATGCCTCCAGCTATCTTAAATAAATATCACTAGGCAATTGGGGTTCAGCGGTATGGTTATGATGACCATAAGCACATTCAGAATGCTCACAGGCAGTCATAATTTCACGTATTCCATCTCACTGCCAACATAGGTTTATTTGAACTTTCAGGTCTGATGCCTCAGTTCTTTGTTTAAGAAATAGAGCAGCAGTAACTATAATGACCACTTCTAACATATGAGGCAGCATTAAGAGTGAGACAAACACTACTTTGGGGTCAGGCAGATCTCAGTTTAGATCTTGTCTTTGCCACCATGTGACCCTTTGGGCAAGTTGCTTTAACATCCTCTGAACTCTAGTTTCCCCGTGTGTAAAATGAGGCAGAAATGGAAATGGTCACATTGATTTTAACTCATGATACTGATTGTAGAGTGTTCCAGAGAATCTTTTCTTTCTAATAACTATAACGGGAGTGATTTGAACTTGCCCACTGACTAAACTATTAAAAAAATTCTGAAGAGCTTAAAATTTTGCATATATTTACATTGTTTAGTCTTTATAAATGCAAGTATATTTTAAATATGCTAGAGAGCTTTAGTCAATGAATATCCTTTATACGACTTAATAGTTAGAAGAGATAGTATGAACTCATAAGGAATAACGTGAACAAACTATTATCATTTTAAGATTTAGTCATAGTTTGAAGGTCAACTTTGTTTCTTTTAGGATGTGTAAAGAAGGTTGTCACAGAGTACAATAAACTGAAACAGCAGAGGAGTAAATAACTCACATATTATATCCAAGAAACAATTGGAAACTAAATTCAATAAGTACTGGGTATTAGAACCTAGTGATTACTGTAACTAACCAAAACTCCACCAAAGTCCCTTTATTCTGTTCCTGGAAAATACAGGACAGGTGTGAACAGACAGATTTCTTGGGGAATGCTTTTCCTAATACCTTTTTTTTTTCATCTTTTCATCAGACCTTTGTCTTCTGCCAAGTAAGAGTTTATACGTCAGTCAGTGTTACAAGATCTCTTTTTGTAGGTAGACAGATGGGAAAAGGAAATGAGGAGTGGTGTCTGGCTCTTTAATTAAAGATGTAGAGCCAGAGTTTGCTCTTCAAGCTTATTGGCAAGACACACATGCACACATGTACACACGCACACACACACATACACTCACACACAAAGTGCATCTGATAGATGAAGCCAAGTTTGTAAATTGTAGCCACAATCATAGTTTCTATGGTAACTGAATCTTAGGCCCAGACACAAACAGAGCTGGAGATATCTGATTTTATTTTCTCCAAAGATAATCAGAAGAGAGATCATTCAGGCTGTGGCCCAATGTGTACATATGTATATGTGTACATATGTATATGTATATGGCTAGAACTTGGATGGTGCTAGCATGAGATTTAATGCTTAAATCCCAATAAATGTGTTATAACTTTATAATGTTGCAGATTGCTTTACTATCTTTGTCATTCAGCTTTAAAATAACTATGTGCATACATATAGTTACTATATTAATAAGGTGTAATTGGTTAACATAATGTGGAAACTATATACAAGGTAACTTTTATAAATGTGTGTAGGTTAGAAGGGACTTTAAGGATTTATGTTTTAACTCCAACATTTTACAAGGGAGGAAAATATAGGCACAAAATGGTTAAAAGGCTTATCCAAGACTTATTTTAAAAATATTTTTATTTGCTGTATATTCTAAACTAGCAGATGTTCTAAGCAAGTCTATAAGCTGAATACCCAGTTATTTGACAAAATTGCTGAAATTAAATTAGAGAAAATAAACACTTCAGAAATAATGGTTTGAACGAGTGTGTGTACTTTTGCTTCTCTAGATAGCATATTTGTAAATACATATCTCAGGAATAATATACTTCACATTGCAAAAGAGAAATAATTAAGCAGCTTATTTTAATTAGTTTCTTTTTGTTTAGATGGAATATTGTCAGTTGCCCTTCCTCCAAACACGTAGCATTTTAGCAGAGTGTCTGAATATTAGAAGATTCTCAAAGCCAAGTTTATAACTTTTTAGATGTTTTTATTGAGTTGATTCCTTTAAAAACCTTCCAGGCAAACCTATAGCTAGGTAAAAGCAATGTAATTAAAAGAAAGCTTCTGGAAACTGCTCAAAAATATCTGTCATGATACCAACTTGAAATGAAAGGCATATTTCCTAAAATGGCATCTACATTTTTATACTTCGCATTTTAATCTTATGATGTGTCTGGCAGCATGAAACTCATTTTTGGGTAATGGGTCTGAGTAAGACATATTTGTAAGTGAGGATGTTATGTATGGGTGAATAAGCTGTATTGCACCTTTGCACAGCCTTTCCATCACAGCAGCTTTTAAATTTCCTCAGGAAAATTGACTTATGGGACATAAATTACAACATTGGCAAAAATGTGTCCTAACCTGTAGGAATTGGAAAACATGTTAATTTTGAATTGTTTCCGCTTTTTATCATCAGATATTTGATTTATCCTTTTATTTTTAATGAATTGTTTAAAAATGTTTGAAAGGGCATTAAATCTTCCCCTCTTCCATTAATCTGCAAATGGGGGAAACAGGGGTGTTAAATGGCCTCTTTAGTATATTGCTTTATGAAACTGCTGATTCTTGCAATGCCAGGCTAGAAATACACACTAATTTAAGGAACACTGAATGTAAGCGGCAAGCTCCTTGCTTTTGTAGAGAAAAGACTAATAGCTTTATTTTAACAAGGCTCTTAACACCCCAGACAGCAGCAGGCACTGAGTGAATGAAATTGGGAGAACTCCCATGGACTAAAAGCATCTTAATTCAACATCCCCCCTGCCTGCCCCCCACCCCCAAACACCAAGCCCTCCTGATAGGCTGTCATAAGCTGTCATAATCCAAACAAAGAAGATCGCCATGTGCAAGGCACACCAAGGTATGAGCTTTTCAAGTTGTTTTGAATAAGCTCTCTGAAGTTTCACTTCCTGAGCAGTAGAGAGATAAATATGCCCAAAATCCAAGCATAAGTTCTAACATTACATTGTTGTGGAAAAGACTATGTTTCTGTTATGGCTTAAGTCAAGATTATTCCTATCAGATGTATATTTAGGTCATTACATTAAAAAAAATAAATAAAATAAACCTGCATGATACCAAGTGAGATAAAGGGCTTCTTTAAAAAAAATTAATTGGATCAAAGCCGCTGACCTTATGTTTTTGTGATGCGAGACATTACCTAATAAGGAGTTCTTCAAGGAGATGCATTTCTGAGTCTTGTTGAGCACAGAGCAAAATGAGAAATGAGCTTATAAATGCCTCTGCCAGTTCTCTCTCCCCTCACTCCCTCCAAAAGTGGCTTGACTTCCTAAGGACCCAACTAAAACTTATAATTAGTTTCTCTTTGGCAACCCTCTAGCTGCAGTTTCCTACTTTCAGCTCACAGCTATTTGTAAGAATCTTTGTCCCCAACACAATAATCTGTATTGCCACCATTTCTGATTGGGATAGTAAACGTGATCAAATTACAGGAGGAGATTAGATAAGTTATGATTTATCCATAAATCTTATACAGCTATTAAAATTCACGTTTGTGGAAACATATCTACTAGCACAGGAAAATGCCAGTAGTAAATAGTTGGGAAAAAATTCTATATACCATTAAAATATGTATATATTTGTAAATGTTAACAGAGGTCATCTTTGGGTGACTTAGGGAGAAAAAAACAGGTAAATCTGTTTTTTAAATAATGGAACACAAATGTATTGCTGTCATCTCCCTTGACTAACTGTGTGTCCCTGAGGAGGAAATGACTTTTCTCATCTCTGTGTCTTAGAGTACTTAGCATACGGCTCTAATATTTAGAGTCACTAACAAATGTTTATTTACTTGAAAGTATTCATCTCATTTTCTGAGCGTGATAGCATAAGACAGTGCAACCAGTGGGTGTTTATTTATTAGAAAACTGTAAAGATTTTCAACACCATAGAGTCTGGCTTTCAATAAAGCACCAAGCAACATCTCATTGCCAATTCCCACATACCCTTTTACAGACTTTCTATCAGTCACTGTTCAGTTGCAGAGAACAATATACACTCTAGCTAGTTTAAGCAGGAACAAATTTATTACACCATATTAACAGGCTTACAGAATCATAAGGAAGGCTAGGAAACAAATTCTTAGATAAGCTTGCAGGAATGATTTCCCAAACCACACAACAGAACTAGGCTACCCAGGGAGCTTCTGCCATTTCTTTGAGGAAGGTTTTGACTCCACAAGCCACTCAGTAATGCCTATAGCAGAAGCCACCATAATGAGGAAGGTGCCACAAACAGGAATTCACCTTTAGTGCCACCAGCTCCAAAGCTAGCTATGAAAGCTACACTCCACCCCCAGAAACTAGCAATGGCACATCTGCTAACACTGCCATGGGAAAACCAAGCACACCTTTGGACGTTCTTGCCAGAATCAACAGTGGAAACATCGCCACTGCCTCAACTCCATTTCTCAAATGACATGGCCCAACTTAAATCACACCCAGCACATTGACTACAAGGGAATTCTGGGAAAGGTAGTTTTCAGCTTTCCAAGCTCTATGGTTCAGAGTGATCCTCGACAAGGAGGGAGGATCGAATAAAGCTCACCAACACACCATATAAGCCACAGATCTTGTCTTACTGAAGCTCTTGGCTGCTTTTGACACTGTGAACCACTCCCTCTTTCATGGAATTCTTTTCCCTTAATTCCTGTGATAACGTTCTCTCCTTGCTCTCTTCTTGACCAACAACTTTTACTCAGACTCTCTCCTGGGTTCAACTTTTTTTTTTTTTTTTTGCCTGCCCCTTAAATTATGGTATTTCTAAGATTATTATTGGTATTCTCTCTCTTTTCATCGCATGTCTTTTCTTCTGTTCTGTCCCTGTAGATTCTTCCTGGGCAGTCTAATTGTTTTCCAAGGTTTCAGGTACCATCTATAGGCTGAATGTTTCTCAATTCTACATCTCTAGTCCAGATTTTTCTTCTACGTCGCAAACTTTTATACGCAATTATCTCTCAGACATTTCCATCAGGTGTCCCAACTCAAGCTTAATATATTTAAGCGTTCCCTCCTCCAACCCCTACCCCTACCCTCTAAATCTGTTCTTTCTTTAGTCCCATCTTGGCAACAGTTATCAAATTCACCTAGTTGCTAAGTTCAGAAACTTAGACATGATTCCAAATACATCCTTCCCATTAATTCTCAGTCAGTTGTATTAAATTTACCCTCTTAACATCTTTATGACGCTCCCTTGTCTCCATCATTTTGAATAGCCCCTTGTTTAGTCCTTTATCATCTCTGACTTAGACTGTCACGGGAACCTCCATACTATGGCAAGAATAATCTCTCTAACTGTTCAATATGTGCTGTCACTTATGGAATATCACTTCTCAGTGGGTTCACCATCAACTAATGGTAAAATCAAGTTCCTTGGCATGAGCTCCTCCAAGATCCAGTCTATGGCAGTTTCTCCAGAGCTTGGACTCTGGGATCAGACAGACCTGAACCTTGTCTCAGATATGCCGTGTCCTAGCTGTATGACCTTAGGCAACTGCTCAGTTTTCTCATGTGCAAAATTGGGCAACCATTGGCGATATTTGGGAGGAATGAATGGGCTAATGCAAATAAAACATTTAGCCTTATGCTTGGCACTCAATAAGGGCCAAATAAGTGTTAACTTGTAGTAATCAAAGAAGTACTAAAAAATGGAGGGAGAGTCCATGTTGGATAGTCCATGTTCTTGGGTAGACTCAATATTGTCTATATGTCAGTTCTTCCCAGCTTGATCTGTATATTCAATGTACTCCCAATCAAAATCCCAGCAAGTTACAAACTGAATCTAAAGTTTATGTGGAGAGGCAAAAGTCCCAGAATAACCAACACAATGTTGAATGAGAAGAACAAAGTTGGAGGACAGACACTACCCAACTTCAAGACTTACTATAAAGCTACAGTAATCAAGACAGTATGGTATTGGTGAAAAAAAATCAACAAATAGATCAGTGGAACAGAATAGAGAGCCCAGAAATAGACCCACAGAAACACAGTCAACGGATCTTTGACAAAGTTGCAAAAGCAATATAATAGAGCAAAAATAGTCTTTTCAACAAATGGTGCTGGAACAACTGAACATCCACATGCAAAAAAAAAAAAAAAAGAAAGAAAAAAGAAAAAAATCTAGACACAGACCTTATAGTCTTCACAAAAATTATCACAGACCTAAATGTAAGATGCAAAACTGTAAAACTCCTAGAAGATAACATTGGAAAAAATCCAAATGACCTTAAGTTTGGTGATGACTTTTTAGATATGACATCAAAAGCATGATCCATGATATATATGGGAACTCTCTGTACTTTCCTCTCAATTTTGCTACAAACCTAAAACTTCTCTAAAAAATAAAATCTATTTAAAAATTTGCACTAGTGGCAATAATATTGTTGTAACCACAATAGTAGCACCAGTGATATTGTTGCTACTGTTACTAATATCCTTTTCCTTAGAGCGTCTGTTTCTTCTTTTACCAAAATTTTGACATTCCCTGGGAACACAGTGCTCCTTTTATGCCTCCATGTTGTTTCACTTGTGTTCTGTCTCCTAAGAATGCCTTCTCCTGCTACTCCTACCCCCTCCTCCTCCTAACAAACTCCTCCTCATTCATATTCAAGTTTTAGATGAAGCGTCAACACCCACATGAAGCTGTCTTCAACTCTCCCAGGTGGACTCTGCTATCTGTTCCTTCAGACCCCCACTGCCTCCTTCAGACTGACACTCCAGCGGTGATCTCATTGTACTGTAATTGTTTGCAGGCCTGTCTCTTTTATATTTAAAGCAATGAAGAAATCAAGCCTCTGTTCATTGCTTTGAAAGTGGTACCTAGTGTGGCATTAGAATACAGAAGGTGTTCAGTAATTACTCATTGAATGATTGTATTAAAGATGCTGTGGTACTAATAGGGAAACACACAAATACACATACAATTGGTGAAGAATGGAATAATTTTTTAATTGAAGTAGAGTTGATTTACAATATTGTGTTAGTTTCAGGTGTACAGCATGATTCGGTTATACATATATATGTGTATACCTATGTTCTTTTTTTGATTCTTTTCCATTGTAGTGTATTACAAGATATTGAATCTGTGCTATACAGCAAATCCTTGTTGTTTATCAATTTTACTCTCATATTCCCAATTTATCCCTCCCCTCCTTCCCCTTTGGTAACCATAAACTTGTTTTCTATGTCTGTGGGTCTGTTTCTGTTTTGTAAATAAGTTCATTTGTATCATTTTTTTAGACTCCACATATAAGCAATACTATATGATATTTGTCTTGCTCTGTCTGAATTACTTCACTTAGTATGATAATCTCCAGGTCCTTCCATGTTGCTGCAAATGGCAATATTTCATTCTTTTCTATGGCTGAGTAATATTCCACCATATATATACATATATATATGTATATATATATATGTACACACACACACACACACACACACACACACACACACACACATCTTCTTTATCCACTCATCTGTTAATGGACATTTAGGTTGCTTCCATGTCTTGGCTATTGTAAATAGTGCTGCAGTGAACACTGTGGTGCCTGTATCTTTTTGAATTAGAGCTTTCATCTTTTCCAGATGTATGCCCAGGAGTGAGATTGCTGGATCATATGGTAACCCTATTTTTAGTTTTTTTGAGAAACCTCCATACTGTTTTCAAGAACACAATAATTTTTGATGTATAAGCATGCCATCCATCTTTTGAAACCTGGCCTTTGCTTTTCTACTTCCATGAAGTTTTTCCAAACACCTTCATCTGTGCTTCTGCTAGTAACATCCTGAATGACATTGGTTCATGCGTTGTCCTACATCACTCTTTAATTATTTCATTTCTGATCCTTGTTTTCCCAACAAGACTAAAAGCTGCTTTAGGATAAGGATCATCCTACTTTTCACAGAATCTAGCATGCCAGCAGCTTGCCAGAAGAACCACAGCAGATGGACGCTGCCTCCTGAGATACCAGAATGTTGACTGCCATCATTAAGCGTTCAGATAATGGCCCTGAAAGTATTAACTTGGAGTTTTGTGGCCACGTGAAAAAAATTAGTTGTAAATGTCTAAAGCCATACTAAGGATACATAAATATGATGTTTTTCTTTTTTTTTTTTAATTTTTATTTTACCCAGTCTCCTAAAAGACCCACCTCATTCCTTATTCTTCTATATGTATGGCAATGAAGCATGATGTTTTTATAACAACCACAATTAGTAATCTTCAACATATTTCTGGTATTTACATTAATTCTCCCTCCATAAAAAAATAGGTCAAAAACAAAACAAACCTTAGATAGGAGTGACTGGGGACAATACTTCTATCCATCGCTTCTTTTTCTGTGCCATTTATTTATCCCCTAACTGTCTGACACCATCCTTGCCCCTAGTTTTTGTTAAAAAGGTCAGCAGTTTAAATCAGGGCTTTATCCTTATGCAGAGAATTCTGTCTCTCTGTAGTTGCTTCTAAGTCTGTAAGTGCAACCTTCATCCTACCTAGGTAGCTATTGGGCTGTCAACCTCTCAGATAACTACAGGTGCTCCTGTTCCAGGTATTGGTGAAATATAAAGAGGTTTAACAGGGCACACTCCTAAGGGCCTCCTGTAATAATTTGACACCAAGAATAGTCTTTCTTAACTCTAAACATGCGTATATTCTTGTTTTGCAACACCTTCCCTGACAAACCCTCCCTACACACACCATCCAAGCTGGGATGGTAGTTGCATAGAGAGCTGGAACTTTTCGTAGGAGGAAAATAAATTCCAGCTTGAGTACTACCCAGAAAAATTTCCTCTACAACCTTGACATTGTTACTTCCTGTGCTTATTAGCAAACTCCCCCTTCCTCCCCCCATTATAAGAGTCCAGGTTTTCTGTTTACCCCTTCCATGCCCATTATATGAGAGCTACCCTAGCACAAGAGTGAGGACACAGGTGGCCACAAACCACATGTGTTGACGGGAACAGGTGAGGAATTGATGAGTCACCAAGTACCTTCAAATACCATGTTCATCCCATATGTGTTTTTAGTTGGTATGATAGATACAGAAAGACTATATGTAACGTCTTTAGATTCATGGCACTCACACACTTTATTGAGAACCTACTGGGGCCAGTCACTCAGTGCCCATCAGAATCTCAGAGGCTGGTGGAAGAGACCTGAAGAGAGGTGAACACAGGAAGTACATAGGAAGGAACAAAAACCAATAAAGACCAACACTAGATTTAAAATAGTTTGTCACTTCTCTGTGTTTGTTTATAAGGGAGCGGGCTCAGTGAGGTTCAGGTGATCAGAGAGGGCTTCATAGAAGCCGTGGAAGAGGTAGCTGATGACCACTGATCCCAGGTAGTAAAGAAAGGTTTCGTGGAAAGTATACACTCTTATCACAGCCAAGAGGAGCCTAAGGAGACATGATGACTAAATGTTATATGGTGTCCTGAATGGGATCCTGAACAGAAAAAAAATTAGGTAAAATCGGAATAAACTATGAACTTGAGTTAACAATACTGTATTAATATTGATTTATTAATTGTAAGAAATATACCATAGGAATATGAGATGTTAGTTATAGGGAAACTGGGTGCAGGCTATATGGGAACTCTCTGTACTATCTTCTCAATTTTCCTGCCAGTCTAAAGCTGTTCTGCAAACTAAAGCCTATTTTGAAAGAAAAAAAAAAGCAGTCTTAACAATCTACAGAATATCCCTGGCATGGTGACAGGAAGGAATCAGTTTGACAATGACCCTTTTTTTGAAAGAAGTGACTTTGTCGTTAAATGCCATGTTTGTGACTCGATCATCAATTCCTATAACGATGCTGAGTTCTTGCCTGCTTTTCCGTGGTTAATTTTTGGCAGGCAGCAGCAGCATTTGTGCAGTGATTACAATTTTGAGATGCATTGTCAGTAACCAGGGTGCATAATGGATCTTCATCTCTAATTACTTTTCTCTCCACAGGTGTCTGGAAAGGGTCCAGATGGGAATGCACACAACCTCCGCTTTGAGGGGATGGAGAGACAGTACGCCTCCTTACCCAGGTAGATCACTGAGGGGTCTCCCATCACCATCCCACCCGCACATAAAGTCTTTAGAAAATACACATGGAATAGAAATCTGGCTCTGAAATGGGGAATATGTTATAATTTTGCCTTACTGCATCTGCCACAACCCTCGTGCCATCTTCACAACTGTGCTAATAATTGAAACACTTGTGGGTTATTTTTTAAGGGAAGAAAATAGTATATCATTGCAATTGAACATGTCAGCGAGAATATTAGATTCTGAATGGAAATCCTAAGCCATTGCTATAAACATGGTATTGAACAGCCTGCACCCAGCTCAGAGACAATAAAATAGTAAATCCTCTGTCCTAGGAATTACCCACAAGGAAGGGCATGCCAGCCTTAACCCTGGAGCTTCATGTGGGTGTTAAAAAGCAGGAGAGAAATAGGAACCTGGAAAGGGGTTCTTTGCTTGATTTAGAACCTGACCGTGTTCTTTGGGCAATAAGCAAATATTGCTGAGGGGCACCGACACAGTGTGGGGAAAAGACAGCTTCCTGGGAAAGTTCGCTTGGTGATTCTGGACGAACAGGATCCACTTATGCTGTAACTAGACACCCCTGAAAATGAGATACGATTCTCAAAGGTTTGTGCTCTTATCTGTGAGGTGAAGAATAATTTTAGTCTGCAGTCAATGGCACATGACAAAGAGGAAACCTTTCCGAGATGACATACAGTGCAGCGACTATGGGAGTTGAGTGAGTTGAGGGTGTGAGAATTTGTGAGTTTGAAAAGAAAAAACAAAAACAAAGAAAGGTTAATGCCAGGCAGAAAACGAAAATGTTACAGGATATCTGCTTTTAAAGAGGGGGCTGGTGGGGAGGACGCTAAATAGAGCTTTTCTATCATCATACTGAATTGTTAAAGTGCTAACTCAGAGCTGGGTTACCGTTTTGAGTTGCATGTTGGCTATATTTCTGCGTGTGAAATGACAAAAATAACAGCCCGAATATCACAACAGGCATAGCCCAAGTGACCATTTGCCCATATAAATAGTATGTTGATTTTCAAAAGTAATAAAATCTCAAATCTAGCAGAGAGCCAATTTTGAACACTGATTGGGCAGGATACCCAAAATACAATATTTTAAAAGCTCCTGTACAACTATATTTTATCTCCGTTTTCCCTTTTTATATGTTGTCTCATAGTTATTTTTCTCATCCTTGATTTCTTTCCTCTCCTTATTTTTTCCCTGGCTTAGTATTTTGTTTTCATTTAAAAAAATAGAAGTAGTCTCCAAAATTCATTTTAAATATAAAATTTCTGGCTTTCAGTATTGAAGTGCATGGAAATTGTGGTTAAGGCAGATGGAAAGTACTGTATTCTTAGGATAGGAAGAAAAAGGAAAACTGGAAACAGTTTAATGTCTTCCTGGCCAACTTGTACTCAGACTGCGGAAATGGATTTTTTTTTTTTTTTTTTTTTTTGGGTACAAATCAAAAGCACAGAAATAGCATTTATAAGTACAGAAATTCAACAGATTTCACTCATTCATTCCTTCCCCAAGTATCTACTGATCATCTACTATGCATCAGGCCCTGAGAATCTGGAGGCTGGGGATACCGTGGCTCTAGACACCTAGACAAGGACCCACCATCTAGGACAGGAGGCAGAAAAACAACTTTTTGTGAGAGTGCAACCAATGCTTAGATTGGTAATGATTAACATAAAGTCCTCTGAATTTCCAACTCCTATTTATTTTAATTAATCAGCCCTGAAATGCTCAGCCATGGCTGACTCTAAACACATCTATTTTAGGATTAAACACTGTGGAGGGAGTGTTTTGACAGAGGCAATACGTTGATGCTGTTTGTGGCTCTGGAGCTATCATCGCAATATATGAATTGGCAAAATCCTGCCAGCCCCGAGAGTATAACTGTAGCCAAAAGCGAAGCATCCTAGACTGAAAACAGCTTTGACGAACAGTGCATTCACACACGCAACACGATGGTAGACGTGATGAGCTTCACGTGCTAACACACCTTTTTAGCTACCTGGCAAGAAGGAGTCATGATGGAGAATAAATAAGGCTCAGACGAAGGCATGAGAGGTCCCTGGCACTGGTTTTCTAATGCAGGGGCTCGAACTTGCGTTTCCATCTCAATTATCTAAGGGAGATATGCAAAGCATCCCCACCAACATGCTCTAATCCATCGAGGGGGGGGGGGCCCATATTTACCCAACAGGATGCAGAATGCCGAGGCAGGGGACAAGCTACTGGCTTCTGTGTGCCGGTGACATTTACCCTGGTTTCCTAGTCTTCTCCCGCCCCTAGAGATTTTACTGTCCACTTAATTGAATCACCCCAACTCCACTGCTCCTTTTGTCAGGGGAGTGAGGCGAACACATCTCTGTAGGCACCAGATCCCCTCTTAGTCACAGAGGTGGGGAGCTTTAAAATATTTATGGAGTTAAATTTTTAATTAAAAATAGGAATAATTCTATCTACAGGAAGTCAGTGGCCAACCTTATAGGGGGCTTACTATGCTACTGACTGATTTGGTTCCTCTGCTGTTTGTGGAGAACATCACAGGAGTTTTAAGATAAACTCAACAGTGTTGATTTATGTGCCAAATTTGGAGCCATCAACCCAGAGAGAAAATGCTCCCCAGTGCCTGGAGCTGGGGAGGACCCCCGGTCAAGGGACACCCTGCTCTGCTTTCATGGAACTCTGTCGTCATTTTAAAGTAGGCCGTGCAGCCTGCTGCCGGGCTGAATGACACCTGACAAAATAAAGCCAGAACCCTAGCCAGCTCAGGAAAAAGATAATTCCCAGCACTTGCTAGTTATGAGGTTGCCTAAGGCTAAGGGCTAAGCGATGTTAAGTGTTATCGTTAAGCAATTTTAAATCTTCTGCCTCTGAAGAAAAATGACTTTATTTCTTTTCTCCTGAGGGTGCTGTTTTGGAAAGCGGAGCAAGGTTATACTACAGCCTCATTAGCGAGCGCCAGGCTTTTCCCAGGGCCAGTGTTTTAGCATCCTGTCCAGCCCCCACGTCTCTTTGGTAGTAAACAGAGAAAGTCAGCATCCCCTTATTCGTGCCTGACACAAATTATTACTCGCCCTGGGTGAGCAGGGAAGTGGCTGTTTCCCGGGCTGCTCTAATGTGTGAACAACAACGTGCGTATTTTTGCAAACAGCTTCTTTTTCACTTCAGCCTCCCAGCCTCTTTCAATTCTCGCAGGCCCCATTCTGATTTTACAGGCCTCCTCCTGGTCCGTCCGTTCAGCAGCGAACTCTCTCCTCTCCCATCTGAAGCCTCCATCATTCCCACCTGGCCCATCCCCGGCCCCATGGGATCCCATTATCCCTTCTCTGCAGGTGGCTCAGTGCATCAGCACATGATGTTGCTCTTCCGGGCTTGTAATCAAGTGTTGAGTCCCGAGGAGGGAGCAGAAAGGCTCTACATCTCTTCTGTGGTCCTACATGCGTGAGTGCTGAAAGGTTGCTGGAGAAACTCATAAAAGCATTCACTGGTTCCACTACAAAATTCACATTATCCAACCCCAGCTGGGCCCCTGCTGCTGTCCAGAATTCCTTTTAGTTGTGCCGTAAACTCCCTTGACTATCCCCACAGTGGCCATTCCAAACCTTTTCTGCTCCCGTTAAGTTCTGCAAAGATGACTAAGCCCCCCCAAGCCCAATCGCTAGAGATGATCTCACTTCCTTTCCTTTACAGCCTTGAGACATTCAACCTTAGTTCCTCAACTTCTCTCTACAATTCGGACTTGCTCTGTCTTCACTAACACACACTTCCCAAGGGGAGACATGAAGGCATGGACTTGGAGTCAGGCCATAATTACAGCCCCATCCATCACTTCTCACCTGGGTGACCTTGGGCAAGGATCCAACTGGTCCAGGCTCAGTTCTTTAATCTGCAAATTGGGGATTATATCAGGGACTCTGTACAGCGCCTGTATGAGTATTAAATATGAATGATACAAGCAAAACCCTTGGTGAAGAACCTGCCTGACATATTTTAAGGATTCTTTTATATTGTTAGTTTTTTTTAATTTTCTCTCTGGGGATGACATGTTCCTTTCTTTTATGAGTCAAACCTATACAGCAGAGCTCATTCTCACTGGCTTCTTGGGGACCCTACATAGTCAACTACCCCTCTCTCAGTTGCATCTTTAAGCCCGTGGCAATTGCTTTCCTCCCCCTGCCTACTACTGTGAATGCATAGGCTCAGCTGCACAGTTGACTGGGAATTCCTCAGCGTGGAGAAGGGGAGTGCCAACAGCTCATGGAGATATGCTGGGGGCATAACTGAGGCTGCAGGATTAGCCAGCTCTTAGGGAAGGACCAGCAGTCCGGATGATCAAGGAAGAGGGCACAGCAAACTGAAATGATCTGAATGACAAGCTGTGCTGTGGACATGCTGGGAGACGGCAATTCTTATAAATAGGGAGCTCATATCAGGGATATAGGAGCTAACTCGGGTCTAGGCAAGAGGCTACCGCCCCTGGCCAACAAGACTTAGATGCAGGCCCAGTGTCTCCCCGGTGGTGGAGACCCACCCAGTGTGAGTGAACCAGCAAGGCTGGACCTGATGTTCTTGCTCTGAGGACAGATACGGTGAGGGAGCCGCACTCTCTGGACCAGTGCGGGGAAGTCCTGAGATATCGCGAAAATGCTCCCGTTGTCTCCGGACAGGACAGCGCTGACTGAGCCTGCAGCTGTAGTGACTCATAGCTCAGCAGGGCTCAGGTGGCAGGACTACCCCCTGGGCTTGACTTCAGTCCATCAGAGAAAACAAAGATCTTCCCTCAACCCTCCTTCCTCCTCCAATTCCCATTTTCCTGCTTTGGGAAAAAGTGTCTCTATTTCCACACCACCCCACTGAACTCTCGCCTCTTGCCCCAGGCTTCTGAACATGTCACTGATGCTTCCAGCGGACTCTGCTTCCAGCCCTTTTCTTTCTTTCTTTCTTTCTTTTTTTTAATTTTTATTTTATACTGGAGTAGAGTTGATGTACAATGTTGTGTTAGTTTCAGGTGCACAGCAAAGTGATTCAGTTATACATATACATGTATCTATTCTTTCCAGCCCTTTTCTTTCTTTTTTTTTCCCCTAATTTTTATTTTATACTGGAGTAGAGTTGATGTACAATGTTGTGTCAGTTTCAGGTGCACAGCAAAGCGACTCAGTTATACACACACATGTCTCTATTCTTTCCAGCCCTTTTCTTTTTGTGGATTCTCTCTGAGCTGCCTCCTCTATTCTTACAGGTTCAGTTCTCATCACTGCGATGATGAATCCAAAATGAACCTTCCTATCTCACTCTTATTGTGACTCCAGTTACAGCTGCTGCTTAACATAGCCATCCTTCTACCTGCAAGAGACCTCAAAGCCCCCATGCCACAAGCCAAGCCCTCTGCCATCTTTCTTTAGCTCTTCCTTCTTTCAACTTCCATAACATAGATTTAGCACTTTACCAGTGCCATTGAAAACACCTTGAATTAGATATTGATTCTTTGCTGCCACTTTCCACCACTATTGGATTATAAATCCCTTGGAAGAAAGGATATTGTTTTATATCCATCGTTTTTTACACCTATCAACAGGACCTAACATAGGACCATGTATACAGTAAGTTTTTAATATATGGGTACAAAGATGAGAATAGATTTGTTTTTATATAAGTAAGTTGTAGGAAAGAATTCCTCCCCAAGATTTTTTGACCATTTATTTTAGGGCACTATTTTCCGGGAAGAGTATTGATTTTCCCATGAGAATGTCCCTTTTCCCTGGAATCAGTAGAAGTCCAGACTTCCAAATAGTTAACTCCTGTTGAGCACTTACCATGTACCAGGCACTCTTCTAAATGCTTTGTATCCACTGACTGACTTAATGCTCACAACAATCCTATGACTCAATACCAACCCTATTATTATCCTCATTTCATAGGCAAGGACACAGGCAGAGAGAGATTAAGTGAAATTGCCCAAGTTCAACAGCTGGAAGTGGCAGAGTTGGGATTTGAACCCAGGCAGTCTGGCTGCAAGTTTGTACAATTAATTTCTGGGGCTCAGGTCATCCAGCTCAGAGTCACATCCACATTCTGCGATTATCCCATGCCCTCGTCTTATTTGCTCACCTGTTTATTATTCTCACTAAAGTGTAAGTGCCTTCGAGGACAGGGACCGTATTTTATTCATCTTTGTATACAACACAGAACATTACTAACAGACAGGCTTGGTAATGCCTTTCAACTGTTTCTGCCATGCTGTCATAAAATCAATTCTTTTCCCATTCCCTGGGGTCCTTCCCTTGAAATATGTACGGTTTAATGCGTAATTGCTAGATGAACATTAAGCAATAGACTTTGCCTACCAAGAAGGGAATCCTGTTTTGTTAGAACACTCCTGAGAGTTGAAAAAGCAGTATCTGCAAATTGGTACTTTGGTTCTTTGAGATTACGATTAATATCTACCCAGAAGAAAAAGGATGGCGATAAATTTTCTGGGGGAAATCTGCATTAGCACTCCCGAGGAGAGAGACTCGCTTTCCCGAGACTGATGCGGGACAAAGACCTGCTCAGGCCAGATTTGGCTTTTAGTCCTGATGGCGCTCTCACCCGTATTCCATGAGTTACTTGACAGGGAAGAAACATCTCTCTGAACAGCTCAAGCAGCTAGAGGTTGGCTGTGTAATGAGAAGCAGCATACTAGAACTGATTTTGGGTAGAAAGAGCAACTCTAGAAGGAGCTAACAGCTTATGCTTGCTTCCTAGGAACCCAAAATAAACTCGCTTTCTAAGTGTGTTCCCAGTGTTTTGGTGCTGGGTAGGACCGTGTCCAGATCAGAAGAACACGCTGTAAGAGCATACTTCCGCTTTAATGTTTCAGTTAGTTCACTTTGTGGGTTTCGTGTTTCTCTTCTGCCTATGCCATTGCCCAGCCCCAGGAAGACTCCAGTCACAAGTGCACGGCTAACTTTGAAGCCCGCAACACGCACAGCACCCACTAGGTTACATTACCCGCAGAGTCATTTACCTCACTGCTTAAGGACACTCCCCCTCTCTGATTTCTCGTTCTCATCTCCAGTTAGCTTCTGCTCTGCTCGCAGCTATTGAATTTTCCTTTGCCAACCTTGCCTTGTGTTCTAGCCCTTGCTAAGCAGATGGCAGTGACATTCGAGTTCTGCAGAGATCTCCACCAATGGCACAGTCTAGGTCGTTGCTGAAGCTAACGGAGGTCGTGATTCAATGAGTTCAGTGAAAACTTGAGCAGTCAGCAGGTGTATATATGTGTGAGCGTGTGTCCGGTGTGGGTGGCGGTTTGGCCATGTGGATCTGTAGAAGTTGACAGAGTCTCCACACTGCCTAATCGAGTACTTCTCTCTGCCACAAGGCCAGTTTGTCAAATAAGATGCTTCATGAAAATATATGTACTGCTCGCCACAGCCCTGGCAGCTGGTCGAATGTTCATCCAGGGTTTGAGGCCATTACAGCTAGTACTTTCTCTCGGCAAGTCTCTAGACGGAGCCCTGTCGCATTTCATCTAGATCCGACAAATCAAGACCGGTCTCCCCAACACCTTCCTTGTGGCACAACTTTATTGGAACAGCCCTTTCTTGCGGTGAAAAGCTACCTCTCAGCATCCCTGTCTATGACTGCTGCTCTGACTTTGCAGGCAAGCTAAGATGGGCTGAGGAACTTGTCTTTAGCGCATCTCCCACATCTGCATGTGACAGAGTTTAATGCTTTTGAAAATCAATGGAGCTCTTTTAACCCACCAGATTCAAATTTCTCATCCTTTCTCCTCTGTCCCTGAAAATCTAGTCTCTACTACCCCTGCCCTGTTGAGTAAGCTGCCTATTTGACTGGCCCCTCTAACACCACCTCACTCTTAATGCAGAGGACAAAATGATGAATTAGCAGCAATTTAATTCTTTGTGAGATTAAGATGTCTCTCAAGATGTCAACTCAAACTTCCTGAAAAATGCAAAAAGCCCTAGCATGTAATACTGCCTTAAGATGCCAAACAGCTGAGATCAGGGGGTTAATGCTACTGCCATATCATTTTTATGTCACTTAGTTCCTCAGATAAAAGTCCATTTTAATCAAATTTCATATCATTTCCTCATAGCCAATATATCCTTGATGCCAGTTGGAATATTTGATATTAATTATTCAGTCGAAGGCCTCCATTATGAGTTTAGTTAGAATGTTAGTGATTTAAAACAAGTTTGGACCCATTACAGTACTGATGTCCCCAGAATTGTTTTAAATGAATCTTTTTTTTATTGAAGTATGGTTGAATTACGATGTTGGGTTAATTTCTGCCATACAGCAAAGTAACTCAGTTATATACATATATACATTCTTTTTTATATTCTTTTCCATTATGGTTTATCCCAGGGTACTGAATATAGTTCCCTGTGCTATACAGTAGGACATTGTTGTTTATCCATTCTATATGTAATAGTTTGCATCTACTAACCCCGAGTTCCCAGTCCATCCCTCCCCCACCACCACTCCCCCTTGGCAACCACAAGTCTGTTCTCTATGCCTGTGAGTCTGTTTCTGTTTTGTAAATAGGTTCATTTGTGGCACATTTATATTCCACATATAAGTGATATCATACGGTATTTGTCTTTTTCTTTCTGACTTACTTCACTTCATATAACAATCTCTAGTTGCATCCATTTTGCTGCAACTGGCATTATTTCATTCTTTTTTATGGCTGAGTAGTATTTCATAGTATATACATATGACATCTTCTTCATCCATTCATCTGTCGATGGGTATTTAGGTTGCTTCCATGTCTTGGCTATTGTGAACAGTGCTGTTATGAACATAGGAGTACATGTATCTTTTTGAATTAGAGTTTTGTCTGGAAATATGCCCAGGAGTGGGATTGCTGGATTATATGGTAATTCTATTTTTAGTTTTTTAAGGAACCTCCACACTGTTTTCCATAGTGGCTGCACCAACTTACGTTTCCACCAACAGTGTAGGAGGGTTCCCTTTTCTCCACACCCTCTCCAGTATTTGTTATTTGTAGACTTTTTAATGATGGCCATTCTGACTGGTGTGAGGTGGTACCTCACTGTAGTTTTTATTTGCATGTTTTAAATGAATCTTGATGGACCACATGTATTAAATTCCATAGATTTTTACTTTTCCCTCATTTTCCATAGAAATTCCTAAACTGTTACATATTTGTTAAGCACTCTTTTTGGAAGAAGAAGATGTGCTTGCTATTTAAAATAGAGTGCTAAATCTGGCATTACTTTGAACTTGAAACATGTTAAGATTGGTAAGCTGACATCCGTGTTTTCCCTCCTGCACATATTTTTTAAAGTTTTAGCATTTATTTCCCAATTCTCCAGTGAAAAGGAAAGAAAAGAAGGTTATTTTGTGCATAGGAAGCTACTTAGAGTGTTTCTTTATCTCTAATTTCTCATATTCTTTGGTCATTCTTGATGTTTGCTTATTGTATGGTCATTCTACCATCTGCCTCCAAAAGTTCCGCGCACTGGAATTACTGTGGTGAGTTTCTTGACTGCACCGAGCTGTTATGCATGATGTACTGCTCTCCCTCTGCACCCGCCTCCCCATCTTCTACATCTCTCCAGCCATTTGCTACTGTCTCTTGGCCCAAGTTCTTGGGTTTGCTGTATACAGGTTTTGTCCTGGCGTCAACCTACTGCAGGCATAGACACTCTGAATAAACCAAGTATATTAATTCGTTGTAATATCTGGCCTGTATGTGTTTGCGAGGCCTGTGCTTTATGATTATTTGAAGTGACATGACATCACCAAAACATGCAGGGATCTTGGATAAAACATGAGTGCCTCCCCAAGAATATACAAGGGAGAATGGACAGCCTCTTCAATAAGTGGTGCTGGGAAAACTGGACAGCTACATGTAAAAGAATGAAATTAGAACACTCCCTAACACCACACACAAAAATAAACTCAAAATGGATTGAAGACCTAAATGTAAGGCCAGACACTATCAAACTCTTAGAGGAAAACATAGGCAGAACACTCTATGACATAAATCACAGCAAGATCCTTTTTGACCCACCTCCTAGAGAAATGGAAATAAAAACAAAAATAAACAAATGGGACCTAATGAAACTTAAAAGCTTTTGCAAAGCAAAGGAAACTACAAACAAGACAAAAAGACAACCCTCAGAATGGGAGAAAATATTTGCAAACGAAGCAACTGACAAGGGATTAATCTCCAAAATATACAAGCAGCTCATGTAGCTCAATATCAAAAAAACAAACAACCCAATCCAAAAATGGGCAGAAGACCTAAATAGACATTTCTCCAAAGAAGATATACAGATTGCCAACAAACACATGAAAGAATGCTCAACATCACTAATCATTAGAGAAATGCAAAGCAAAACTACAATGAGGTATCACCTCACACCAGTCAGAATGGCCATCATCAAAAAATCCACAAACAATAAATGCTGGAGAGGGTGTGGAGAAAAGGGAACCCTCCTGCACTGTTGGGGGGAATATAAATTGATACAGCCACTTTGGAGAACAGTATGGAGGTTCCTTAGAAAGCTAAAAATAGAACTACCATACGACCCAGCAATCCCACTACTGGGCATATACCCTGAGAAAACCATAATTCAGAAAGAGTCATGTACCACAATGTTCACTGCAGCTCTATTTACAATAGCCAGGACATGGAAGCAACCTAAGTGTCCATCAACAGATGAATGGATAAAGAAGATGTGGCACATATATACAATAGAATATTACTCAGCCATAAAAAGAAACGAAATTGAGTTATTTGTAGTAAGGTGGATGGACCTAGAGTCTGTCATACAGAGTGAAGTAAGTCAGAAAGAGAAAAACAAATACCGTATGGTAACACATATATATGGAATCTTAAAAAAAAAAAAAGGTTCTGAAGAACCTAGGGGCAGGACAGGAATAAAGATGCAGATGTAGAGAATGGACTTGAGGACACAGGGAAGGGGAAGGGTAAGCTGGGACAAAGTGAGAGAGTGGCATGGACATATATACACCACCAAATGTAAAATAGATAGCTAGTGGGAAGCAGCCACATAGCACAGGG
Organism: Balaenoptera borealis; assembly: GCF_965194805.1. Lineage (NCBI taxonomy): Eukaryota > Metazoa > Chordata > Mammalia > Artiodactyla > Balaenopteridae > Balaenoptera > Balaenoptera borealis. The sequence continues at coordinate 31,736,709 of NC_138863.1, forward strand.
AGATCAGCTCTGTGATTTGTGTCCACCTAGAGGGGTGGGATAGGGAGGGTGGGAGGGAGATGCAAGAGGGAGGTGATATGGGGATATATGTTTATGTATAGCTGATTCACTTTGTTATACAGCAGAAACTAACACACCATTGTAAAGCAGTTATACTCCAATAAAGATGTTTAAAAAAAAAGTGCCTCCCAAATGCATGAACACATGCATTTAGTTTTCATTTTTATGTACCAAATTCTGCACCTAAATTGTTTCCAAGATGTCATGTTTATTCCTAAACTAGCCAATTGTATTTGAAAAGAAAATCAAACTAAGAGCAATTAAGGCAAAGGAAGTAAGGGGAGTGTCATAAAATATACCGAGTGCCTACCATGTGCTGTGTATTTTACATGCATGGTCTCATTTTATCCTCGCCATCCAACTGGGTAGTAGTCATTAAGATGCTCATTTTTTTAAATTAAAAAAATCCATCCTGAAGTGGCAGAATCAGAATGGAATCAGAATTCACACTCAGTTCTGTCTGGTTTCCAAGGTCTTTTTTACTTTGCTTTACCACACCACTAACACGGACAAGTTAGGGAGAGGTTGGAATACCTCAGCTTTTTTCATGAGTAACATGAGTTCATGGGAAGGAAGATATCTAAGGTCACATAAAAAATTCACCCATGTTCATTGTCTTTTAGGGCTCTAAAAAATGAAAAATGTTGAACCCTTCAGGGGTAAAAAAAAAAATCATAATAAAATACAATGAGACAAAAAAATAATACAATGAGACAAATAGTAGGGAATTTATGAGAAAAAAAGAAAAATACTTTCGAAGCATATCATTTTCATTCTTATATCACTGTGATAAGTTTTCCCTAAGTAAAAACAAGATGGCCACATTTTCCTTACAACAATAATTCTGTTCCTATTGGGAACGTAAATAAGGATGTAAACAGCTCAGCTTAGGGTTGTGCGTGCACAACGGCTACAAACCCCAAGTGTGTGGACCAGGTCCCCAGCCCCCAGATTGCACTCTGCACTGCCCTTCCACAGAAACACTTGTGACGGGGCATGGGGTGGAACCAATATTTCTTAAGTATTCATTATGCTTCAAGAATTCTAGTGGGCACTTTAAATGTTTGAGTTCATTTATTTCTTGTAACAATCCTGAAATAAATAGTATTATACCTATTTTATGGATGAAGAAACTGAGGCTCAGAGATGCAAAGTGGTATGGCCAGAGTTGCACACAGAATATGTAGCAGATTTTGGAGGCAGTGCAGCTCTTTCTACCTCTGAAACCTATAGGATCTCCATGAATCAAGTTGTCTTGTGCTAGGCTGGCTGTAAACAGGCAGGAGAGAAGCATTCAGTGATCATCCTCTACTAAGGCCGCCCTCACTGTGCTGACCCCACCCTAAATCACCACAGTATATAACTGTGGGACATGAACATGAACCAACCCCTAATAGGCTTCAAAATGACTACAAACAGCATCCATGAACCGCAGAGTTCCCCTTTAGCATATATAAACACCCACCTCCTTCCAGCTGAAATATCTTTTAAACCGTGCTCTTTTTTAAAGACTGTCTCTTTGTCATGCTAGTGTTTAAAAAGAGACACTAGCTGGTTCTACTTCAGCAATGTTCATAGCCAGGACAGTATAGTTGCTTCTTTCCCAGTAGAGTCCCAGCAGATCCTCAGGGGACATGGTGAGATGCAAATGCCAGATAACCATGGAGGGATGGCTTCTATCGACTCTGATGCTTCAAGTCCGAAGAAGAGAGCTTTGGCAGTTGATTGCCATGGAGGTGCCATGGAAGCCCATCTGTGCCCTGGATTTTATGTGACACAGGCCCCATGACCTCAGTCAGAATGCTGGGAAACACCTTGGTCCAGCTCCATTATTTCTAGCAAAGGCAAACATTTGTGGTACAAATGTGGGAATGGTTGGTACAAAAAGAGTAGCATTCAGTATGTGTTCTTCCTTATATTCCAAGTCTTTAATTAAGCCTCGATTGAAGTGATTGGGGCTTATCCCAATAGAAGGCTGTACCACTTGACAGTCAGCAGAACTGACGCTTACAGCTGAAGATGGAAACACGTGTTAAATAGGTAGGAACCTGGCAATTCTCAGTGGCTACTCGCCACTAACAATATGTTCTGGGGCATCATTAGTAGCCTTTGAACTTGACCATTGCTTGAAAATGAAGACAGGGTAGTGACTGCTCAGATGAGGTTTCTGCCCACTAATTGCTTGCATGTATCTGAGGCAAATGCAGACCCATTTCCAGAAATGAGAGTGTCTGACAGCCTAGGTTTTGCAGGGTACTGGAAAGAGTTGAAATTGTTGCAGCAGAGGTTTAAGACAGAAAATAAGCCCGCTGAGCTATTTTGAGAAGGAGTTTGCCACGATGAAGTTTTTCTCCTGGAAACAGTCCTACAAAACCGGGATTGGAGTTTATGCTTGGTCACTTTCCACTGATATGTTGGTGCTTTGACAATTTATGCTACATGGTCTGGACTGTGCAACACCCTTTTACAGTTTTTTTCCAGCTTCAAAATCAGGTCCATGTATAAGACAGAGCTTCTAGCCAATGTTTTATATGAGTAATTTCCTGATGTGCTGCATGTAACGTGGCCAAGATAATGTGATGACTGCCTTCTGTGGGTCGGTTATAGACAAGTCACTTATGTTTCTACCTTGTCGACAATTTGAATTCTTCAATTTGTCCTTTTTCTGGTGACTCTTTTCATATCTGATTTTTTAAAAAAACACAGATCAGTTCTGAACTGTTCAGAGCTAACTGTGCATCTGTATTAGCCTAAACAGATGAGCTAGGAAAGTCACCTACCCTTCCTTATTCCTTCATTCAGCAACTATTTACTGGCTACCTACTAAGTTCAATACACTCTGTAGGCCTTGAAGATATAAGTGCTGTAGGACACAGCCCCTGTACCGTGGAGCTTTTAATTCAGTGGAGGAGATAGTAATTGTACAGTCACAAAGAAAGCATAAAAAATTGCAGCTCTGACCATTATGAAAAAAGAGAGATAAGTGATTCAAGAAAATATAATGAGAAATTGGACCAAATCAAGGGAGGGAGTGAGCTTTGAGCTATGATCTGAAGGAGTTTAGAGAGGAGAAATAAGAAATATTCCAGACAGATGAAAAACACGTGCAGAGGCCTTGGGTAGGAGAGAACATGGTGAACAGAGAGACTGAAGGAAACCCACCAGGCTGGAACAGAGACTGCGGGAGAAAAGCAAGAGAAGTCAGACCATGGGTGGTTAAGTTAAGGATGTTTAGATTTATTCAAACACTAATTAGAAACCATTATGAGTTTTAGCAGGAGAATGATATGGTCAGACTTGTATTTCAAATCTGTGGAGAGTAGATTGAAGGGAGGCTGGAGTGAAGGCAAACCAGGCCAAAGGTCATTGCTGTAGTTTAGGAAAGAGATTGTGGTAGTGATGCTAGTGGAGATGGGAGAAGATGGTGGGTGCCTGGTGATGCGTTGGTTACACGTGGAGGTGTGGAGGGGAAGTAAAGCCAGGTGTCATGAGTGAATCCACACACAATGGCGTGGGTGAGGGTACCCTTCCCCCAGAGAGGAAATGCTGGGAGAGGTCTAGGTTGGGGGGGGACGATCATGAGTATGAATTGGGAGGTGCTGGATTTGAGGTGCCTTTCAGGCTTCCAGAAGGAGAGCCTGAAATGTAAAGTAGAGATGGCTCAACATGGATGGGAACTACAGTGGCTCATCCAGGATGTTAGACTAATGTGTATCCATCTACACTGAACAGAGGACCCCAGGGTATATCAGCGGTGATGATGTAATGAACCAGAGTCTCAAACTCAGAAAGTGCAAACAGAGGCAGGGGGACAGTACAGATTGCACGGGCCTGGGCTCCAATCCATGGTTGTGACTTGTCTTTACTGCTTCTGTAGACAGCAGAGGCTTATCTATCACTGTCTGTGTAATTTCATTCTGGAAATGATATTTTTCTCAAGTAGGAAGAAATGGTGACTTAATGCCATCTGGCATTCTGTGACTAAGCGTAGCTCTGACCCCATAAAGCATAATCATGAAGGGAAGAAGGAACAGTGGAAATCGTTTTGATAACCGTGCTGTGCTTATAAAATAGAATATCCTTGTTCTTCAGAAATATGACTGAAACATTTACGGGTAAAAAGGCACAAGTCTCCAATTCACTCTCAAATGGTTCAGGAAATAATAATATGTATATGTGTGTAATAATGTGTATATATGTGTATGCATACCTGTGGAGAGAAAAAGGGGAGATAGAGGGGAAGGGAACCTAATGGAAGAAAAGAGAATAAATGACAAAGTAAATGGGGCAAAATGTAAAGAATTGGTGGATCCGAAAAAAAAAGATAGAGGGAGTTCTTCATACTATTGTTGCAGTAGCAGTGACAGTGTTAACAAGGAACAGTAGAAGTTCTCATAATTTTCTAGTACAAACTCAAAAGTAAAAAATGCACTCATTCTGGAGTCTTATGCTGGGTTTGCCCCCAAAAGCAGACCCAGAGACAAAGATTTTGGAGCAAGTGATTTTATTTGGGAAGCAACCCTGGGAAGTCCTGGAAGGGGAGAGAGGAAGCGAAGGGAAGAAAGCTGGTACCGAGCGCATCAATAAGCAGGGTACTGCTGCGGGCAGCGGGCAGCGGGCAGGGATCAGCTATGCCGGGCCCTCTGGAAATAGCACGAAATGCGCTCACACCTTGTCCCGCACGAGGAGCCAGGATGCTGCAGTCTTTATCGTTCAAGTCCTATGTGTCATTGGCTGAGGGTTGCTGCTGAAGGAGAAAACTCCTCTGCAGGTCCAGGGCACTGGTAAGAGGAGGACGCCTCAAGCCTCTAAGCACAAGTCCTTGGAGTAAGTCCTGAAATGGGTCCTCAGTGCTGAGGAGCTCTGGGCAGGGCAGGGCAGCACTGCTCCAACCCGCGTCCAGCCCCAGAGTCCAAGTGGATCAGTCCTGGTTGCCTTTCATAAGAGAAAAACATGTAATTATTAAGTAGCCCCAGACTGCCTGGATGCCTTCATTTTATTTTTGGAGGAAGTGTTCCGCGAATTGGTCACGTCTCGTATGGAACACAGTGAATAACGATAGCATTGACAGGGCAGCCCAAGAGCATAATCCCAGAAGAATGTATTTCTGGTTTCTCTTCACTCAGATATGCAATTCATCAAAATGACGTAAAGTCTTTGACAAGTTCATTTTCTTTCGAGCCCATGCTCAGAACATCACTAAAATAGAGCAGCACCTCTGGGAATACCCCCAGGATTATGGAAAGCCTCAGGAAAATGGAAATTTGGTAGCAAGGTGCCTAAATCAAGCATGCCCATTAATGAAATGGGACTTGGAGTGTCTGCAGTGACTTTACTTGTGCTCATGGCTGTAAACACACACCAGGTCAAGTTCTGCGTGGATTTCAACACGCCACCTTTGCTCCAATTAAGAATAACAGGACCTTGGCCAAATGCAGGGACTAATCATATATCTCTGGTCATGTTGCACCTGTAGGCTCCACAGTCTCACCTTACTTAGCCTTAGACTTTATGTTAAGATACCAGTGTTGTGTCGTGAAGCCTACAAAAGTGATCAACCACATCCAGTTCAATTAACACGCTTAAGCTCATCATCCTGAGAACAAAAGGTATATGTCATAAGTCAAGCAGGCTTCAGGATAAATTCCTAACATGTAAATTACTAGGTCAAAGAGTGAGTATTTTTAAAGTTCTTGATATATACTTCCAGACTGATCTCTGAAAAGGTTGTATCAACATACACCCTCACCAACATGGAATACAAAATATTTTTTAAACTGTGTCAATTTAATAGATTAAAAAGTAATAATTATGATCACAAGCTGTTTTAACTTGTGATTCCTTTACTCTTAGGGAAGTTGAATTTTTCTCATATATTTGTTGAAATTTGCATGGATTTTTTTTAGTCTGTGGTAGCTTATCTGTTTGCTATCATTTCTGCCTAGGTTTGTCTTTTTCTGCTTGATTTACTAGAACTCTTCATATATTAAGGACATTAACACTTTGTCATATGTTAACTTTATTTTAATTTAAATTACATGTACAGTAAATAGGAATTTATAATTTTATAAGTGAAATCTTCAGTCTTTTGGTTTATGATTTATTCTTTGCTTTTATTGATATATTTAAAAAGTTGTCTCCCATCGTCAGATCAGATAAATATTTGCCCATATTTTCTTCTAGTTGTTTATGATCCATTTTTTCATGTATTCTACTGCAGGAAAGTTTTGAACATGTGTCATCTTAAGCAATAATGTACTTTCATAATGTAGTTTCAAGCAATTTCAACTATGATGTTGTTATAATCATAAAAAGTACATGGCAGTCTAGGCACCCATGCTAAATGGCTTTGTACAAACACGGTGGAAGATACCTGTGCAGTTTATTGACACACATTAACAGTCATTTTATATCCTGCTCTCACTGCAGTTAGGCCCTGTATCAAGATCCACGTGTGTCCTGAAGCATTCTGACCAGGACCCTTGGAACATGGTACAACACCAGGTCTTCAGTGTCCTGGGAGGAGTTGGGGTCACCCAAATGGGCTTCTTTCTTAAGGTGCACTTCCTCTTGTAAAATATGCGCTCCTCTCCTTGACCCTCTGCCAGCTGCCATGACCCTCTGCAGTGTGAGCAAGGTATAGGAACCTCTTGGAACATGCATTCCTGTGGTCCTCAGATCTGCTTGATAAGAACTCTATGCGTGCTCCTCAAAGGCAGTATTGATATTACTGGAAGTTGCTCTTCTAATTTCTATGAGAAAAAGATGCAGTTTTAGTAGGAGGAGACTTGTATTGAGATAGTATATGTGTCAATTTGGCTAACCCCAGAGGAACTGTGAGAGGAGGGGTTCTTAATCTGGCGTCCTGGTCTGGCATATCAAAACTGTCCACTAATGGGCTTCAGGGGACCTTCAGACTCCCTAAGATTACATGTCAAGCTTTTTATGAATAAAATTCTGTATGTATTTCTGAGGGAAGGGGTGAATGGGAGAGTTCTGTGACTCAGTAAGTTTAGGACCCACTAAACTAGAGGAATTTAAACTCATCTTAAAAGGGTCATTAAAAAAAAATCTTCACATTATGGTTCCCATGTGGCTAGCATTTTTCTTTCAGTGAAATGATAGATAATGCCTTCAGAGAGAATATTTCATTTGTAAAATTTATGAGAAAAAAATACCCAAATACTAGCTTACTGTGTTGAAAAGTGTCCTTAGTATCAGAGTGAATATAATAGTTTTAGCAAAAACAAAACAAAGCAAAAAAAGACTTATTTTGGTCTACCTTTCAACCTCACATCGTATAATGTGTGCATATATCTCTGTTTTGGACCCTGCCTTTTTGTCTGCTTTTAGAAAGAACAAAACCTTCCCAGCATATAAATCCCAGAAAGCAGGTTGAATGGCATTGAACTCTTGACTGTGTGTCCCCATTCCCCTCCTCCCATCACACCCACCAGCAACATGAAATACAGGACCTGCTTAAGTTTCCAAGGGCCACATTTGTGTGCTCATCAGTGCTACCTAAAAAGGATTTACACATTCTACTCTCTTCCCAGCTTTTGAAAAATAACATTCTGTTCTCAGCCCCAGAAAGTAGAAAGGGAGAGGAAGCCACTCATGGGAATGAGCAGACAGCAATTTTCTTTGGAACAAAAAGTACTATGGCGATCCCGCTATAAATGATAGCTGTATAAAACCTCAGGAAACCCAAAGAAAGTAAAATATTAACATTAAACTATAGCAACCCCTGCTGTATATAATTTAGATAAATAATCCATTTAATGTAGGTAGGATATTGTGATATAATTGTTCATGTGCCACTGGCAACAGTTTACACTTAAAAAGAATAGAGGCATTAGCTGCTGGTAGATGGCAAATGCATTTTATTCATTCTTAAAAGCCAAATGTCCTCAAATAAAATACTGATCAAGGACTAAAAATTTAAGGGCTGCTGAATCTTTGTCTCATAATATGGATTTGTGGCCTAATGTAGCCTTTCCTTGACCTTCTTGCATAATGGTAGGATGTTAATAAGAGAAAGATGGTTACATAAAACATCCTCTGAATGTGAATTTTTTTTTTACATATGAGTAATTTCAGGTGGCTAAAGATGGAATGAGCTAACCTGAAAGTAACAAGCTGCTCACTGTCTCGGCCAAATTAGGCTTAATGCTGAAAGGCATTCCTGAAGAAGTCAAGAAGGCCGGGGGTCAAGCCATCAGGCCAGGGAGTGCAGCTGTCGGACCACCTTTTGTGGTCTCTGAGGGAGCAACCAAAGAAAATCCGGCAAAGAAAATCTCTCAAAGAATCAACAGGGAGAGTAAAGCAGAAATAACCAGATGTCCCAGAAGACTCTATTGGCATTATGAAGAAAGCTAGATCAGGACTAACAGGGTTTGGATTTTATCAACCTTACTAATAAAAGTCACTTGGCTCTCCATCGACAAGAGCAGTTGGTACAATATGGAAAGGTTTTAAAGACCATTAATTTCTTGAAATGAAACAGCTGGCCTTATTGGCTATTAAATAATGAGCCAGATTCTCCCAAGTGCCTAAGTCACTCTCTAGTAGTAAATTAGTCATTTAGGGAGGCACATTAACTCTTTAAGAAGATTAGAGTTCGATTTAGTGTACTTTATATGTAGGAGGAAAGTTGTAGGGAATCTGGCTGAAGCTGAGCAAAGAAAAGATGGAGACAAGACAGAATCCAGTGAAGAAAGTCAATGTATGATTTGTGTTAACGTGACAGCTGAGATGAGCATAGGAAATTGGAGAAGTTGAGTCGTTGAGGGATACTTAATCTAGTGTTCTACATTTGGAAGAGATCGTGATGGTAGAAAGAGTTGACACTTCATTGATTGGTCCGTTCATTCACTCATCCAGTAAGCTTTTAGTTGGACAGTGCTGTGTAGCTGGCACTGAGCTAGGCGTGAGGAAATGCTCTTCAGTGAAACAGAGTCCTTGTCTCCAGGGCTTTACTGTCTAGTCTCTGGTGGCTTGGGTAGGGAGTGGAAAAGAGACCAATAAATAGAGACTGCAATAGAGTATATTAAGTGCTAGAATTTTATTTGCATACATTGAATTTGAAGTAAGGAAGTGGCAAGATATGCAGTGATGAAGCACCTTGTACAACAGGTGAAGAAGTTTGAGTCTACCCAGAAGCCCTCAGGCCATTGAAGGCTTTTATTTTTTTTTTAATTATTAGCACCTTTAATTATTATTTATTTATTTATTTTTTTGGCTGTGTTGGGTCTTCGTTTCTGTGCGAGGGCTTCCTCTAGTTGCGGCGAGTGGGGGCCACTCTTCATCGCGGTGCGCGGGCCTCTCACTATCGCGGCCTCCCTTGTTGCGGAGCACAGGCTCCAGACGCACAGGCTCAGTAGTTGTGGCTCACGGGCCTAGTTGCTCCGCGGCATGTGGGATCCTCCCAGACCAGGGCTCGAACCCGTGTCCCCTGCATTAGCAGGCAGATTCTCAACCACTGCGCCACCAGGGAAACCCCATTGAAGGCTTTTAAACAAAGGAACGGTTTAATCAGATTTGCATTGTAGAGAAAGCTCCTTGATAATTTCGAGGAGAGTAAATTGGAGAGACAAGACTAAAATAAGGAAAGACAAAGGGAAGCTGTTGATATAATCCTTGTAAGAAATGCTGAGGGCCTGAAGTGAGGCTGTAACAGTGGGGAATGCCAGGAAGAGAAGAAAGGCATGTGCTTTTTTTTTTTTTTTTAACATCTTTATTGGAGTATAATTGCTTTACAGTGGTGTGTTAGTTTCTGCTTTATAACAAAGTGAATCCGCTATACATACACATATATCCCCACATTCTTCCCTCTTGCGTCTCCTTCCCTCCCACCCTCCCTATCCCACCTCTTTTAGGTGGTCATAAAGCACCGAGCTGATCTCCCTGTGCTATGTGGTTGCTTCCCACTAGCTATCGGTTTTACATTTAGCAGTGTATATATGTCCATGCCCTCTCTAACTTTGTCCCAGCTTACCCTTCCCCCTCCCCATGTCCTCAAGTCCATTCTCTAGTAGGTCTGCATCTTTATTCCTGTCCTGCCCCTAGGTTCTTCATAACCTTTTTTTTTCTTAGATTCCATATATATGTGTTAGCATACGGTATTTGTTTTTCTCTTTCTGACTTACTTCACTCTGTATGACAGACTCTAGGTCCATCCACCTCACTACAAATAACTCAATTTCGTTTCTTTTTATGGCTGAGTAATATTCCATTATATATATATGTGCCACATCTTCTTTATCCATTCATCCGATGATGGACACTTAGGTTGCTTCCATGTCCTGGCTATTGTAAATAGAGCTGCAGTGAACATTGTGGTACATGACTCTTTTTGAATTATGGTTTTCTCAGGGTATATGCCCAGTAGTGGGATTGCTGTGTCGTATGGTAGTGTTATTTTTAGTTTTTTAAGGAACCTCCATGCTGTTCTCCATAGTGGCTGTATCAATTTACATTCCCACCAACAGTGCAAGAGGGTTCCCTTTTCTCCACACCCTCTCCAGCATTTATTGTTTGTAGATTTTTTGATGATGGCCATTCTGACTGGTGTGAGGTGATACCTCATTGTAGTTTTGCTTTGCATTTCTCTAATGATTAGTGATGTTGAGCATTCTTTCATGTGTTTGTTGGCAATCTGTATATCTTCTTTGGAGAAATGTCTGTTTAGGTCTTCTGCCCATTTTTGGATTGGGTTGTTTGTTTTTTTGATATTGAGCTGCATGAGCTGCTTGTAAATTTTGGAGATTAATCCTTTGTCAGTTGCTTCATTTGCAAATGTTTTCTCCCATTCTGAGGGTTGTCCTTTCGTCTTGTTTATGGTTTCCTTTGCTGTGTAAAAGCTTTTAAGTTTCATTAGGTCCCATTTGTTTATTTTTGTTTTTATTTCCATTTCTCTAGGAGGTGGGTCAAAAAGGATCTTGCTGTGATTTATGTCATAGAGTGTTCTGCCTATGTTTTCCTCTAAGAGTTTGATAGTGTCTGGCCTTACATTTAGGTCTTCAATCCATTTTGAGTTTATTTTTGTGTATGGTGTTAAGAAGTGTTCTAATTTCATTGTTTTACATGGAGCTGTCCAGTTTTCCCAGCACCACTTATTGAAGAGGCTGTCTTTTCTCCATTGTATAGTCTTGACCCTTTATCAAAGATAAGGTGACCATATGTGAGTGGGTTTATCTCTGGGCTTTCTATCCTGTTCCATTGATCTATATTTCTGTTTTTGTGCCAGTACCATACTGTCTTGACTACTGTAGCTTTGTAGTATAGTCTGAAGTCCAGGAGCCTGATTCCTCCAGCTCCACTTTTCTTTCTCAAGATTGCTTTGGCTATTTGGGGTCCTTTGTGTTTCCATACAAATTGTGGAATTTTTTGTTCTAGTTCTGTGAAAAATGCCAGTGGTAGTTTGATAGGGATTGCACTGAATCTGTAGATTGCTTTGGGTAGTAGAGTCACTTTCATAATGTTGATTCTTCCAATCCAAGAACATGGTATATCTCTCCATCTGTTTGTATCATCTTTAATTTCTTTCATCAGTGTCTTATAGTTTTCTGCATTCAGGTCTTTTGTCTCCTTAGATGGGTTTATTCCTAGGTATTTTATTCTTTTTGTTGCAATGGTAAATGGGAGTGTTTCCTTAATTTCTCTTTCAGATTTTTCATCCTTAGTGTATAGGAATGCAAGAGATTTCTGTGCATTAATTTTGTATCCTGCTACTTTACCAAATTCATTGATTAGCTCTAGTAGTTTTCTGGTAGCATCTTTAGGATTCTCTAGGTATAGTATCATGTCATCTGCAAACAGTGACAGCTTTACTTCTTCTTTTCTGATTTGGATTCCTTTTATTTCTTTTTCTTCTATGATTGCTGTGGCTAAAACTTCCAAAACAATGTTGAATAATAGTGGTGAGAGTGGGCCACCTTGTCTTGTTCCTGATCTTAGTGGAAATAACTTCAGTTTTTCACCATTGAGGACAACATTGGCTGTGGGTTTGTCATATATGGCCTTTATTATGTTGAGGTAAGTTCCCTCTATGCCTACTTTCTGGAGGGTTTTTATCATAAATTGGTGTTGAATTTTGTCGAAAGCTTTTTCTGCATCTATTGAGATGATCATATGGTTTTTATTCTTCAGTTTGTTAATATGGTGTATCACATTGATTGATTTGCGTATATTGAAGAATCCTTGCATTCCTGGGATAAACCCCACTTGATCATGCTGTATGATCCTTTTAATGTGCTGTTGGATTCTGTTTGCTAGTATTTTGTTGAGGATTTTTGCATCTATGTTCATCAGTGGTATAAAGCATGTGCTTTTAAGGAGGTGAATTGATGGGACTTGATGGCTGATTAGATGTGGTCATTGAAGGAAAGGGTGGTGACAAACATAACTCGGGAGTCCAGGCCTTGGACAACTGTGTGGATGGAGGTGCCATTGTCCTTGGTAGATGATGAAGGATGGGGTGCAAGTTTTCATGGAAAGGCAGTGTTGTGACAGTTCCAGTTCCTAGAAGGATGATGAGATGTCACATAGGGAACCAGAAGTCATCCCCATGAATCGCGTAATGAGATTTGAAAAGCACGTACTAAAAGGAAACTGAGATGCACAAAACTGCAAAACTCCTCAGGTTTAAAACAGAATCCCTGAGCACTGTTTTGCTTTCTTTGGTTTTTCTGCCAGAGGAAGGGATTTCTAAGTTGCAGATGTCTCCACACTGAGGCTATATCATTGCTCACCACTAGCAGTATTCAAGTGCTGGGAAAGTAACAAATAGGAAATAATCATCTTTAGAAAAGCCGCCTCTTTTTTAACCCAGCACATCAATAGTTAATAAAGCATTAATATGAATATCAGGAAATTTATATTCTGTGTAAGAAGTCGAAAACTGCACAGGTTGCAGACTAGGCAAATTAACAGTTCTTTCTCTGTCAGCACTTAAAATCTATAGTGTGGTTTCTCTCTATGGTATGGGGTGAAACGTGCCAACAAATTGGCTTAGATGATGTAAGTATCTGAAAATGTGGAAGAAATTATATACTGGGGGGGAGGAGAAATTCTTATATATTAAAAGGTGTTGACAACTTCACCACAGAATAGCAAAAATGTCCTTAAAGATAAAACACTCATTGTTTCAGAAACCAGAGTTACAGTGTTATACTATGTGCAGCAAAAGTTGTTTTTAGAAAGAAAACTGACATCAGAGTTTACTAAACCAGTAACTCTTTTGGCAACCTCATGATGAGAACCTTATTCTTTAGGAATGTGAAAAGCACAAAATTAAAAGGGTGGCAAGTTCACAGATTGCCTAAAGAGAACTTAGCAAAGGAGGGCAACAAACAGGACAAAACATGTCACTCAGTGTTTTTTTGCCAGTCAAGGTGTCATTCTGGTGCCAGTTGTACTGTGTTTCCCAGGGAGAGGTTTCCCAGGGAGATGGCCAAGAACTACCCCAGTCACCGTTCCACGTGAGCCTTGTTTTACATTGTTATTCACACACTCCAGCTACGGTAGATAATTGCTCCTCTAGAATAATTCCAAAAATATCTATACCAACAGTGCTCACTTGTGAACTCTGTTCTTCTTTGAGAGCCCTTCTAGTCATTCCTGGTTGTAAATACCCCCATTTTCTAGCAAATGCCAGAATCAGTAAAGACTCGTTGACTTCATGCTCTAACTGGGGGAAATGTCACATCATTTTAACATGTTGCCTGAAACTTTACAGGAGACAAAGTCTTTCCCCTCAGAGTTACATTAATGAGCTTAAAAATGGGAATTCCTGGGCTAAAACATATACGTTAATGTCTTATTCTTTTCTGTGTTGAGAAGGAGAGGGAGCCAGAAAGTAGAGAGGTGCTGGGACCTGTAGGAGCTCTAAGGGGACAGAAGCCAATGAGGAGTCAACAGAAGAGATGCCATCCCAAAGACAGCATTTACAGACTTAAAAATAGAGCCTGTGGCTTCATCTGTCTTTGTCTGTGGCCCATCTCGAAAGCAACCTTAAGAGAGAGGGGGAAAAGCCACTGACTACCTCTTTAACTATTCTTTGGCTCTAGCAAGAGCGAGGCATGTTCCACATAAGGATACATTTTTGAGTATCCTGTTTGCTGTTTCAAAAACCAACCAACAGAAAAATTGTCCATCGAAGCCAAAAAAGAAAGTGAATGTTTGAAGAAAATACTTTTTCTGATTTTTAGGCTTAAAATGTGGTAGGGAAATGGGAAAGGATTGTAAATAGGTGCTAATTCAGAGGATTTGACGCACAGTGGGTGATAGGTGAATTTTTTAAGGAGAAAGCAAATGTACGTGGATTTTATATTTAAATCCCATCTGGGCCAAATTACAAAAAACAAAACCAAAAAAAGCCTAAAGGAGAACAAAGAATAAAAGTAAAGCAGATAACATATATTTAAATATTTCACAAGGATAGCTTAAAGATAAATAATGTCTGCAAAGTTTTTTGTTTCCCTGAGATAAAAAACACTATGGAAATAAATATTTCTTTTAATAGGATCCTTTCATATGTTAACAGTGTCTCAAGTCTCCCTATTCTTGGCATATGGTTTAATACAGTTGGTTTTTAAAGGCACCTGGGTAACTTTCTGGGTATTTGGCCTACCTTGTGGATTGGTTCAGAACCATCCATTGCTTTCCAAAGAAAGATATTCTTTATTTTGTGGGCTCTTCTTTGACATTTATTTCTGAACATTGGTTAGAATAATGCTGATGGGAAGCAGCTCCGGCTGCAGGCGGATACCTAACCCTTTGGCTTTGGTGGTACAAATGCAGGGGCCACGTCACTGGATTGTTCTCTGCATGGATGGCCATCCACTCTTTAGCAACTTCTAGCCCGCTTCTCAGCAGGGATACTCACAAGAGCCCTGCACCATTAACCCTGGAGCAACTGCTCTTCCACTGATGAGCCCCAAAAGCCACCCCAGGAGTCAGTTTCCTATAGACTCTGTTCCTCTCCCTTTCCTCACCTTACCTTGACAAGTGTTCTCAATGCATTAGATCAAATAAACTATGTCAATTGATTGTAGATAAATGCCAAATAACACTGTGTTAGGTAGAGTTTCATTAGTACCCTGTCGTTCAAAGCAAGTGTTTTAAACCCCTTGTCAACTCTATAACCATGTGCATTCAAATAACAAGATCCCCTTCTCCCACCAAAAAAAGCAAGACATCCTCTTGCATGCATTTGTGACACTTAAGAAGTTAGGACAGGCACGTCATCTATAACCCTTACAATTACTGTGGCACCTGTATGGAAAGCTGCAGTTAAGTTATTGACAAAGTATATAAGCAGATGTGTCTACTCTAAAACATAAAGCACATACCTTTACAAGATAGGTTGAATAATATAGACCAGAATCATAAGAATGGATGCTAAAAGTAGAGTAAGGAAAACAGTACTGACATTGTGATGTCAAACAGAGTGGCCCAAAGTCCACCTTTCAAGCTGACCTCGTTACCGTCCAGATTCTACCGTTATATAACAATTATGCGATTTAACTCTGTAGTAAGTCCAAATCTACATGGACTCCTGCATTGACATAGCCTGTGAAGTTATCTTTAAAACACACACACACACACACACACACACACACACACACACACACACACTTTTAGTTCATTTACCAACTAGAAAGTATGAGAATTTTGAAGGTAAGGACTGTGTCTTAAAGTTTTCTGTACCGTCTGCAGTACCCAGCTAGATAGTAGGTGCTTGGTAAATATTTGTTTTTTAAAATTGATTATAATGAGCTATGTTATAATAAAGTTTATCCATTGTACGAGTACAAGTAACATAATGAACAACTAAATAGATCAGTGAAATGTAAAAATGTAAATATTTCCACCGAAAAATCAGACTTTTGAAACTGTAAGAAAATATATTTCTCTTCTAGCATTCCAGCATCCCAGTTGTTTACTTTTAAGGGCCCTGAATTCTCTTTTCGAAACAGAAACAAGAGTTGTTATTTCTTATATCTAATTGTTCAGAACCGACATTTTGGGGGGGAAAACGGTGGTCAGCATGGGGGGTTAGGGAGCTGTGGAGGCAGAGAAAAATGTCAAAGGCAAGGAATCAGAAAAATGAGTGACCCATAGAAGGGGGGAAAAAAGCCACTGTGGCTTAGTCAGCTTTTCCTGGCCTCTCTTGCCTTCCTCCTCAGATTCGCGGTCTCCCTTGTGACCTGGAGGTGCCTTTCCATTATGGGTTTGAGAATTCTAGTAAACGAGCTGAAGGGCAGAGTCCCCAAAGGCTGTCTTTGTGTCGGTAGGGAAGGCAGCTGTGGTTATGAACCAGCACACACCAGAGGCCTCCAAGCTGTTGGGGACTTCATGTGGATGGATGACAGTTTTAATTTCACTCCCCAGCAGAGGTGGTATCCAGCCAGCACTACTTCAAACCAATTTTGCAAATCACATTTTGTGGCTGAAAATTGGTTTACTGCACCCGTCCCGTTTTGGAGGCCAAACTTCCCTGGTGGTACCTTTGCTGAGTTGGGACAGCTAAAGGATGATTCTTTTTCCTTGAATTGAAATGACAGCACATTCTTCCACAGATTAATTTTAAATTACCCATGTTTATATCCTTTAATCAAGATGATAAAAACAGCACAGATAATTTTCTGCACTGTTCTTTTAATTTTTTTTTTTTTTTTAAGACTCAGAATAGCTGATTGGCTCTTGATATTTATTGCCTCACATACAGAAGTATTACTCCAAGCGTACTAGCTTGGACTGTTTATCATTGTACTCTTAATTCTTTTTAACCTTGATTTTTGCCTTATATTAAAATAAGGAGGAATAAGGTTTAAATTGTAGATTCCACTGAGATTCCTTTTGGGAACATAAAGATGACGCTTTCCTGAAGAGATTTGTTCCCTGGATTATATCTCACACTGAAATAAGGGCCTTCTTACTGGAAGAAATATTTCTTAAAACTGAGTACTTGCAAGAAGTGTTCATCTGTGAACTTTTACCAATTAGAAATGGCTCTATACGTAAGACTCTTTAATAATGTCTGTTAAGCAGCATTTTAGCTCCTTTTTATAACACATGCAGGTTTGGTGATTTATATTAAACATTAAACATAATAAATTTAGATCTTTTCTCAAGTATGAGGCACAGCATCTCTGAATCACCCATTTAATCAGAGCGTTCCCTGGAAGGTCCAGTCTCTCGCTATCATTCATGGCCGTAATAAAACAGGCTTCTCCTGTCTCTTTCTTGACATCTGTAATAATGGGGGTGACATGTGTGTGGTGACACTGTAACAAGAGTGCGTGTTGATATTGCTTCAAGCGGGGACTAAAGGTCCACGACCAGAGGGTGAGCTGAGAACATGCATCAGTGACCTCCATCTCAGATTTGGCACCAAAAGCTATGCTAATGCCTATTTTCAAAATTTTATTCAAAGAATAAGTTTCAGTGTCTAAAGAAAGGGCCTTTAAATGTCTCACTCTACATGGCTGGAGTTAGTCAAAGAATTAATCACAAAGAGTGGAACTTTGAACACAAATGGATCTGTTAATGATAGTCACATAAGAAAGATTTAAAACCTTCCTATTTTTCAATGATTCCACGGATGGTCGTCCCATTCTTCATTTGTTGAATCATGGGAAGGCATAGGCAGTAAAGTTCCTCGGAAAAAAGCTACTCTTTGTGATCTGACAATAATTATAGTAGCCTTCTTTAGAATTATCATGACAGGTTTAACTCTAAATGATTCTATTTCATGCTGAAAGTTGCCTATAAGTTTTGATTGCAATTTGTGTATAAAATGCCTGGATACTGTTGGAAATGTGTATCTTAAAATGAGAAAGGGATCACATTTCAAGCATTTGAATAGGGTTGAGAATTAACTAATATTTTCAGTTAAAGACACCTGAAACAATCTAAAAATTTTAATTTGATGTTTTTAGAAGAAAAAGATGGTGGAAGAAGACATAACTCCAGTTTTCAGGCACATCACTCACCGTGAGGTGGCTTTTGTGGGCTGGGTTTAGAGCTACTCCACACAGCCTGGCTGTGTCCTGGCCCCCAGATGTGGGTCCTGGTCCTGCTGTCTTCATTTCTGGCTGCCACTTCGAAATAACTAGATGAGGAGACACAGATGAGCCAGCCCAGATCCATCCCTCATGCAGTCAGTCCTCAATCTCAGATATGTTGTGTTTCTACAGTCTGTGTATAAATCAAGTGTCCTGGAACTTGAAGTCCATTTTTCATAGAAAGGATGTTCTGTCCAGTGAGTAGATTGCCAGGCTAGCAGCCGTACAACCCTATTTAGCCTGTTACGTAATTGAAGTGCTGTCCACCTGAAAATCGTTTTTAAAATATTACTGCTGTGGGAGGTTGACCCACCTACCCCAGAGTGGGCATTCTCTACAGATAATGGACTCAGAATAACTCATACCCTCTTGCCTTCTGGAGTCACACACTGGAGGCTGAACACAAAAATGAGAAGTAATGAAAGGAAACAGAATGAAAAAACATTACTTTGAAGAATACCATTACAGTGCTGGTAATTAAAGCAGAATAATATAAAATTGAATAAGAAATCATGTTTCATCTGTTTTAATACTGGTGCTTGAGAAAAAGCAGGTTCAATCAGAGAAGGATGAGGAAGTAGCTGGAAGCTGTTGTTGAGGTTCTAAGGGAGGCATCTGGCCACTCTCCAGGTTGATGGCTTTGCTGCCTTCGGGATTATTTTTCCCCTAGAAAATTCTGTAGACTAGTCTAGATTCTTGCCTTTTCCTTAAACGCTTTTGGCAAATGGAAGGAACTAATAGAAACAAGGCAAGTTTTTCTTGAGGTGTCTGGGGAAGAGCGGGAGGGGAGGAGGTGGAGGTTGAGATCTATTAAAGGAGGTGGTATTGCCTCTCATGAAATTAACCAGAGTGTTTATTAGTGGCACCCAGAGGAAAACTGGGCATGCTCGATTCTCTTGCTGGCTGATGCAGGGGATGAAAAAAAGAAGGGATGAGGAAGAAATAATTTAACCAGCAGTGCCTTGAGACAGCTGGTGAAGAAGGTACAGAACCCAGAACAGTGGGCTGTTGAACGGGTATTCTCAGGGTAGTCAGGAAAGGAATAAAGAATGGCTAATTGGTTACTGGATGGCAGGGGGTGATGGGGAGGTGGGTTGTTGGTGTAGGTATGTAAATGTATAACCTAATTGCATAAAATATACTTGTTGCATAAATGTATGAAAGTGGTTGTTCTTGATTCAGGGGCTATTTATACCAGAAAGAAAATGCACACCATGGACTCTTTTTGTGAAATGAAAGTTAGAGCATTACAAGTGGCTTTGAGCTTTTGTTTAAGCAATCCTCAGGCCAATGCCTATGTCATGAGCTTGAAGTCCACTAGGAATGATGAGAGAATCAGAAATGTTCACGTTTGAGTTCTGCACTTGGAGGGTGTATCTGAGTTCATGGCAATGACGACTGAAGGGATTGGGAGACTTTGGAATCCATGTACAAAGGAGAAGTAAGTCATCTCCCTTCTCCAAAGCTCTATATGTATATATGTGTGTATGTATATATGCACATACATATATATGTGTATATATATGTATATGTATATGTGTGTGTATGATAGATGTGTACTATTCTGGAATGGCTTGAGAATTAATTTCATGATACTGGTGGTGAGGAGGATGGTGATCGCAACTGGTATTCATTGACTGCTTATTATGTGTAGGCACTGTTTGGAGTGTTTTACATGTATTAACTCATTTAATTGTCACCACAAATAAGTACCATTATTTCTCCATTTTATTGTTAAACAAAGGTAACTTCTTGAGTTTCTTAACAAATTTTAGTTCAGTGATCCCCAAATGCAACCAAGATGAATCATACTTTCTGTTAAAATTATCTTAAAGCCATACTCATCTGGATAAATTGGAACAACCATTTAGATGTATAACAAAGGATAATGCAGACCTGCCACAATCTTGGGTCCATTACCTTTTCCTGTCCTAAGTGCCCCATTTCCACCTCCCTTCCTATTCTAGCTACCTCTCTTCTAATTCTGTCTACACAGCTTGTGCTGTCACTTCCAAGCCTAGCCCCAATGTGTTCCTCATAAAACACAGAGGGAGGGGCAGATTTTCAACGGTTTTCTTTATCTTACTGGCAATTCCTATTATGAAGAGCCATGTTAACCAACGACAAGCTTAAGACACTAAACAGCCTTTTCAGATGTTCTTTCTTTGGAATCTGATTGTGTAAATATTCAGGAAAGTGCTTAAAGGTTAAAAAACCCCAAGCATTTAATCACAATTGAAAACAACTCTTTGTAGACCTACACTTTCCAATATGGTAGCCAAGACCACATGTGATCATCAAGTACTTAAAATGTGACTAGCCTGAGTTGTGATGTGTTTTAAGTGTAAAATACACACCAAGCTCCAAAAATGTAGTACAACCCTCTCCAAAAACTGTAAAATAGCTCATTAATTATTTTTACATTGATTACATGTTGAAATAATAGTATTTCAGATAATTGGGTTAAATAAAATAAATTATTAAAGTTCGTTTTACCTATTCTATTTTACTTTTCAATGTGGCTATTAGGAAACTGTAAATTATATAGGTGGCTTGCATTATTGTCTATTGGGCAGTGCTGCTGTAGGCCCTAAAATGGAGAGTCTCCATAAATACAGAGCTTCTGCTCAACCACCTCCTTAAAGTCTGAAGGGTACGTGTTCAACCTGAGTTTTCTTTTTCGGAAAACACTTTTTTTCCTGCCCTTTAAATTGTGCATAATACCAGGCACACCTGGATTTCTGGATAATTGCACCCACAAGTGGCTACATGCAGACACAATTAGGTGCTTGCAACTTGTTTGAAGGCACAGGTGTCTAATTGAGCCCACAAATGGCCATTTGGCAGGCACCACTCATTGTGCACACAGCTGATTATAGGCAGAAAATGGCAACAACCAAAAAGGAGGCCTGGATAATGAAGGCATGAAAATAGATCCTGCGTAACCCCACAGCCTTGGTGTGATCACTCCTTCCTTGTTCAGTCTTTTTGTGGAATGCCCACTTAGGTGTTTATGGCGAGATGCATATTTGGAATGCATAGGCTGGGAAATGAAAATTCAATATGCCCCATCTCACAAAGTAAATGCTGTCTTGAGCTTTTAAGTAAATTGGGACTAACAAAACCCATGTTGTCAACCTGAGTAACCTTAAAGTGGATTCCGCCCTGCTGGGACTGGCTGTTTATAATAGCTAAAAATGATGGAGTGTTTGGGAATCCCCAGGGACCCTTTGGTAAATAGTAGTGTTTAAAGGGTTAATTCAACCTAATGCATCATTTAGTGGGGATGGGAAGGCCGGAGTGGTCGCCTCAGGAAGACTCCGGCAGGTAGGCACTTATTGAAAGGCAGGGCAGTTAGAGAAGGGGGAGGCCGGCCTCGAAGCCTGGAGCTGTTGTGCCGGTCAGCATATCCAGGCAAGGAGTAATTGATATCCCCAGCTCTCAGAGCAGCTGAAACAACAAAGCGAGACGTGGAAACACGTTCACTGACACAGATTTCAGTGTCCAGAGGAAATGTGCAGAGACACGAAGGCCCTGCCTCTTCACCTTTTAGGGCAAGTACTGGAACGAAGAGTCTGCTGGCTCTCTCCGCTCATCTTTCAGGAGGGCTCTGTACTAGATTGCAGTAGCTTTGTGGTCTCTCGCAGAAAGCAAGCCTAATCAGCACTGTTGATCATAAGTGTCAACCCTCAGGCCACGGCAGATTCAGTGTTCAAGGAAATCCACACCTTTTCTCCATTAAAGCAGTCTATGTGCACCATAAAATGGAGAGACCAGGCATTGGTTTCTGAGTTCTAGGAAGACCAAGGATTCCTTGGACAGGGTAGGAAATCCAAGTCAGCAGCCTGACTTGGTCTTTCCAGGGCAGAAAAAGACTTTCTGCTAACGAGAGATTGCTTTAGTAGTGTGCATTTACTTGCAATATAAGTAAGTTCATGATTTACCCACCTTGACAAATTCTCTGTGTCTTGAATCATCACATCCCTTTGTATCTGCTCTTTATTTATGATGATAGCTGCCTATTCTTGAATGGCAATGCTACTGTAATAAATCTCCATTAAAAGCCAATTCTCAGTTCAAGTTACTGCAGGCTGAATATGAGGACGACAGTCTGAAAACACACAGTAATTGTGCTCTTTTAGAAACTCTGACAGGCTCAGCTCAGAACTTTCATTTCGACTGGACTGCAGCTAAACCTAATGTCAACTTACTTACCATAATTCTTTCATGTGGAAGGCTATTATTCCATTATGATTTTCCCTCTTGTTGCCTAATATCCAAAGAGGGTTGGTGAGAGGTTATTGAAGAATTGTCTTCAGAGAGTTTATCCCATATGATTATTCTTTATTTTAAAGGCACAGTAGAAAATGTTCTGTTTCCTATTATTAACCTTCTTTATACAGAGCCTTGAGATATACGTGAAAATTTTTAATTTTTCTAGGAGTTTGTTGTAAAGATAAAAATGATTTGGATTTCACAGTTTTATAAATTTTAAGTCAAAATTTTTCTCCACTTGACTCATCGCCCCTTATTTACTGCTCAGTTACTGGACATAATTTAGCAATAGAGGGAGTGAACTAGCATGGGGTGATAGTTTTCTGTTGTAAAATGGGATTTGCAAGTTCTCAGTCTGGGCCAAGTGTCCCTGTACTTTCTTATTCTGAAAAAAAAGAAGAAAAGAAAAGAATTTTCACAAGTTGTAAACTTTGCTACCCAAGTACACGATAGAGATTTCCGGTTTCTGGTTCCGAATGTAAGGAGCTTGGAAGTCAGCACATTGTCCTAACAAGTAAAGATCTAAACAGACTGAAAAATCAGCAGCTCTTTTTGGATCCATAAGAGAGGTGAGGACACAGGGCACACTGCTGCCCAGAGATTGGAGAGACAGACAGGCAAATACAAGGAGTATCTGCTTACTAGAGCAGAGTCAGGAGTGGAGCGGCTGCAGGAAGCAGCACCGGGCTAGGAAAACCTAACCTGTAACTGGTGAATTACTGGAGGCTCAGGGGGGGCAACTGAGAGTTATAAACCCCAGGGGCTCCTTGTCAGAGCAAGCATCAGAACCATGAGGCAGGGATGCTGGAATTATCATACCAGGAACTTAAAATAATTATGATTCATATGCTAAGGGCTATAATGGATAAAGTAGATGGCACATAAGAAGAGATGGGAAATGTAAGCAGAGAGATGGAAATCCTAAGAAAGACCAAGTATATGGTGGCAGTTGTAAGGCTATGCCCTTTGTCTATTTCAAATTTTTGATAACAACCTACATTGTAACTTTCTTGAGCCTTTCTTCTAAGAAGCCAAGATCAGTGAGCTTCTATGCCAACACATCCACTCTCATTCTTTGGTCTCAAGAAGAAAACCTCCCATTGGTGTGTCTCAGGAGCCACATTCACAACCACAATGGACAGAAGGCCTACATTACTCTCAGGTGCCCTGTGGAGTCTAAGATGCTAATATGGAAATCACAGGTCTGAAAGAGCCAGCAGTGGTTTCTGAATGAGCCATTGCATCATGGAAGATCACAGAAGTCACTGGTCAAGAAGTAAATGTCTGTTCTTATGATTTGTTTTCATTTCCTTATAAACCACAATTGTATCTGTGGTGTAGATTTGGTTTTACTTTTAGTGTTTTCATAAAGAAGCTACTTAATTGAAAAGGATTCACAATCAGCACTGGAATATATCAGATTTAGATTTGGTGGTTGACTATCACGCTATCTATATTTCATAATCCACTGTGCCAATGCTCTGAATAACAATAACATGGCCATCAGAAGCAGTTTATTCTCTTCTCCAAATTTCTGACATGTAAGAAATTCAGTAATTATTGGAAGTTTCTGGTATCTCATTGTTTTGGCATTGACTTTAATTTCTCTCTGTGGCTTTTTCTTTTCCTAATGCAGACAAAGCTGCTGAGGGACAATTCTGTGTTTTAGGCGAACACACAGGTACTGGGTTATTCTCATTGGTTTTTTTTGCTTTTCATTGATTTGGATTTTTATTATAGAATCTTTTTCTACCATGAACCCCAGTCATGACAAATGGTGGGAGAATAAGTAGAATTGCTGGTCTTTATCAAATGAAAAATAGTTACTAGGCTGCTTTTTTTTCCTTTTTCTGCTCCCCTCTCTTTTCCCAGTTTCCCATTTATAGTCATGCTTTGCAAAGAGCAACAGACCCGCTAGAAGTAGAATGAGAATGAGAGTGGATTTATGAGCTAGAAAGCAAAGGCTATAAATTCCTTAAGGTCAGGGTCTTGCCTTATCACCACTGTATCCTCAGCCCTGCATAGTACCTGGCACACAGTAGGCATTCAACTAAGTTTTAAGGCAGATAAAAAAAGGCAAAAACACAGGAAGGAATTATTTGCAACTGAGGGGAAAAAATTGCAGACATTTCACTGCGAAGGTGTCAGGAAGGACAGTTCTCTATTTTCAAGCATTTTTAGTTTAAGTGGAAATTTTATTTGTATTAAGTTTTCTGGGCTTTCTAATTGAGTTCTGAGAATTCTTTCATTGAAAGCAAATTATTTTTTAATAAGTTGTATTTCATCACTAAAACAAAAAAACTTTTCTGCTAACAGAAATGCATAAAGCAAAAGAATCATTGTGATTGATTGAGATGACATGGCATGTTTTTTCCAAGTTTTAATTTGAATAGTTTGTATATCCATCCCAGGGAATTCTTTCCAAAACTCAAATTTCTCATTTTTGTTATCCATCCAGACCTTGATTTTTTTTAATACATTCAGCAATTTTTATAAAACATAAGTGATTGATTGGAGTTTTTCCAGGCAAGTAATGAAATTTTCAAGAATGGGATTTTCTTTGTGTCTTCTGTGGAGTTGTGGAATGCTCAGTATAAGAGTTGGTAAAGAAAAAGAGGCAGCTGACGAAGTAAAGAGTCAGCCATACCCTTGATTCTGGTGGTGGTTCACAAGTGCGCACTTGTAAAACCTCATGGACACATTTCTTGTACGTAAATTAAACCTCAGTAAATTTGAAAAAGGAAGGAAGGAAGGGAAAGGAAAGGAAAGGGAAAGGAAAGGAAGGAAGGGAGGAAAAGAGTGGTCCTTTATCTGGACTCCCAGGTCAAGTCATGGGTGCTCAAGCTCTTGAGAAGTCTTCGATTTCTGTGGCCATTACTGGTCCTTGGCAAACTCCAACTCTCAGAGACCATCCCCTAGGATGCCCTGGCTCATACTTACCACACTTTCAAAAGCACAGGAGAAAGCCCAAGCAAGTCTGTCTGCCTTGTGCTGCTCCTGAGAAACAAGTTTCCATGTTCTTAGGCAGTGGAATCACCTGTTTGCCATTCAAATAAACATCATATAAAATCAGTATTCCCTAAGATGAGATTCCAATCTCACGAAAGTCAGGCTCTCCAGACCTCCTTTCCCAAAGCAACTCCAGAGGCAGTCCCATCTCCAGTGGTTTACATGGACAGAGACACAGACAGAGATGAGGAGCTGACAAAGGCTGTCTGTTTCTGTGGCTGGAAGGAAGAGGAGGCTGGAAGACATGGGTACCATGGGAAAGTCATTTTGGTATCTTGCTCTTTATTTACACCCTTGGGTCTGAGCAGGCAGGAATTTCCCTGGCATGGTTTACATTTATATAACTAATTGCTGATTATTTACATACTCCCATTGGACGATTGCTAGAGGACTAGAGTTTGGGATTATTCACTTCCTCAGAAATAAACAAACATAATTGCATGTGTAGTTATGGAAGTTAGTTATAGGCATAGGCATCTAATCCTAAAGGAAGTTTGTCAAGGACCAGAAATCCACCAGGCACTCTCCCATACTCCATGCCTCTTCTCTTTCCCCACCCAACATCCTTTTTTGTCACAGTTTAATGAGGGAAGTATTCTAGGCCTTTTGCTTTTCACCTCCTCCACCATGGAGATGCTGGGAACTGTGACAGGCTGAGGCGACATGAGCTACAATGAAGCTTTTCTCTCCCAGGTGAATGGCCATCTGCCCTTTCTAAGCATGTTATCCTGTAGACTTGTGTTCATCCCATTAGGTACCCTCCTCCACACACAAATAATAGGTAAGCATTATTAGTCTCCCTCTGTATTATTCAGATATTTTTCTATATCCAATACAGAACAAAAATCTCCCGGCAAATATAACTGAGAAGAAGTCCAAAGGTAGACTTATCTTTAGATGGAACTCAGAGAATGCCATCAGGAATTGGCTTCCTTCTCCCCATCTCTTCACTCTGCTTTCTTCTGTGTTGGCTCTGTTCTCAGGCACAGTCTTCCACCCTGGGGTAGAGATGGTTGCCCACATCACCAGGCTTATTTCTTATCATCTGAGCCACTCCAGCAAAAGAGGGATTCTCTCATTTCAACATATCCAACAAAAGGCCTAGAATTGTCTCAGGTTGCTGTGATTGAGTTATGTACTTAAACATAGACGGTCACCATGTCCAGGGGGTGGAGTGTTCTGATGGACAGTTCTGGGTCACATGCCGCCTCTGGAGTCCTGGGTAGACTCACTCCACCTGAAGCACAGGGAATGAGAGGGGGCATGGAATGATTCCCAGAAGGACAGAATATTATCACCAGGATAGGATGGGACAGATGCTAGGCAACAAGAACAGCAACCTTCCACTGTTCCAACTCTGATGACAAGGGAAGAAGAAAAGATAGAATTGAGCATGAAAGAAAAAAGTAGAAGCTCCTGTCACACACTAATAAAAGGTAGAATGAATGCTAAACCCCCCAAAAATCATCAGACCAAGCTGTTTTCTACTTCTGGGTCTGATTGTCATCTGACCCACAGTTTTCAAGAATCCTAAGAGACTACTACAAGCAACTCTATGCCAATAAAATGGACAACCTGGAAGAAATGGACAAATTCTTAGAAAGGTATAACCTTCCAAGACTGAACCAGGAAGAAACAGAAAATATGAACAGGCCAATCACAAGTAATGAAATTGAAACTATGATTTAAAATCTTCCAACAAACAAAAGTCCAGGACCAGATGGCTTCACAGGTGAATTCTATCAAACATTAGGAGAAGAGCTAACACCCATCCTTCTCAAACTCTTCCAAAAAATTGCAGAGGAAGGAACACTCCCAAACTCATTCTATGAGGCCACCATCACCCTGATACCAAAACCAGACAAAGATACTGCAAAAAAAGAAAATTACAGACTAATATCACTGATGAATATAGACGTAAAAATCCTCAACAAAATACTAGCAAACAGAATCCAACAACACATTAAAAGGATCATACACCATGATCAAGTGGGATTTATCCCAGGGATGCAAGGATTTTTCAATATACACAAATCAATCAATGTGATACACCATATTAACAAATTGAAGACTAAAAACCATATGATCATCTCAATAGATGCAGAAAAAGCTTTTGACAAAATTCAACACCCATTTATGATAAAAACTCTCCAGAAGGTGGGCATAGAGGGAACCTACCTCAACATAATAAAGGCCATCTACGACAAACCCACAGCAAACATCATTCCCAATGGTGAAAAACTGAAAGCATTTCCTCTAAGATCAGGAACAAGACAAGAATGTCCACTCTCACCACTATTATTCAACATAGTTTTGGAAGTCCTAGCCACAGCAATCAGAGAAGAAAAAGAAATAAAAGGAATCCAAATTGGAAAAGAAGAAGTAAAGCTGTCACTGTTTGCAGATGACATGATACTCTACATAGAGAATCCTAAAGATGCCACCAGAAAACTACTAGAGCTAATCAATGAATTTGGTAAAGTTGCAGGATACAAAATTAATGCACAGAAATCTCTTGCATTCCTATACACTAAGGATGAAAAATCTGAAAGAGAAATTAAGGAAACACTCCCATTTACCATTGCAACAAAAAGAATAAAATACCTAGGAATAAACCTACCTAGGGAGACAAAAGACCTGTATGCAGAAAACTAAAAGACACTGATGAAAGAAATTAAAGATGATACCAACAGATGGAGAGATAGACCATGTTCTTGGATTGGAAGAATCAATATTGTGAAAATGACTCTACTACCCAAAGCAATCTACAGATTCAGTGCAATCCCTATCAAATTACCAATGGCATTTTTTACAGAACTAGAACAAAAAATCTTAAAATTTGTATGGAGACACAAAAGACCCCGAATAGCCAAAGCAGTCTTCAGGGAAAAAAATGGAGCTGGAGGAATCAGACTACCTGACTTCAGATTATACTACAAAGCTACAGTAATCAAGACAGTAAGGTACTGGCACCAAAACAGAAATATAGATCAATGGAACAGGATAGAAAGACCAGAGATAAACCCACACACCTATGGTCAACTAATCTATGACAAAGGAGACAAGGATATACAATGGAGAAAAGACAGTCTCTTCAATAAGTGGCACTAGGAAAACTGGACAGCTACATGTAAAAGAATGAAATTAGAACACTCCCTAACACCATACACAAAAATAAACTCAAAATGGAGTAGAGACCTAAATGTAAAACTGGACACTGTAAAACTCTTAGAGGAAAAACATAGGAAGAACACTCTTTGACATAAATCACAGCAAGATCTTCTTTGATCCACCTCCTAGAGTAATGGAAATAAAACCAAAAATAAACAAATGGGACCTAATGAAACTTAAAAGCTTTTGCACAGCAAAGGAAACTACAAACAAGACAAAAAGACAACCCTCAGAATGGGAGAAAATATTTGCAAACGAATCAGTGGACAAAGGATTAATCTCCAAAATATATGAACAGCTCATGCAGCTCAATATTTAAAAAACAAACCCAATCAAAAAATGGGCAGAACACCTAAATAGACACTTCTCCAAAGAAGACATACAGATGTCCAAGAAGCATATGAAAAGCTGCTCAACATCGCTAATTATTAGAGAAATGCAAATCAAAACTACAATGAGGTATCACCTCACACCAGATAGAATGGGCATCATCAGAAAATCTTCAAACAACAAATGCTGGAGAGAGTGTGGAGAAAAGAGAACCCTGTTGCACTGTTGGTGGGAAAGTAAATTGATACAGCCACTATGGAGAACAGTATGGAGTTTCCTTAAAAAACTAAAACTAGAATTACCATATGACCCAGCAATCCCACTACTGGGCATATATACCCAGAGAAAACCATAATTCAAGAAGACACATGCACCCCAATGTTCATTGCAGCACTATTTACAATAGCCAGGTCATGGAAGCGACCTAAGCATCCATCGACAGATGAGTGGGTAAAGAAGATGTGGTACATATATGCAATGGAATATTACTCAGCCATAAAAAGGAACGAAATTGGGTCATTTGTAGAGATGTGCATGGATCTAGAGACTGTCATACAGAGTGAAGTAAGTCAGAAAGAGAAAAACAAATATCATATATTAACACACATATGTGGAACCTAGAAAAATGGTACAGATGAACTGGTTTGCAGGGCAGAAATTGAGACACAGATGTAGAGAACAAATGTATGGACACCAAGGGGGGAAAGCGGCGGGGGGTGGGGGTGGGGGTGTGATGAACTGGGAGATTGGGATTGACATGTATACACTGATGTGTATAAAACTGATGACTAATAAGAACCTGCTGTATAAAAAAATAAATAAAATTCAAAAAAATTGAAGTCTAGTTGGTCTACAATGTTTCAGGTGTACAGCAAAGTGATTCAAACATATATATATATATCAAGAATGCTTCCTCAAGTATGTAATCCATTATTTCATCCATCCAGATAGTCCAATATAAAAGGAAAGGACAGAGAGATGGGGGATATTATGACTCTTTGATGGTCTTTTGGCTGCTTCCCAAAGTCCTCTGAGTTCTATGCATGCATCTGTAACTTACTTTATAGCTGCCCACGCACCTGTATTTGTCTCTGAGAACATAAACAATCCCAAATCCAAGTTTTCTAGCAATTCCTCAAGAGGTGGCCTCAGTATGCACACACTAATAAGTGGCAATTAGACATAAAGAATATAACCAGTACTACACAAAAAGGAACAACTGTTTAGAGAGAGTATACATTTCAGTGTATTTTGTATAAATTTTTTGTTAACATAGTCCATAAATTTTGGGAAAGTGGTGATAACTTACCTCATT
Source organism: Balaenoptera borealis (assembly GCF_965194805.1). NCBI lineage: Eukaryota > Metazoa > Chordata > Mammalia > Artiodactyla > Balaenopteridae > Balaenoptera > Balaenoptera borealis. Next base: position 31,766,940 of record NC_138863.1, read on the forward strand.
TCCCTCTGGAGGAAACAGATTTTTAGAGGATAAAAAGGCCTCTGGACATATTTGAATATGTGGAAGACTGAGAAAAGCATGTAAGACATTATGGAATCAGGAATAAACACTAAAAAGTTGGAGCAGGGAGAAAAATAATAATTTAAAAAGCCAATCTTTATCACTCACTTACCATGCCCAGGCACTGTGCTAAGTGCTTTACAGCAGGGGTCCCCAACCTGGGAAACCGGGTCGCACAGCAGGAGGTGAGCAGTGGGTGAGCGAAGCTTCATCTGTATTTACAGCCGCTCCCCATCATTCATATTACTGCCTGAGCTCCGCCTCCTGACAGATCAGCAGTGGCATTAGATTCTCATAGGAGCTCAAACCCTACTGTGAACTGCGCGTGTGAGGGATCTAGGTTGCGTGCTCCTTATGAGAATCTAATGCCTGATGATCTGAGGTGGAGCTGAGGCGGTGATGCTAGCACTGGGGAGTGGCTGCAAATACGGATTATCATTAGCAGAGAGGTTTGACTGCACAGAGACCATAATAAAGCAATTGCTTGCAGATTCATATCAAAACCCTATCAGTGAGTGGCAAGTGAAAACAAACTCAGGGCTCACACTGATTCTGGTGAGTTGTATAATTATTTCATTATATATTACAATGTAATAATAATAGAAATAAAGTGCACAATAAATGTAATGTACTTGAATCATCCCAAAACCATCCCCCCACCCCTGGTCCATGACAAAATTGTCTTCCATGAAACCGGTCCCTGGTGCCAAAAAGGTTGGGGACTGCTGCTTTACAGGCATTCTAACTTAACGCTCCTAGCTACCCAGTTAGGCAGGTAACCATCACTATTCCAATTTTACAGATGAGAAAAATTGATGTATAGAGGATAAGAACGTTCCCAAAGTCACACATCCATTAAGTGGAAACCCAGCACTATTTTTGCTAACTCCTCTGCGATTTCATCCCTTGATGCTCATAGCAGGGTCTGTGCTGATGGTCAGGATGGCTCAGCTTAAAGCTGGCTGAGACCTGAACACAGGCATCCCTGGAGGTAGAAGAATGGGTCAGGAGAGGCCCAGCAGAAAGAGGTAAGAGAGGAGGCCTGGTGATGGAGGCCATCAGAGGCAAGGAAGTCTATCCAGTCTGGACAAAAATCCAAGATCCCAACAGGCAGAGAGGAGCACAGCCTGAGAGGGAACCTTGTAAAAGACCAAAGGCAAAGGTTCTATTAGCATCGGGAAGGTCCAGCAGCAAATGAAGGCACGCAGCCTTGGACATTAAGATTTCAGGGGTAACCTCATTCCTCATAGGATTTTAATGCGTAGGGCAGAACCTCAAGCCTGGATAAAGTGGACGGGTAATACTGATACTAATAATATCTTGTAACTGAGTAGGGCTTTGTTGGTTACACAGTGCTTTTCCATACGTCTCTAATCTTCTCCCAACAACCCCATGAGCTTGGCATTATAATCCCCACTTTTAAGTGAAGAAAATGAACATGGAAATTCCTCACTCAAAACCAGTGGCAGAGCTGGAACTTGAACCCAGGAGTTTTGACTCCAAGCCCAATATTCTTGTTTACCATAGAGTAGCTGAGCCGACCATCACAACAGAAACTCATTTAGCCAGTGTCTGAGATGGGAGCTTGGTCACTAGGCAACAAGCAAGATGCCAGTTGCTGGGGGAGAAAGGTCTGAGGCTGAAACTCAGATGAGCATATTTCTTTTTTCTCAGTCGGCAAGTATAAGTCCCGCTCCATTTAAAGAGGACCCTTTCTTCCACACGAGGAATCTCCAGATAGCATTCATTTAATAAATATTGTATTGAGTGCCTACCATGTACCAGGCACTGGGAAATCAACTGTGAACTCAGCAATAGTCCTTACTATTAGGAAGTTCATAGTTTATTGGGGGACAAATAAGAAAACAGGTAATTAAATACAGTGGTTAGCAATTCCATAGAGCCAGAACTTTTTCCTATGCAAGCATAAAGTCTGCATTATGTTAAAGACTTTCCATGATCTTATATAAATTTAAACCAGTCATGACTTAATTTTCTAACATTACTGATATTTCTCAATAAGTTCCTAAGAAGAGCATCTGATTCAGAAATAGGCGATCAGCAAGAAATGGTATCTGGGACAGGAAGTTTTGACACTTTAAAACAAGAACACTTTCTTGGCCTTGAACTTTTCTAGCCAGTTTCCTGCAATTTGTCAACTGCCTCATTTATAGGGTCATCATCTCTCACTGTCCCCTTCTCTTTGCTTGCCCACATCCAACTCTTCCTTCAAGATTCCCTTAATGCACCCCCTCATCAGAACCCTTAGCTATAGCAGGTATCCCATGGCACTTACTCAGCATTGAACATATGTGCCCTAGCTTGTCTTTCACCTCTTTCTTTGTCTCCCCAGATAGGTGGTAAGATCCTCAGGGATAGACTTTGGGGCTCATGCCTCTTTGGAAGAGCTTGATATTTGGGGGTTCATTTAGCACTGTCACCAGCCGAGGAGTAAGATGGCCCTCTGGGCTAGGTTAACATTGGGAGTTTTGTCCGTCCAGATTTAGAACTACAGAGGAAAGATAAGAAGATTATTTTTTAAGTAAACATTTGGCTTCTGAAAGCAATTCTGATTGCCTTTCCCTGACAAATGAAACGTTCTCCTGAAGCCATTTCTTTCAACCAGAAACAGCACCCAGAGAAGAAGTAGATTTAAATTTAGTTATTTTTCCCCATCTTGATTTTCCATGTTATTATTTTTTAATGGCGAGGATGAAGGTAATTCACATTTTAATCCATGTTTTGTTGTTGTTGATACTCTTTTTAACCTCAATTGAGCATGTTCCACACTTACAAATGCCTGTAAATTTGCCCAAACTCCAATGGGTATTTTTCAGCTTCTGGTTTTACCAAACTATAGTTCACTAAACCTCACTTAAATTAATCAACTAAGTAGAGAATTCCCCAACGGGATGTTAGGGAAGGATAAGTATGTAGTAAATACAACAATTAAAGGGCTAGTTCACGCCTCATCAAACTGCTTAGCCACCTGATAACAGTTAACTACATCAAATCCTCATACAATGCACAGGGCAAGGAGGTAAATCAGAGTGCAGTTTTTCTGAAGTGGGACATACCTACCTTTTAACTGAGGTTTGGTATTACTCTGCCGGGGGCTGGAATAAAACTTGCACAGTATCACCTTATTGGCCAGAAAAATTTCTGCATCATGCCTCTCAATGGGGAGTGCAAATTCTGATCCAGAAATCCCATTAGGCAAGTTTCCCTTCATAATTGCAACCACTGAGATACAAGAGTAATATCAGATCTTGGATTCTTTTTACCCCAACTTTCCTTCAGTAACGCTTTCACCCGTATCATTGCATTCTCTCTTGTGAGAAGAAAAGCACATATTACTTTACAGATGGAGAAACCAAGGTACAGATAAGCGGAGAAGTCCAGCCAGGGTCGCTGTTGCAGAGGCCAAGCTGAAGTGCAGCAATGTGACCTGAGGTCAATTTGGACTGGAGCCCACGTGGTTTCCTGGAAGGGTCATGTAACTGTAACCCCCGATGACTCATTGGGGGCCACCTATTCATTTTACAGAGTTGAAGATAAGGCCTGAGAAAGTGACACGACTTGTCTGAAGCCCCCGGGATATGACCCAGTCTTTGCAGTCGCTATCCAGGTCCCTTCTCCATACCGCAGCTCTCTCTAGCACAGAGGCATTGATGGAGAATTTATTTTTAAAGATTGAAAGGTGGACCAGGCGTGGTGATAGAAATTTTAGTCAACCTCCCAGGGCACTTTCACTCTTTAAAGTGGGGAATTTGGATAACATACACCTGGAAGCGGAGGATGCAAACTGAATGCGATGATGCAGAAATCTAGATGGTGAGACTTATTCCCATGGGGCAGGGGCTGAAAACCGAAATAACTATGGGGGCAGGTGGGAACTGTCAAGGAGAGAAGCAGAAAGAGTAGAGCCTAAGGAGGGCTTCTCCCTGCCTCCAGAGGCAGCTCCAGATGATTGCGGTTTTAAAGGAAGCCAAGGCCCCAGTTTAAAGGAAAACAGGAAAGCTGACTTTTTATGTGAAAGCCCTCAATGTTCAAATGTCAGCAACTAGTTGAAATTTTTTTAAATACCAGGTGAGCCTATATATATATATATATATATATATATATATATATATATATATATATGAAAATATATATATTCATCCATCCATTCATTCATTCATTGGGCCTACAAGTTGCAACCTCTGTTGGAGGATTTCCCACACTGACACATACTAATGTGGAATGGTACGCATAGGGCCTGTAGTACGCAGTCATAAAGTTTCCATTTGTTTACGAATTTGTTTACTTGCTCCTTAGAGGTCTTTGGACAATCACCTTAAACTCCATAGAAGATCCAGCTTTTTTGTTTTTTTTAATTTTTTTATACAGTAGGTTCTTATTAGTCATCAGTTTTATACACATCAGTGTATACATGTCAATCCCAATCTCCCAGTTCATCACACCCCCACCCCCACCCCCCGCCGCTTTCCCCCCTCGGTGTCCATACGTTTGTTCTCTACATCTGTGTCTCAATTTCTGCCCTGCAAACCGGTTCATCTGTACCATTTTTCTAGGTTCCACATATATGTGTTAATATACGATATTTGTTTTTCTTTTTCTGACTTACTTCACTCTGTATGACAGTCTCTAGATCCATCCACGTCTCAACAAATGACCCAATTTCGTTCCTTTTTATGGCTGAGTAATATTCCATTGCATATATGTACCACATCTTCTTTACCCACTCATCTGTCGATGGATGCTTAGGTCGCTTCCATGACCTGGCTATTGTAAATAGTGCTGCAATGAACATTGGGGTGCATGTGTCTTCTTGAATTATGGTTTTCTCTGGGTATGTATGCCCAGTAGTGGGATTGCTGGGTCATATGGTAATTCTAGTTTTAGTTTTTTAAGGAACCTCCGTACTGTTCTCCACAGTGGCTGTATCAACTTACATTCCCACAACAGTGCAAGAGGGTTCCCTTTTCTCCACACCCTCTCCAGCATTTCTTGTTTGTAGATTTTCTGATGATGCCCATTCTAACTGGTGTGAGGTGATACCTCACTGTAGGTTTGATTTGCATTTCTCTAATAATTAGTGATGTTGAGCAGCTTTTAATGTGCTTCTTGGCCATCTGTATGTCTTCTTTGGAGAAATGTCTATTTAGGTGTTCTGCCCATTTTTTGCTTGGGTTGTTTGTTTTTTAAATATTGAGCTGCATGAGCTGTTCATATATTTTGGAGATTAATCCTTTGTCCATTGATTCGTTTGCAAATATTTTCTCCCATTCTGAGGGTTGTCTTTTTGTCTTGTTTGTGGTTTCCTTTGCTGTGCAAAAGCTTTTAAGTTTCATTAGGTCCCATTTGTTTATTTTTGTTTTTATTTCCATTACTCTAGGAGGTGGATCAAAAAAGATCTTGCTGTGATTTATGTCAAAGAGTGTTCTTCCTACGTTTTCCTCTAAGAGTTTTACAGTGTCTGGTCTTACATTTAGATCTCTAATCTATTTTGAGTTTATTTTTGTGTATGGTGTTAAGGAATGTTCTAATTTTATTCTTTTACATGTAGCTGTCCAGTTTTCCCAGCACCACTTATTGAAGAGACTGTCTTTTCTCCATTGTATATCCTTGCCTCCTTTGTCATAGATTAGGTGGCCATAGGTGTGTGGGTTTATCTCTGGTCTTTCTATCCTGTCCCATTGATCTATATTTCTGTTTTTGTGCCAGTACCATATTGTCTTGATTACTATACCTTTGTAGTATAGTCTGAAGTCAAGGAGTCTGATTCCTCCAGCTCCGTTTTTTTCCCTGAAGACTGCTTTGGCTATTCGGGGTCTTTTGTGTCTCCGTACAAATTTTAAGATTTTTTGTTCTAGTTCTTTAAAAATGCCATTGGTAATTTGATAGGGATTGCACTGAATCTGTAGATTGCTTTGGGTAGTAGAGTCATTTTCACAATATTGATTCTTCCAATCCAAGAACATGGTCTATCTCTCCATCTGTTGGTATCATCTTTAATTTCTTTCATCAGTGTCTTATAGTTTTCTGCATACAGGTCTTTTGTCTCCCTAGGTAGGTTTACTCCTAGGTATTTTATTCTTTTTGTTGCAATGGTAAATGGGAGTGTTTCCTTAATTTCTCTTTCAGATTTTTCATCATTAGTGCATAGGAATGCAAGAGATTTCTGTGCATTAATTTTGTATCCTGCAACTTTACCAAATTCATTGATTAGCTCTAGTAGTTTCCTGGTGGCATCTTTAGGATTCTCTACGTGTAGTATCATGTCATCTGCAAACAGTGACAGTTTTACTTCTTCTTTTCCAATTTGTATTCCTTTTCTTTTTCTTCTCTGATTGCCATGGCTAGGACTTCCAAAACTATGTTGAATAATAGTGGTGAGAGTGGACATTCTTGTCTTGTTCCTGATCTTAGAGGAAATGCTTTCAGTTTTTCACCATTGAGAATGATGTTTGCTGTGGGTTTGTCATATATGGCCTTGATTATGTTGAGGTAGGTTCCCTCTATGCCCACTTTCTGGAGAGTTTTTATCATAAATGGGTGTTGAGTTTTGTCAAAAGCTTTTTCTGCATCTATTGAGATGATCATATGGTTTTTCAGCTTTATTTCTTTTAAAAATGTGACTTCAAATTCAACAAGTACTGAGGACCTCAGTATGACTGGTCTTTTTGTTTGTTTCTTCTTTCTTATTTCATTTCCATCACAACCCTGCAAGGGGAGGAAAGGCAGTCATAATATTCCCATTGTCATATGAGGTCACTGAGGCTCAAAGAAAGTTGTCACCTGGATCGTATTTCCACAAGCTATCAATACTTTGCTCCCTTCAAGCCCAATCTTCTGCCCATGCTCTCCCCACTACACTGAGGTGCACACTGAGTTCCCTCAACACCTAAAACCCTGAGAGCACCTCCCACCCTCATGGGCAAATGAGATCTAGTTCCAGAACAGGTTGGCAGGATTGGAAGCTCAAAGCCCACAAAAGCAATGGGAGGGCCTAGCATCCCATCTCTCCTGACGTTTAGGAACAAGCTGGCATGGGGCAAATGGTAAATAACGTTTTATTTGGTAATGGCTCTTTAATTTTAAATCACTTCAGCATTTACTTTTAATTAATTTCTTTATATTAGATGACTCATACTTGTAAATATTTGCTTTTCTACAATAAGCTTTTATTTAAATTATTAAAGCTTCAGCTTCATGACTGAGTTTAAGAATGAGGTTGCCGCCGTGCTGATAACAGAACGCATGTGATAAAACAGGGGGACATCGTTTCATACTGGCACATATGCCAGCACCAAATATGGCTGAGAGCAAGGCAGCACGCAAAGAAATAGAAGGCGAATTTACAGTTTTCTTTGAATTGTTCAAGGAATAAATCAATAAATAAGGGAGTTAGAGAACAAATGTAGGATGAAATAACATCGGAAGGAGCTCACTCACCATAAAAGCTTGTCCTCCTCTGTCTTTTTTAAAAGCATTCATCAGTGGCTCTGGATCCACATATTAGTTCGCTACAGGGAGTGGAGGCGGAGGCATGAGAGGGGGGCTGTGGAAAAGCTCAGGACAGTGACTGTACAAAAACATTGGAGACAAAAAAAGTGACGATGAGAGCAGAGGAATTTCATAGCCCCAGTCGGTATGGGCTATTATAAGCCCTGATTTGCTAGCTGCTCCATTTTACCGGCATCAAAGGCAAGGATGGAACCGGAAGAAACGGGGCTGACAGTCAGGCTGTATTATAGCAGAAAGAGAAATGACAAAGAATGCTCTAATTTCAATAAATGGGGATTTGAAAGTAAAAGGTTCATAATGACATTAATCACCAGTCTTTACCAGCCATGTAATGATCAGCCAGAGGATGAAGGGACCAAGGCAGGATGGGGGAGCTCAGAGCTAGTCATCAGCACCTGAGACTCTCTTAATAACTTTTATTATTTCTCAAAAATCATTTTGACAATACAGTTCAGTAACCTTTGTGCTGTAAATCCATTTCATCTGCAAAAATGAAAGCTGAGTAGAATGTGATATTATGTAGAATCTGTCATGCTGATGCTATCTCCAAAGCACTCTGCCTAATAATGAGCTGGATTCCAGACAGGAGGGCTGAGTGGGACCGACGGCTGAGCCTCGTGTGTACCCACCAGGCCCAGCCTGGGCTTTGGAACCTGCTGAGTGCAGACAGGAGGTGAAGGCCCAGAATTACCCTCCACACAAAGTGTCATGAGGTGCCTCAATTCCACATTCAGAATTTATACGGAGAGGCCAAAAGTGCTTCTATCTATTATCTGGTGGAAATTAGAGAGGGGGCTGGCTCAAGCCTTGGTGCTGGGCATCAGGGAGATTGTCAGAATATAAATCTCCAAAATACACCTGACACTTTTCCGTGGCGGTCCAGTGGTTAAGACCGCGCTTCCACTGCAGGGGATGAGGGTTCGATCCTTGGTCAGGGAACTAAGATCCCACATGCCGCATGCTGCACGGCCAAAAAAAAAAAAAAAAAAAGCCACCTGAGCAGAATTGCAACTGGTTCAGTGATCAAAATCCAAACTCCCCCCATGCGGAGCTCTGGGGTCAGGCTGTACCTCCTTCGATATGCCCCCACCAGTGGAGGGTGGGACCAGGGACGTCATGTCACTGCTGAGAGGATGAGGAAAGTCCTTTACACAGGAAACCTACCTGGAGGTGAGATCAAGTCAGTATTTGAAGGTGCAGATGCCAAATCCTTCGTACCCAAAAGTGAACCCGGCACACCTCATTTACTCATTGGTCCCTGGTCCATTTGTCCTCCAACCGCCTTATAAATTAAATACTAGAACTAACATGCTCATTTCTTAAGGCAGAAAGTGAACCCAGAGGTTTATGAAATATGATCTATAAACCTCATTTAGTCTTATAAATTTGGGAGAAAAGATAACCTGATTTGTTTTTTTAAAAAGGCATTTGGTAGATCTCATATTCAGGCACAAGCAAAAAAACTCTTAAGCCAGTTAAATTGTCAGGATTTAAATTTGAGACCCCAAAAATGTAAATGCTCACATGGCCCCCAAAAGAGAACTAAACTTGCTGTGTTTACAAATTATGCCATGTTTTCATTTTAGAATAAGTGTGATGTGCCCAAAATTGCTTCAAAGTTAGTGGCTTGATGGTTACAGAACTCAATGTCCTTCAGATTCACGTGCGCTGGCCTCTGTGCTGTTGAATTGCTCTGTTATGAAGCTGGCCCACAACTTTGCCTGCCTGTCGTTAGCCCTGATATACTATCGCTAGTCCAGTTGAAAAGGGGTTTCTAGAACCCAGTGTCTGGCTGGAGTGGGGAAGACAGAGCGGATCTAGATTTCTGACTGTGTAGAAATGGCTGACTGTGTAGATTATGTCATTCTCTGAAGGGACCACTGAAGGAGCAGCAGACTTGGGGAGAAGCCATTGTTTAATTTTGTACCTGTAAGGTTTGAGGTGCCTACGGAACCTCCAAGGGGAGCTGTCCCATAGGTAATGCACATCACTCCCCTGCTCTAGATCCTACTGAACAAAAACCACACTCCTTAATCCTCCCCAGACTGAACTGCTTCCCACTCACCCACTATTCACGAGCCAGTCAGAAGAATGCCTCTGATTCCTCTCACCTGCTGCCAACTGGCACATTGTGAGCAGGTGAGAAGCAAGAGAGATCAGAGGCTGCACGCTCTAGCTTAATGGCCAAGCATGTGGCCTCTGGGTCAGTCCACCTGGGCTCGAATCTAGACCCTGCTACTTCCTGTGTGACCTTGGTCAAGTTACTTAACCTCTCTGTTCTTCCATAGCCTCATCTGCAAACCAGGGATAATAATAGTAGCTACCTTGAGGCTCTGTTGTGAGGAATAAACATGTTGATATGGAGAAAATGCTTGAGATGGAGCCTGGCCCGCTGTAAGCACTCAGGAAAAAGCCACTGTGCTCAGCAGGCTTCGAATCTTTGCAATTCTAAATTCAGCTTTCGAAGCTTGTTCCTGAGTTCATCAAGCACAGTAGTAGCATTCTTTCCAGCATTTATATTTCTGCTCCTGAATTTCAGAGTAGAGAATTGCAGTGGCAGGATTCTCTCGGGTCTTAATACAATCATGGTATGGATGCCCTTCCCAATATACACACACGAAGGTGGAAGTTTTTAAGACTCCTTCCCCATGGTTTCTGACCTTAGTGAAGAGGAATTCTGATGATTTAAGTCTGTGGGTGGTTTACATCAAAATCCTCCTATGGCCCAGGCTTTAGAAATTAATAGCAGAGGAATGGGGGCAGGTAAATATGTGGCAGCAATATGATGAATATGAGTACCTTTGGATAAGATACATGAACATCTTATCCAAAAACTGTATGTATTACTCTAAAAATAAATATAATCTAAATTGATCAGGGTAAAGCAGCACTCATGAACAGTATGTTTTTGCCCTAGAATGTCCTGTCTCCAGGCAGTTACCTTGGGCAAGAAACTGTGTAGTGCTTCTAAGGGGCAGACGAAATAGTCTTTAGAATTCAGGACCCTACACTCTCTAACCAGTTGGCCCTCCAAGTCTGACCTTGAAATTGAACTGTTGTGTCTTGCATGACAATTGGATGAAATCCTTAGTGTTTAGATATTGAAATTCCGGGACTACTGTTACAATAGAGAGGGAGAGATGATTTTAGTGGCCTAACAAATTATGATGATTTGTTTCCTATGGTTGCCATTCTCTTTAAATACACCTATTCCGTGGTTAAAAAGACTATGGGTAATTATATGCAGGTATCGTTCAAATGGATTTCATGACTTTTTTGTGGCCACTCACAACAGTTTTGGCTTCCCACAAGATTCTTTCTCTATGAATGCTCTCATGCTGCCCTTTCTAATTGTCCCCAGCACGCATTTTAGAAACCTCATACCCCGTCACAAAGGAAATTATTTTAGTAGGACCATTTTTAGAGAATACCTCCCACCATCTGATAGCATGAAACATCCTTAAGGGCCATTTTCCAGATAACATCTGCTAAAGGGCTATGTAGGATCCCATCCTCAGCGCACATGCAGTTTGTTAATAACTAAATTCTTGTGTTTGTGGTCATTGTTGAAAAACATGAAAGAAGGAATTAAATGTGGGTGATCAAAATGATGCCTGTCTTAAACTGTTTTAGAAATGTCTTCTGAGCACTCTGTCATTATCATTCCTCTTTCCTTTTCTTTGCAAGCATTTCCTTGGTGTTAACAAGGGCCAAAAGCATCTGCTGATAAATCTGTTCCCACTCCAGTTCTTAGCAAAGAGCAAGAGCCCTCTCCTCATAACACTATGAGAAATGTGAGTGATGAAAGTAGGATTCTTTTCCTGAAATCACTTCTATAACACAGGCCATCAAATGATCCTTGTATTTATGATTCTGTAAAATCTGCAGAAATCAGAGCTATGTAATATACATTGCAAAGGGCTCTGCTAATCCTGGCCAACCACATTCATGCCTGGACAAAGGATAAAGCCCTGGTAACGAGAAACCTGACACGGAAGGAATTCCAAACACAGACTAAAAGCATCTCTGTCCACACAGCATGGGCAACTCAGCTCCTACAAGTATATTAGTCTGTGCTGATCGTTTTTTAGCTTTCCCATATTTGTAGAAGAACCAGAGAAGAAAGCACCAACGTCAGCTCAGCCACTAAATAATCTGCACGTGGCGTGCTTGAGAGGAATATGGCTTTGCCAGATGTCGACTTTCTGCCAAGGGGTCCAAGTACCTCTCTTAGCACCAGCAGTTTTACATCATCTGCTTCCTCCCATTTGAACCCCAAATTTGGTCACAGTCAATTATTACCAAAAAAGGAAACTCATAAAGGCTACCTTGGAAGTTAAGAAATTGTCTGTTTTGGTTACTAAGAGCACACATAGTATTTTACAGAAATTAAGAGGAACAAGATTTTGCCCTTTGCAAGCTTTTCCTTAAGTAAGAAAGCCAGTGCTTATGCCTCAGGTGGATGTGCTTATCTTTGCTCATAAATTCTTTATGGCTTTCACACTTTTTACCACATACCTCATTTTTATGCCAGCTAAGCTCATCCCCTCTCAAAACAAACTCTCTTCTGGTCACTGATGTGTCTCAATCTTGGCTGTTTTCTCCTGTTATTCTTCAGCTTCACCTGCCCTTCCTCCTCCTAAAAGCTCACTGGATGAGAGACAGAGGTGCTTCTTAAACTCAGCCTTGAGATCCATTGGTGAATTATGATCAGCTCCATATTGTAAGGATTTTTGAAGAACTGAAGGCTGAAAATAATTTCTTTTTCTAAATTACAGCAGATTCAAACTTTTTCCCTTAATAATGTGGCCCACACTCACATCAATCCCCTTTTTCTCTCTTGGCAGGGAGGGAAGGGCATTGAGCTATAGCAGATGGTAGAGAAGTTGGCATAATCCTAGCTTCTGCCTCTCTTGGGCATGTGTGGCTTGTATGAAAGCCACCCATCATGTATATTCAGGTGGAGGAAATGTGGGGAAGCGCTGTGACAAAGGGGAACTGGACCTCACTGCTACCTCTGGCTCATGTTCATCTGTCCTCAAGCTCAGGTACATGAAACTGGTGATTGCACCAGGTTTTCACCTTTGACATTGTCTCCCTAAGGTTTTGTACTATATTTGAGACTCTCTTTACTATATTTTTTAATGCATAAAGATGTTCCTAGATTATTGTGTTTATGACAGAAACAAAGAAAATTTTTTTCCTGGACCGTAATAAAAACAGCCCTTAACTGATTTCTTTCAGTCGTATTTTTTTTTTATTCCTTTTTCTTTAAATTTTTTAAATTGAAGTATAGTTAGTTTACAATGTTGTGTTAGTTGTGGGTATACAGCAAAGTGATTCAGTTATACATATATATGACCATATATATTCTTTTTCAGATTCTTTTCCATTATTGGTTATTATAAGATATGGAATATAGTTCCCTGTGCTGTACAGTAGACCTTGTTGTTTATCTATTTTATATACAGTGGTGTGTCTGTTAATCCCATACTCCTAATTTATCCCTCCCCTACTTTCCCCTTTGGTAACCATAAGTTTGTTTTCTACATCTGTGAGTCTATTTCTGTTTTGTAAATAAGTTCATTTGTATCATTTTTTTAGATTCCACATATAAGTGATATCGTACGATATATGTTTCTCTGTCTGCTGGATTCCTTTTTCTTTTTTGTGTATATATCTATTATGGATATTTGGTTTGCGGTTACCATGAGGTTTCTGTATAGCAGTCTAATATATATATATATATATATCTTAAAATTTGTGTTTTAAGACACAAAAGACCCCAAATAGCCAAAGCAATCTTGAGAAAGAAAAACAGAGCTGGAGGAATCAGGCTCCCTGACTTCAGACTATACTATATATATATGTTTTATATATATATATATATAAAACAATCATATATATAATAATTATATATATATATGATTGTTTTAAGTTGCTCATCTCTTAATTTCAAGTGCATTTTAAAAACCTCGTATTTTTACTCTCCTGCCCTCATGATTACTGTTTTTGATATCATATTTTACATCTAATTGTTTTGTGTATCCTTTAACTGCTTATTGTGGATACAGATAATTTTACTACTTTTGTCTTTTAACCTCCCTACTAGCTTTGTGTGTAGATGATTTCCTACTTTTACTGTATGTTTGCCTTTACTGGTAAGCTTTTTCATTTCATAATTTTCTCGTTTCTACTTGTGGCCTTTTCTTTTTTGCCTAGAGAAGTTCCTTTAACATATGTTGTAAAACTGGTTTGCTGGTGCTAAACTCTTTGAGCTTTTGCTTGTCTGAAAAGCTTTTGATTTCTCGATCAAATCTGAACAAGAGCCTTGCTGGAGAGAATATGCTTGGTTGTAGGGTTTTCCCCTTCATTACTTTAAATATATCATGCCACTCCCTTCTGGCCTGCAGAGTTTCTGCTGAAAAATCAGCTGATAGCCTTATGGGAGCTCCCTTGTATGTTACTTGTTGCATTTCGCTTGTTGCTTTTAATATTCTCTATCTTTAATTTTTGTCATTTTTAAATTATAACATATCTTGGTGTGTTCCTCTTTGGATTAATTCTGTATGGGACTCTCTCTGCTTCCTGGACTTGGGTGACTGTTTCCTTCCCCAGGTTAGGGAAGTTTTCAGCTACTATATCGTCAAATATTTTCTCAGGCCCTTTCTCTATCCCTCTCTTCTCCTTCTGGGATCCCTATAATGCAAATATTAGTGCACTTGATGTTGTCCCAGAGGTCTCTTAAACTGTTCTCATTTCTTTTTTTTTTTTTTCTGTTCAGTGGGAGTGATCTCCACTACTCTGTCATCCAGTTCATGGATCCATTCCTCTGTATCATTTCATCTACTGTGGATTCCATCTAGTGTATTTTTCATTTCAGTTATTGTATTCTTCATCTTTGTTTGGTTATTTATATTTTCTAACTCTTGGTTAAAAACGTCAACTTCTCGCTCTGTGCGTCTGTTCTCCTCCCAAGTTATTTGATCATCTTTATGATCATTACTCTGAACTCTTTCTTGGGTAGATTGCCTATCTCCACTTCACTTAGTTCTCCTGGGGTTTTATCTTGTTGCTTCATCTGGAACGTGTTCCCCTGCTGCCTCATTTTGCCTAAGTTGCTATTTGTATTTTTCTGCATGTGGTGGGTTAGTTATGTTTCTCGACCTTGGAGACGTGGCCTTCTGCAGGAGATGGCCTGTGCCTCCTAGCAGTGCCCTCCCCTCTCATCACCCAAGCGAAGCGCTCTAGGGATTTCCCCTAAGAGGGCTGCGTGGGTCCTTCTGTTGCCGTGGGCTGACCATGTGGGTGGTCTGGTAGGCTTGGTTGGCCCCTAGTCTGGTTGGTTGCCAGGCCCTGCCTTGTGTGGATGCTGCTGGCTGCTGTTTAGTGGGGCCTGATCACGAGGAGGCTGCTTGTAGAACCCTAGGGGGCCCCGGGGCTAGTGCTGGCTCACTGGTGGGTGGAGTCAGGGTCCCGAAGACTCTGGGGCTGTTGCCCCCCACTGGAGGGTGAAGCCAGGTCCTGGGGTTAGTGCCGGACTACTGGCAGGCAGAGCTGGTTCCTGGAGTCTGGCTGCACGGCCCAGGGATCCCAGAGGTGGTGTCAGATTGCTTTTGGGGGGCAGGGGGGGTACAGTTCCTGACAGTTGGATATGGGATCCGGGGTGTCCTGAAGGTGACATTGGTCTGCTAGTGGGCAGGGCTTGGGCCCAGCTGGTCCTAGGGTAGGTTCTGGCCTACTGTTGGTGGACTCAGTCAGCTGGATCATAGTTTTCTTGCTTCTGTTGTCTGCTCCCTTGTGGCTCAGGCTGGTCTAGAGGCTTGTGCAGGCTTCCTGGTAGGAAGGGCCTGTACCTGCCCACTAGGGGGTGGAGCTGGGTCTTGGCACTCTGGTGGGCAGGGCCATGTCTAGAGGCATGTCTAGAGGTGGCTGTGGGCTCAGGAAGTCTTTAGGCAGCCTGTCTGCCGATGGGAGGTGCTGTGTCCCCAGCCAGTTAGTTGTCTAGCCCGAGGCTGTGTGGTGGGGCCAGATCTTGGCACTAATGAGCCAAGATGGCAGCTGCCAGGAGTGTTCACACCACTGAATGTTACCAATATATCTACCACCAGTGTTTATGTCCCCAGGGTGAGCTGCAGCTGCTACCCCCACCCCCATCTCTCCAGGAGACACTCTGAGACAGCAGGTAGGTCTGGCCCAGGCTCCTATCAAATTACTGCTTTTGTCCTGGCTCCCAGTGCACGTGGGATTTTGTGTGTACCTTTAAGATTGAAGTCTGTTTCCCCCAGTCCTGTGGTGCTCCTGCAATTAAACCCCACTGACCTTCAAAGCCAAATGCTCTGGGGGGGCTCATCTTCCTGGTGCCAGATCCCTGGGCTGGGGAACCCAACGTGGGGCTCAGAACACTCACTCCTATGGGAGAACCTCTGCAATATATTGAATAATTATTCTCCAGTTTGTGGGTCTCGCACCTGGTGGGTATGAGACTTGATTATATCACGAGTCCACCTCTCCTACCCATCTCATTGTGGTTCCTTCTTTATGTTTTTAGTTGTAGAATTTTCTGGTAAGTTGAAGTCTTTTTCATCGATGATTGTTCTGCAGAAAGCTGTGATTTTCATGTGCTCGTGAGAGGAGGTGAGGTCAGGGTCTTTCTACTCCACTATCTTGTCCACTCTCCCTTAACTAATTCTTGAGTAAACACACTTAATCTGAGCCAGTTAGTCATGTTGACCTCACTAGTAAGTCAAGGCAATTAAACTGGAGTCCAAGATTCATTAAGCACCTACTATGATTCAAGTACTATGCAAGACAGCAGAGATAAGACAGTCTACTTTTGTTCTTGGCAAACAAGACAACTATAATAACTCATGCCCGATAAAGTTTACAACCATTCTATGTTGGGCAGAGTCCAACCCTTTTTTTCAGCCCACCATCCCTCCCTCCTTCTTTAAAAATTAGAGTCCAGTCTTATCTCAGTCATTGTCAATCTCTGCTTCTCGATGAGAGCCCACTTTCTCCTTTCATTTCTCTACCCACCTACTATTTCCAGCTTCTGCATATAACTGACCCTCTATGGGTACCATGTATGTTTGTGGGTTTTCTCTTTAAACTCTCTTGAACAAATTCAGTATACATTTATGGAGCAACTTTGACGTGCAGTGCCCTGTGGTAAGCTCTGAGGGAGATCACTAGATACCTGAGACCCAGTTCCTTCCTTCAAGATGATGGTGCTCCAGCACAGTATATAACCAGCCTGAGGCAGGGAGACAGGCAGATGAGGTGAGAATGAACCAACCACTGTGGTGAGTTCAGAGGAAAGAGATTTTCTTTGCAATTGTTGGGGGGATGGAGATGCAGGGGGAGGTGAGAGGATTCAAAGTTACTCGTGCCTCTTCATCTATTCCAGGGGCTCAGGCCCCTTCATCTATTCCAGTAAGTATAGCCACCTCATTCCTAGCTAAAAATTTTGCCAGTGACTCGGTCCTTCTAATACTGAGCCCTTTCCCCGAAAGGATTATGTTAGCAAATGTAGAAGCATTCCTTCCTTCCTTCCATAAAATGAAGACTGTTGGTACCCAAGAGCTGCCTGTCTGACCCACTTAACCTCTGATTTACAGCCTCCTTTTTGTTTGATTAAAAATAGTGACATACTGAGATAGGAAAAAGAGGAAAATCTCATGTAAAGGAAGTGATCTTTATTGCTTCTTCACATGTCAATACCATGTCTAGGGCCATGTCTAGAGGAGACTGTGGGCTCAGGAAGTCGTCAGGCAGCCTGTCTACTGATGAGTGGGCCTGTGTCCCCACCCAGTTAGTTGTTTGGCCTGAGACATCCCAGCACCAGTGCTTACCGGCTGTTGGGTGGGGCCAGGTCTTAGCCTGAAAGGTTAACCTTCGTTATTGCATGCATCTATGTGACTGGAAACTGTATGAGATAGTTCCGACAAATTTTCCAATCAAAATCTGAATCCTTTGGGCCTCCAGAAATGACCCTAATCAAAAATAAAATAGAAAAAGAAAAAATAGTAAAAAGTGTGGGAAAGAAATAAGTGAAATTTTTGAAATATCGATATTTTCATGACAGCTTTCACAAAGAGTCATATTAGAAAGAAAGGAAATATAGGCTTGTGCTTCTTAAGTAAATATGGTTCCTGGGTGAGATTTTGAATTAAAAGTTTTTTTTAAGAAAAATAATAACACATACAAATAAAAATTATGGGGTCGCATGAAAAATGAGGGGTCTTAAAGTGCTGATACATTTGCTATTTGGATCCCTGTTTTCATCAGAATCTTCAAAGAAGACTACCCCTGGATTTCTCAGGGTTGGCTCAAAACATGCAGCATTGCTCACTGTGATAAGCATTTCTTAGGCCCCAGAATGGGTTGGGTTTTGTGCTTTCCTACAAATACTAAATTTCACCCAATAAAGATACTATGAAAAGGGAAACTCAAGATTTCTTTTTATATTTACTTATTTATTTGGCTGCATTGGGTCTTAGTTGTGGCATGCAGGATCTTAGTTGCGGCATGCAGGATCTTCGTTGCAGCATGCAGGATCTTTTTGTTGCAGCACACAGGCTCTTCACTGCATCATGTGGGCTTCTCTCTAGTTGTGGCGCACGGGCTCCAGAGTGCACAGGCTCAGTAGTTGCAGCGCGCAGGCTTAGTTGCCCCACGGCATGTGGGATATTAGTTCCCTGACCAGGGATCGAACCTGCGTCCCCTTCATTGGAAGGTGGATTCTTTAACCACTGTACCACCAGGGAAGTCCCGGAAACTCAAGATTAACAAAGATAAAATATCAGCTCCCTATTCCACTTCCTTTATCCTATCAAATTCTGTAGTTAATGAGCTGGGCTTTTTTGTTTTCCTTGCTTAAAACTTGTTCTTTTGTTTGTTTGTTTGTTTTAACCTTTTTTAAAATTTTATATTGGAGTATAGTTGATTAACAATGTTATGTCAGTTTCAGGTGTACAGCAAAGTGATGATTCAGTTATACATATGCATGTATATATTCTCTTTCAAATTCTTTTCCCATTTAGGTTATTACAGAATATTGAGCAGAGTTCATTGTGTTATACAGTAGGTCCTTGTTGGTTATCTATTTTAAATACAATAGTGTGTATATGTCAATCCCAAACTCCCAATTTATCCCTCCCCCGATCTTCCCCCTTTGGTAACCGTAAGTTTGTTTTCTAAGTCTGTGAGTCTGTTTCTGTTTTGTAAATAAGTTCATTTGTATCATTTTTTTAAGATTCTGCATATAAGTGATATCATATGATATTTGTCTTTCTCTGACTTCACTCAGTATGGCAATCTCTAGGTCCATCCATGTTGCTGTAAGTGGCATTATTTCATTCTTCTTAATGGCTGAGTAATATTCTGTTACATATATGTACCACATCTTCTTTATCTGTTCCTCTGTCAATGGACATTTAGGTTGCTTCTATGTCTTGGCTATTG
This sequence comes from Balaenoptera borealis, assembly GCF_965194805.1. Lineage (NCBI taxonomy): Eukaryota > Metazoa > Chordata > Mammalia > Artiodactyla > Balaenopteridae > Balaenoptera > Balaenoptera borealis. The sequence goes on from NC_138863.1 coordinate 31,785,996, forward strand.
TAAACAGTGCTGCAATGAACACTGGGGTACATGTATATTTTGCACCATGGTTTTTTCCAGATATATGCCTAGGAGTGGAATTGCTGGATCATATGGTAGCTTTTAGATTTTAAGGAACCTCTATACTGTTCTGCATAGTGGCTGTACCAATATACATTCCCACCAACAGTGTAGGTGGGTTCCCTTTTCACCACACCCTCTCCAGCATTTATTGTCTCTAGACTTTTTGATGATGGCCATTCTGACTGGTGTGAGGGGATATCTCATTGTAGTTTTGATTTGCATTTCTCTAATAATTAACGATGTTGAGCACCTTTTCATGTTCCTCTTGGCCATCTGTATGTCTTCTTTGGAGAAGTGTCTATTTAAGTGTTCTGCCCATTTTTTGATTGGATTGTTTTTTTAATATTGAGCTGCATGAGCTGTTTATATATTTTGGAGATTAATCCTTTGTCTGTTGATTCGTTTGCAAATATTCTGTCCCATTCTGAGGGTTGTCTTTTTGTCTTGTTTGTAGTTTCCTTTGCTTTGCAAAAGCTTTTAAGTTTCATTAGGTCCCATTTGTTTATTTTTGTTTTTATTTCCATTACTCTAGGAGGTGGATCAAAGAAGATCTTGCTGTGATTTATGTCAAAGAGTGTTCTTCCTATGTTTTCCTCTAAGAGTTTTATATTGTCCGGTCTTACATTTAGGTCTCTAATCCATTTTGAGTTTATTTTTGTGTATGGTATTAGGGAGTGTTCTAATTTCATTCTTTTACATGTAGCTGTCCAGTTTTCCCAGCACCACTTATTGAAGAGACTGTCTTTTCTCCATTGTATATCCTTGACTCCTTTGTCATAGATTAGGTGACCATAGGTGCGTGGGTTTATCTCTGGGCTTTCTATCCTGTTCCGTTGATCTATATTTCTGTTTTTGTGCCAGTACCATACTGTTTTGATTACTGTTGCTTTGTAATATAGTCTGAAGTCAGGGAGCCTGCTTCCTCCAGCTTCATTTTTCTTTCTCACGATTGCTTTGGCTATTTGGGGTCATTTGGGTTTCCATACGAATTGTAAAATTTTTTGTTCTACTTCTGTGAAAAATGCCATTGGTAATTTGATAGGGATTGTATTGAATCTGTAGATTGCTTTGGGTAGTATATAGTCATTCTGATAATATTGATTTTTCCAATCCAAGAACATGGTATAGCTTTCCATCTGATCATGTCATGTTTGATCTCTTTCATCAGCATCTTATAGTTTTCAGAGTACAGGTCTTTTGCCTCCTTAGGTAGGTTTATTCCTAGGTGTTTTATTCTTTTTGATGTGATGGTAAGTGGGATTTTTTCTTTAATTTCTCTTTCTGATCTTTTGTTGTTAATGTATAGGAATGCAACAGATTTTTGTGTATTAATTTTGTATCCTGCAACTTTACTGAATTTGTTTATGAACTCTAGTAGTTTTCTGGTACCAACTTTAGGATTTTCTATGTATAGTATCTTGTCACCTGCAAACAGTGACAGTTTTACTTCTTCTCCAATTTGGATTTCTTTTATTTCTTTTTCTTCTCTGATTGCTATGGCTAGGACTTCCAAAACTATGTTGAATAAAAGTGGCAAAAGTGGACATCCTTGTCTTGTTCCTGATCTTAGATGGAATGCTTTCAGCTTTTCATCATTGAGGATGATGTTAGCTATAGGTTTGTCATATATGGCCTTTATTATGTTGAGGTGTGTCATATATGGCCTTTATTATGTTGAGGTGTGTGCCACTTTCTGGAGAGTTTTCATCATAAATGGGTGTTGAATTTTGTCAAAAGCTTTTTCTGCATCTATTGAGATGATCATATGGGTTTTATTCTTCAATTTGTTAATATGGTGTATCACGCTGATTGATTTGTGGATACTGAAAGATCCTTGCATCCCTGGGATAAATCCCACTTGATCATGGTGTGTGATCATTTTAATGTATTGTTGGATTCGGTTTGCTAGTACTTTGTTGAGGATTTTTGCATCTATGTTCATCAGTGATACTGGCCTGTAAATTTGTGTGTGTGTGGGGGGGGGGGTAGCTTCATCTGGTTTTGATATCAGGGTGATGGTAGACTCATAGAATGAGTTTGAGAGTATTCATTCCTCTGTAATTTTTTGGAATAGTTTCAGAAGGATCTGTGTTAACTCTTCTCTAAATGTTTGATAGAATTCACCTGTGAAGCCATCTGGTCCTGGACTTTTGTTCGTTGGGAGTTTTTTAAATCACAGGTTCAATTTCATTACTTGTGATTGGTCTGTTCATATTTTCTGTTTTTTCCTGGTTCAGTCTTGGAAGGTTGTACCTTTCTAAGAATTTGTCCATGTCTTCTAGGTTGTCCAGTTTATTGGCATAGAGTTGCTTGTAGTAGTCTCTTATGATTCTTTGTATTTCAGTGGTGTCCATTGTAACTTCTTTTTTATTTCTAAGTTTACCGATTTGAGCCCTCTGTCTTTTTTTCTTGATGCGTCTGGCTAAAGTTTTATCAATTTTGTTTATCTTTTCAACAGCTTTTAGTTTCATTGATCTTTGCTATTGCTTTCTTTGTCTGTTTCATTTATTTCTGCTCTGATCTCTATGATATTTTTCTTTCTGCTAACTTTGTGTTTTGTTTGTTCTTCTTTCTCTAATTGCTTTAGGTGTAAGGTTATGTTCTTCATTTGGGATTTTTCTTGTCTCCTGAGGTAAGATTGTATTGCTATAAACTTCCTTCTTAGAACTGCTTTTGCTGCATCCTATAGGTTTTGGAGAGTCGTGTTTTCATTTGTCTCTAGGTATTTTTATATTTCCTCCTTGATTTCTTCAGTGATCCATTGGTAGGTTAGTAGCATATTGTTTAACCTCCACATGTTTGTGTTTTTTACAGTTTTTTTTTCTTGTAGTTGATTTCTAATCTCATAGTGTTGTGGTCAGAAAAGATGCTTGATATGATTTCAATTTTCTGAAGTTTACCAAGGCTTGCTCTGTGGCCCAGCATGTGATCTACCCTGGCAGATGTTCCATGTGCACTTGAAAAGAATGTGTATTCTGCTGCTTTTGGATGGAATGCTCTATAAATATCAATTAAGCCTATCTGGTCCAATGTGTCATTTAAGGCCTGTGTTTCCTTATTGATTTTCTGTCTGGATGATCTGTCCATTGATGAAAGTAGGGTGTTAAAGTCCCTCACTATTATTGTGTTACTGTCAGTTTCTCCTTTTATGGCTGTTGGCATTTGCCTTATATATTGAGGTGCTCCTATATTGGGTACATACATATTTATATTTGTTATATCTTCTTCTTGGATTGATCCCTTGATCATTATGTGGTGTCCTTTTTGTCTCTTGTAACAGTTTTTATTTTAAAGTCTATTTTGTCTGATATGAGTATTGCCTCCAGCTTTCTTTTGATTTCCATTTACATGGAATACCTTTTTCCATCCCCTCACTTTCAGTCTGTATATGTCCCTAGATCTGAAGTGGGTTTCTTGTAAACAGCATATATATGGGTCTTGTTTTTGTATCCATTCAGCCAGTCTGTGTATTTTGGTTAGAGCATTTAATCCATTTACATTTAAGGTAATTATTGATATGTATGTTCTTATTGCCATTTTGTTAATTGTTTAGTATTTGTTTTTGTAGGTCTTTTTTCTTCTCTTCCTCTTTTGTTCTCTTCTCTTGTGACTTGATTACTAACTTTAGTGTTGTGTTTTGATTCCTATTTCTTTTGTGTGTGTGTTCCTATTGTAGATTTTTGGTTTGCAGTTACCATGAGATTTTGATATAGCAGTCTGTATATAAACAAGATTGTTTTTTAAGTTGCTGGTCTTTTAATATCAAATGATTTTTTTTTTTTTTTTTTTTTTGGCTGCATTGGGTCTTCATTCCTGCACCCGGGCTTTTCTTTAGTTGCTGCGAGTAGGGGCTACTCTTTCTTGAGGTGCACAGGCTACTCATTGCGGTGGCTTCTCTTGTTGCGGAGCACGGGCTCTAGGTGCACGGGCTTCAGTAGTTGTGGCATGTGGGCTCAGTAATTGTGGCTCACAGGCTCTAGAGTGCAGGCTCAGTAGTTGTGGCATGCGGGCTTAGTTGCTCTGTGGCATGTGGGATCTTCCGGGACCAGGGATCAAACCCGTGTCCCCTGCATTGGCAGGCGGATTCTCAACCACTGCGCCACCAGGGTAGTCCCTGCATTTTCAATATCCTGTACCTTTACTGGGTGTTTGCTTTTTCTGGTGAGCTTTTCCATTTGTAATTTTCTTGTTTCTAGTTGTGGCCTTTTCTTTTCTGCCTAGAGAAGTTCCTTTAGCATTTGTTGCAAAGCTGGTCTGGTGGTGCTGCATTCTCTTAGCTTTTGCTTGTCTGTAAAGTTTTTGGTTTCTCCATCGAACCTGAATGAGAGCTTTGCTGGGTAGAGCATTCTTGGTTGTAGGTTCTGCCCTTTCATCACCTTAAGTGTATCATGCCACTCCCTTCTGGCTTTCAGAGTTTCTGCTGAAAAGTCAGCTGATAGCCTTATGGGAATTCCCTTGTATGTTATTTGTTGCTTTTCCCTTGTTGCTTTTAATATTTTTTCTTTAATTTTTCTCAGTTTTATTACTATGTGTCACAGCATGTTCTTCCTTGGGTTTATTCTGCCTGGGACTCTCTGTGCTTCCTGGACTTGGGTGACTGTTTCCTTTCCCATATTAGGGAAGTTTTCAGCGATTATCATCTCTTCAAATATTTTCTTGTGTCCTTTCTCTCCCTCTCTTCTCCTTCTGAGACCCCTAGAATGCAAATATTAGTGCATTTAATGTTGTCCCAGAGGTCTCTTAGACTGTCCTCATTTCTTTTCATTCTTTTTTCTTTATTCTGTCCTGCAGCACTGATTTCCACCATTCTGTCTTCCAGGTCACTTATCTGTTCTTCTGCCTCAGTTATTCTGCTATTGATTCCTTCTAGTGTATTTTTTCTTTTCAGTTATTGTATTGTTCATCTCTGTTCTTTAATTCTTCTAGGTCTTCGTTAAACATTTCTTGTATCTTCTTGATCTGTGCCTCCGTTCTTTTTCCTAGGTCCTGGATCATGTTTACTGTCATTACTCTGCATTGTTTTTTGGGTAGGTTGCCTATCTCCACTTCATGTAGTTGTTCTACTGGGGTTTTATCTTGTACCTTCATCTGGGACATATTCCTCTGCCATCTCATTTTGTCTAACTTTCTGCAATTGCAATTTCTGTTCCACAGGCTGCAGGGTTGTAGTTCTCCTTGCTTCTGCTGTCTGCCCCCCTGGTGGATGAGGTTGGTCCAGGGGCTGGTGCAGGCTTCCTGGTGTGAGGAACTGGTGCCTGCCCCACTTGTGGGTGGAGCTGGGTCTTGTCCCTCTGGTGGACAGGGCCTTGTCAAGAGGTGTGTTTAGCAGGCAGCTGTGTGCTCAGGAAGACTTCAAGTAGCCTGTCTGTTGATATGTGGGGCTGTGTTCCCACCCTTTTGGTTGTTTGGCCTGAGGCGTCCCTGCACTGGAGCCTACAGGCTGTTAGGTGGGGCCAGGTCTTGATGGGAAAAGGTGGCCTCCAGGCCAGCTCATGCCAATGAGTACTCCCCAGGACTACAACTGCAGTGTGTTTGTCCCCAGAGTGAGCCACAGCAGACCCTGCCTCTGCAGGAGACCCTCCAATACCAGCAGATAGGTCTGGCCCAGGCTCTTATGATGTCACTGCTTTTTTTCCCTGTGACCTGGTGCACACGAGAGCTTGTGTCCGCCCTCCAAGAGTGGGGTTTCTGTTTCCCCTAGTCCTATGGAATTCCTGTGATCAAACCCCACTGGCCTTCAAAGCCAGATCCTCAGGGGCTCCTCCTCCTGTTGCCAGACCCACAGGCTGGGGAGCCTGATGTGGGGCTCAGAACTTCTTTCACTCCTGTGGGAGAACTTCTGCAATATAATTATTTTCCAGTTTGTGGGTCGCCCACCTGGCGGGTATGGGATTTGATTTTATGGCAATTACGCCCCTCCTACCATCTTGTTGTGTCTTCTTTGTCTTTGGATATAGGATATGGTTTTTGGTAGGTTCCAGCATTTTTTTGTTGATGGTTGTTCAGCAGTTAGTTAGTTAGTTGTGATTTTGGTGTTTTCATAAGATCTCATGTCCTTCTACTCTGCCATCTTGTCTCAACCTCCCTAAAAATTGTTCTTTTAAATATGTGTGTGTGCGTGTGCACACAATATTCACAAGCACTTAGAAGTTCTGGTAAAAGTCAATGCTCAATTTTGAGCAAAAAGTTATTATAAACAATAGCAACTCCCTCCCCCCCCCACCAAAGAAAGAAAAATTCTTCTAGCACTCTTTGAACCTTAAAGAGTGTTTTTATAGGCCAGCTCATTGTTTTTCTTCTCTCTGAAAAATTAGAAATGATAACTGTTTTGATGAGTTCTACAGAAAAAGACAGTTTCCATGATTTCATTTCTTGACAAAGAACAGGTGCCTCACTTGGTTTCTGCCACATGTAAGCAAATTCCCAGACGTAAAACCTCCCCTCAGAGGAAGCAATGTGGGTCCACAGAGCTATCCTGAGTTCTGTCCCCTCTTCCCCTGGCCGTGTGAGGTGGCCGGCTAGCAGGGGGAGGCATGGGAGAAGAGACTTAACCATCCCCACGTGAACGCAGCCTGCACGGTGGCTGGGGCTATCAGGGTGGCCTCTGCCCTGTCACTGCTCCATCTGGCTAGTCTCTCCACAAAAAAACCAAGGCCTGCCTGTCTTTTATAATCTTCTGTTTTAAAAGAGAGAAATCTCCAGGGAGAGAACAGGACCCTAAAAGTCCAAGGCCTGGAATTCCTCCTTTCTCTCTTTCCATTTTAAACAGGAAACATTCATGCTAAGAGGGTCCAGAGGGAGTGTTGGTTGTATGTTCATTTTAAGGCAGATAATGTTTGTGTGTTGCAAATGTCAGTGATTTATCCCAAGGGCTTAAAATGAGTGCAGAAAAACCACATGTTTCACTTCATGCAGAGAAATATCATCAGTAGATTTTGAGAGAAAACACAGGTTAAGGATTTTTTTAAGTGTTTTGAAAATCTTTAACGTGAACCAAAAGGAAATAGAAATGAGCACGGTGGGAGAGGGGGGAAGCTTAAAATATTATACGATAAAAGATATAATGAATGCTGGAAGTTTTCTAAATAAAAAATAACATTCTAAAGGAAAGGAAAGATGAAATCCCCATCCTTTACTTCCCAGCACTGGAGTGACAGATTACACATTTGTACTCTATTTGTCATGGGCAATTTAAAATAGAGCAAAGCAAACTGCACTGAATAATAGCAGTTGATGCTATAATAACTTGTATGCAAACAATTTAATTTTTTTATCTGAAAACTCTAACTAAATTAACCCAGGCTCAAGGATCTATCTTTCATTATTATACATAGCCAAATTAAGACATAAAAAATAGAGAGAGAATTCTATTATTCATCCCTATGAATGTGTTCACATGCTGCTTTCCACATGGACCCAAGCTTGGAGCTTGTCAAATAATCATGATTTGGGGAACTTACTTACAGAGCTGTTTTCACATCAAACTGCAGATTACAGGGTGATTGTGATCCTCATTGACAGTGCTTGATTAACCACAGGCACCATATTCTTACAGCCCTACCATTTCTTTCAAGTGTTCTACCAGATTGTACTCTGACATTGGAGAGCTTTTCATTAATTATTATTGTTGCTGTTTTCCTTTAAAAAGGAATAATAAAAAGAGGAATGGTAGAAAGTGGGAAGGATCTGGGCATGGTAGTAGTGAATATGTGCACAGAAGGTTTATGGGATTTTAAGAGCTGCAAACAGAACTCATCTGTTTAACCCCAGGCTAGATAAGATGCACTCATCTGTACATTGTTTAGAGACCTATTGCTTCTGTTATGACAAATGGATCAGAAGATGCTTGTTGTCTTAGTAGAGAGATCCAGACAGGGTCGCTTTCTGTTAGTGTTTATTCTCGCCCTTTACCTTTCTGTGTGCCTACTCATTACACAGTACAACTTAACAGCTGGTTTGTCTTTTCCTAATCTGCTACCGGCTGGGTGGTACTTATTGACTTTGCAGTAGAAGTGCTTTATATCAAAGTTTTGGGTGGGTAATTCCAGGCTCTAGGTTGGGACTTTCTCTAGGAACTGTAGAAAGAGGAGGGCACACTAATCCACACAGGGATGTAACAGAAGCCAACCAGAGTTAGACCAAGACTGTGACTCATGTAAAGAGCACCGCAAAGACCTAGGAGAGAAGTGAATGCAATCCCTGGGAAATTTATGACTCCAAATAATGTGTGCATTTCTACCACCATGTTTATGTCAGGCTTCAGGGAGGTGGAAAGGGGAGGAGGCAAATGATCCCAGCTTTAATAGAGCCAAACTCAGCCTTGTTTAGGGAACTAGCTTGGTTACTATAATAAGGCCAACATATAAACAAGATAGAATTATATTTCTCCTTCAGGCACCAATCAGTCCTGACTGACCTGCTGGCTCCATGGGGTCAAGGAGCCGGGCTCTTACCTTCTTGTTGCTCTGCCTTCCTCAGCATGTGGCTTTCTCCTTGTGTCTAATATGGCCACTCCAGGGACCAACAGAAAGGCGGGAAGAGAAGAAGAGTGTCCCTTTCTTCCTCTTAAGGGCACACATCACGTCTGTTCACATCCCACTGGCCAGATCCAGGCCGTGGCCACGCCAAACTACATGGGAGGCTAAGGAATGTGGTCATCATCTGGGCAGCTGGCTTCGTAGTCATTGATATATGTCTATTCTCTTTCCAGGGGAGGACCAGCGGATCCTGTAGACTATCTGACAGCAGCACCTCGAGGGCTCTACAAGGAAAGGGAGCTTCCGTATTACCCAGGGGTTCATCCTGTGCATCCGCCCAAAGGGAGCTACCCCCGCCCCCCAGATCTGAGGATCACAGATCTCCGGTATCCCCAGTACTATCCGCCCCCGCCAGCCCCCCAGCACAAAGGACCCTTCCGACAAGATGTCCCGCCTTCCCCTCCTCAGCACCACAGAGTACCAGCCTACCCAGAAATGGGCAGACCAGTGCCCCGAGGGGGCAGCCCAGATCGGTACCCCTATCGAATGCAGGATCCCCGGCAGAAGAACCCCATGACCGCAGCCGTGTAGCTGAACGCCACCAAGCTCAGCCCAGCCCAGAAAGGAAGACCTCCAACATCACCTTTGTTCTCCCTACACCTTAAGGCCTTCTTCCTGTTAAGAATTCTCCATGGTACAGATTAGGTTTTTCTCACTGAGGCTGCAACACATGACTGCTAATCAGAGAGAAAGAAGGGGACAGGAGTTTGGGCAGGGAAATCAGAAGGAAGAGGAAGGATGGGGCCATGAAAAAAATACTGCCTGAAATACTTCTAGACTTGTTCAGGTCACTGAGAGTGGCAATTGAACAGGCAAATAACGATGGAGATCTACAACACGGTGCCTCCCTGGAGCACAGACATGCCCCACAGCACTGGCATCACGGAGGGCAGACTCTGCCCGGGATCATCATCCATTCAGAGACTAACCTTCAGCCACCTGATTAGCGTTGTTAAGTCTGTGAAGAGTGGTTGCCAATATGGGTGTCCTAAGTGAGTGGTTTTTACATTGAAAAAAACAACAGCGGCAAACATGACGAGTGATCTCCTTGAAATGTTTTATACCTAGAGGAAGGCTGCATTTCTTTATTTGTAGAATTTCTCAGGTTCTCAGTTCCACTCACTTGGTATAAGCATGTCACGTTTCCTTGCTTTTAGTATAAAAGTAAGATGTGAATGCAGTATTGGTGTCCTGGGAGAATGTACAAAGCTAGTCAGAGCTTCCAGAAGAAATAGGTGCCTAGCATCAAGGCAATCAGGTTAAGAGGCTGACATTCCTGTGGTCCTCACCTTCTTTCCTCCCACGTTCCAGGCACAACAGCATGGAGATATCTGGTTTCCGAGGCATCCCAAAATCTCCTGCCTATAATTACTGTAAGTGGGGGGCCTCTATTTTAAGGCTCCCACTTGAGAGTTAAGATGTACTCGGGAAAAAGAGGGCCCACTGGTTAGTTTGCACAGGAAGCAGTGCTCTGGAGATGGCAATTCCAGACTCAGTGCCAAACAGCGCCATATGCACCCGGCGTCAGGGAGGGGCTGACCGTGCTCATTGGGAACGATAACCGGCAGGTTGTAGATGGTGGTGACTGACTCTGTGTGTGTGCGCGTGCGTGTGTGTGGTGACTGACTCTGTGTGTGTGCGCGTGCGTGTGTGTGTGTGTGTGTGTGTGTGTGTGTGTGTGTGTATGAAAGTGTGTGATTACCAGTATGGAGAATGGAAAATAAAAATGCTTTCTGGAAAGTTTGATGAGGAAGGGAATAAAAAGGAAAAAAGCCAGAAAACAGAAGGGAAGGGAGAAGGAACATAAAACTAAATCATTGTATATCTGCTATATTATTTCATTAACAGAAGTCAGGGCAAGACCAAGGTCAAGGTCTCCAGTTGGGAAAAGAAGGTCTTATGGCTTCGAAAAGCTGAAAGCCCACCCTCCAAAATCCATCACAATGTTTTTAGAGCTTTGCAGCTATATTCTACTTATTTCAACATAGAACCTCTAAAACCTACAACCTAACCCAAATGAGAACATAAGAGAAAATTGAGAAACAGCAAAGCATGGGAGCAGCAACTCGAATTGTTCAGTGACTCTTGCAGTACTTTAAACCTTTTTACATTCCTTCTTCATTCCCTCCCATAAAAATGTCTTGAGTTCAATTTAGACATATTTTGGCCAAGATTAGGATACCTCTGACTGCTAGGATTTAATAAATTACAGTATTATTGAATATATAGAGTATCTATCTCTCCAGCCCAGTTTAGTCTTATTTTAATTTAAAATAGAGATCTGTTACCAAGAATGATGCAACTGCTGGGTTTAGACTTAACTAGTGTTATTTACTGAACTTTAAGAGGTATCATTTTCTAAACTACAATTTACTTATGGCCCTCTTGAAAACAGACTGTCAAGTTGTTTTTTGCCCTCTATCATCTCTCTTATGCCAGGCACCTTTAGACTGTTTGTTTGCAGTTTGTGCAGAGGTTGAGGGTTGGGCCCTGCTCACCTAGAGCTGGAGTGCAGGTGAGCTGCAGGGTTTCCCAGCCAACATGCTGCAAGCTGCCTTCCCCTCAAGCTAAATAAACCTTCAAGAAGACAATGATAACGTGAGGGAAGTGTGATGTATTTTGAAGCATTAAAAATCAGCTCTTTAGGATGTTCCATAATTTAACCAAATTTCTGTAGACTACTGGACATAGCCAAGCCAGAAGCGTCCTTCTGGATTAAGGCCAATGTCCCACAAGGGGCAGTGGTATAAGGTGAGACGCTCTGTGTGTGTTGGAGGAGTGGCCCTTGTAGGAAGAATGCCTATATTTTCACCACATTGCCACCTTGTACGCATATCTCCTGCACTCAGGCTTGGGGAAAGCTGCTCCAAGCATGGGTTTGTGTTGTACACACAGGTAATAAAACAGTTGCTAATCCTGAGGTGCAGCCAAGGATGTGAAGGTACTATGAAAACAGATGAAAAAAAGATTATAGCAGTTTTCTTTTCTTGCTTGGAAGTATAACACATGCCCCATTAGACCCTACCCAAAAGAAGCTAGCATTACGTGTGCGACAGTCTTCATCAAGCCAAGTAACAATTAAGAACAGCTTGAATGTAAGCTTTATAAATGCCTGTGAACCAGCCCTCCAACTGTCACCACCCAGAGGTTATGGAACTCTTTCCCAGTATTTAAGAGAACAGGTTGTTTAGAGCATTTAGAAGACCAGGCTATAATCAATAGGTGCTCAGTAGCAGGAAATAGTTCCTGGTTTATTTACGGCCTTGGAAAAACTCAATCAGATGTCTCCTTGTAGCTCGGAATGCTAATAGACCCCCAGGAAAAGGTGGCACAGCGAGCTTGGCGAGCTGCAAACCCATCAACGTACACCCACCCGGCTCCTCACCTGACCACTGGGTCATCCAGGCCTTGAAATGATGTATTGGCCTCAAGTAACTAGTTATTTTAAGGAGCTCTGTTTTTGTCCCTATTTGCAGGAATAGAGAAATAAAAGGGAGCAGACCACCGAAAAATTTTAGATGCAAGCAAATTCAGTCCTCTACAAGGGAGCGAAACACAACATCTCACTAACCCATTGTGTCATTGGTCTGTGGCAGTATCACTCTTGGTATAATACTGCTTCCCTATGGTATCACATCACTGGATGAAAGGCAAGCTCAAAGTCAGGAGTATTTTCTTAAATCATGATTGACAACAAAAATTGGGGAAAAAAATTACCGTGAAGCTCCTTATTCTTAGATTTTTAGATCTATATGCATTGACCTCATAGTACAGCACAGAGCAAAGATCTTATAATCAAGAGCACAGGTAGAGCCACAGACCTACTGTCACCCTGAGGAGGAAACTCTATGCATACCAACTGAGAGAGGAGATTTGAGACTTCACTGTAGCTTTATTTTTGCCACCAGTAACAAAATTAAAACATGATTCATTATTCCTTCCAAAGATTTAGGAACTTCTTGAATGAAATCTATCTTCTGAAGGAAATCCACCTGACAACTTTTGGAGTTGCCATGCATAGGGCTGGTATACACAGTGATCAAGCCTTTAAAGAGTGTTCATTCCCTAACCTGTAACCACAGCATTCATTTTCTTTGGAGGAACATCTTAGCATTTCAGAGGGATATAGAGATCTGGAGAGTTTGGTGTGGACAGCAATATGTGTCTCTAAAACTTTCATTGGCATTAAGCTCTGAAATCCACAATGAATGGCCTTCAGATTGGTGCTAAATTGGGTAGACACCCTACTGCTTTGAGTCCACGAGCAACAGAAAGTCCAGATTTAGCGCAATTAGGCAGGAGGGAGTTGGAGTCAGAAACAGCCCGCGATGGTATTTCTCTGCACTCCCGGTTCACACCGACTTAAGTGGAAATGATGTCACAATGAGACCAGAAAGAGGAGTCTCCATAAGATATCCCTACAAAGTCACCTTTCTGATAAAAAAGAAAATGAAAGTTAGATATCTAAAATAAGCCTAGAATCTCATATGCAGCTACAACTTCTAAGGGAAACTTTCCCTCATGTCCTTAAATCGTAATAGAGTCTCACACAGCCTGGCTTTTAAAGGTGGGCTTCACGATAAGTCCAGAGTGGAGAGTGAACTAACCCCCAAGACTGTCTCCTGACTCAGCTCTTTCAGACAGTGTTATGTTCCATCCATGCGGACTGCAGTGCTGTTTACTACTGGAACATAAAAACAAAACCTGCTGTTTATACAGTCACTTTTTCTAGTGTTTTCCTGTGCGTATATGATACCAAGTCTGTCCATAAGTTCTGGAGATAAATTATGTGAAATCATATTTTGGCATAGGGGGTGGAGAATGAATTCTTTACAGACTTTTTAGGATGATCCCATTTTTACCACAGAAAGATTTTGGATATTGTTATATATGAATATATAAATTTTTCTTGTTTATTTTGCATCAAAATAAAGCTTTATTCAGTCAGTAAAAGTCAAATCTTGTTTTTTACCCACCACCGGTTTGTTTTAGGGTTTGATGAATGAATAGGTAGGTAGGTCTGGTCCTGCTCACCCTTGAATAGCAACCTCACAGGGCAGAGGACACAGGGAAAGAGCATCTGTCACATGCTGGGCTCCCCCAAAAGCAGATGCTTGAGATGGGAATGAACAAGCAGGATGTTTATTTGGGAGTGCACTTGGGTTCAGTACCTATAGAAGGCAGGGGAAGAAGACAGGATGGGGCGGAGAGGGAAAGACTGAGCTGCCACACGCTCCCAACTTGGGCTCAGCCAACTCCACAGGGAAACTTGGAGCTGCAGTGGCCCCATAGAGTCATCCCAAGTGGGGACAAGGGAGATGGGCCTTTAGCCCACTATCTTGGTCATGGGATACGGGCTACTCCTGGCAGTAGGGGAGACCCAGAACCAGGCAGTTTTCTTCAGGTGAGGCAATCCCCAAAAGGGCTGACAGCTGGGGTCATCCTTGGGCGCTATTCACAGCAGCTGGGAAAATAGCTCTTCATTCCTGAAGTGGGATCTGGGCAGTGCCTCACAGCATCCACAAATGCACCCAACACTGTTGACCCCTCTCTCATGTGAGAAACACTCTTACCTTGTCTAAAGAAACATGATTCTAAGTTGGTTTTCCTTGAGACCATCCCTATGTTTCCCAGGCAACTCCACTGGCTCTTCTCAGCCCTCTCCACACTCTCCAAGTTCATCCACAGCCTTTTAGCTACCACCCTGGACTGCTTTGCTCACAGTTTCCAGCTCTGATCTCTCTCCTGAGGACATGCATTTCCACTTTCCTACTGGACATCCCCACTGGGACTTTCCGTAAGCCCTTTGCACTCAACATGTCCAAACTGAAAACAGGCTTTCTCCAAAGAAACCTGCTTCTCATGACTCTATGCTGGCCAATCACACCACCATGTTCACAGTTACAAACCAGAAATCTGGGAATAATCCTTGACTTCCCATTTATAACCCTGCTCCTTCCCCACAACCATATCCATCTAAAGAAATGGAAGGCCAGCAAATTCCATCCTGCAATTCTATCAAATATGTCCATGATTGCTGACATCCTACCATCACCTTAGTTCAGCGCCATCACCTGTCACCCACCCTCCTCAGTAACCTTCTACGTGATCTCCTGCCTCTTACTGTGCTTCCTTCTGACCCGCTCTGTACTGTACACACCCCACCACCTTTGGTAAATAAAATTGTATTGGAACACATACACACTGATCCACTGATATATTGTCTACTACTCTTTCACACTACAGTCTCAACCTCTGCTCTCTACTGTCAGAGGGACTTTTCTGAAATGGAGAGCTTACCATATTACTCTTCTGGAGGCAACATGATCTTGTTGAGAGAACATTGGCTTTGAAAACAGGCAGACCTGGATCTAAAATTAGGTTCAACCACTAATTAGCTACATAACCTTGGGTAAAATATTTCTCTCTCTAGGCCTTAGCTTTACCATTTGTGAAATGAAACTCCTATACATCTTATGGGATTGTTTTAAGAATTAACTCCCATGACAAACATAGGAGCTCTGGAGCGAGTTTGCACCAGCTCCCAGGAGCCAGTTGTCTGCATCTCTTCCCAACTCCGTGTTCAGTGATGTCACATTGGTAGCTTGAAATAGGTCATGTTGGAAGCATTCACAACACAGAAATTAGCATACCCCACAAATCAGGACTTTTTCCCCTCTAGAGAGCCAGTTGTTAAAGATGACCAGCACACCACTGTATATAACATACAGTTATATGTTTACCAGCATGCCACTGTATATAACACACCGTTAGATGTTTACTAGAACACTGCTATGTATACTATATATAGTTGCCCAGCAGTCAAGGAAAATTAATCCTTGCCTCCATACACACACACACACACACACACACACACACACACACACACTCACTCCTCAAAGCCTTTCTGTGGGTCCCTAATACTTGTAGCTTAAAGTCTAAAGTCCAAAGCCCTCCCAAATCAGTCCACTGTGCCTCTCCCTCCTCATGTCTTGTCATTTATGTACGACATAAGTTTTACATCTTATACTGTTGTCGTTTCCAATTACTTTTGCTTATTTGAACCAAGCGTGCATTTCACAGCTCTGTTCTGTGGCAACACGCAATAAACTCAATAAGCACAGCCTCCCCTGCTCAGAACACCCTCTGTCCTGTAGATCTTCTCTCCTCCTTCAGGTCCCAGACCACCTGGCTCTTTCTTTCTCCATGAAGACTTAGATGCAGAAGCAGGAGTTTGGCTCCCTCACATCCACCCCACCGTCTTGGAGCAAGACTTACTGAAGGCCAGAGACACAAAAGCTGGAGGCCACGTTTTCCAGATTTCCTCACAGCTTGGGTGCCACGTGAGGCCCAGCTTCTACCAGTGAGACTGAACACTCTGGAAGACGGAACTGAGGCCCAGGCATGCTTCTGCAGGCAAACACAGTACTAGAGGCATTTGGTTTTACTCTAAGGGTGTCTGGTCTCTAGCTTCCTGGGGGTCAGGAGGCCATGTGAGGGTCATCCACTGTGTTAGCAAGGATCACAGCTGAGGCAGTAGGATTCTGTTGCCCACAGCTGCGGCAGTGGCTTTCCAGGGCCCTGACTTTCTGGTCGTTGAAGGGTAGCAACTCCCTCGGCGGGCCAGTTCTGTAATGTTCTGAGATTTATTCCTGGAAACCCTGCCGGGACCCTGCTCCTCCGCCCCTTCCAACACGTTTGCAAACACCTAACTCCCTACCTTAAACCCCCTTCTGTTTCGCCAGAAGGGAGTCAGTTATCTGCAACTAAACCAACCAAGACACCTGCCACAGCCTCCTCCCAAGGCAGAGCTGGCAATTCTCTCCTGTGTGTTACTGAGATCCTTTCTGCAGATCCTCAATAAAAATTTTATTACCTCTATTACGATGATTGGTTTCCATGTCTGTGTGGCCTTCTGAGGCGGATCGTATTTGTGACACATTGCTTGGCTCTGATTATACCCTCAAGAAATATTTGTTGAATTCATTTGAATGAAGAAATGAGGTGTGAGGATTCTTTCCCTGAATTGCTGCACTGCTGATGTTCCACCTCACAGCCCAAACCATAAATCTCAAAGTCCTTTTGTTAAAGATCGCCTGGTATTATTCCTGAGGTGAAAGGTGTTCGCTCACGTGGGCAGGCCAGGTTCCAATTTAAAGCACAAAGCAGACTAGGAGATTGTAAATGCAATGGGTAATGCATTATCTAGAGAGTAAAGAGAGACTTAAGTAGAGAGAAAATGTATTACTTACAACCTACTAAGATGGAAATACTTTTAGTGACAGATGATTACTATTATTATTGTATAATTCCTTGGATTTTAGGCAAGTGCCTTGCAATCACTTGCATTACTTGTTCCTTTCAACAACTCTAAGTGGTGAGTTGGATGGTTCCCTGACTTTCCATAAGGGAACTGAGTCTTGCATACAATGGTACTAAAATAGATGTTTAATGAACACTGCTTAGACTTATCCAAAGAAACTAGAGATTACTTCCGTAAGTGTCTTGACAATTGAGATTTCTTTTTTAGCAGCCATGTTTATACTGATTATTGTTTACAACACATGCTGAATGTTTCATGACCACAGTAATTTTTGCTTCTCATTCTCTGTTCACAGTCAGAGAACATCAGGTTCATTCTTATTTTATGACTGAAGAAACTGAGGCATGAAAAAGCCACCCAGGTACTCCAGGGCCACACGGGGGAGAGAAAGCGGAACTTTCTTTATTCATTAAGTATTTTTCAAGAACCTACTATGTTCCTGGCACGCTTGCCAACTCCTGAGCAGGCTCTTTGCCATGTGGGTGGGTACCTCACCAGCTTGCATCAGAAGTTCCTTCCTCGACATGTGGCTAATGTGCTTCGTCCCTGTACCTTCCAAATCACTGGGCTCTCAGGTCATCGGTCATGGTTAAAGATGGCCTACGTCCTCTGGAAGAGGAGGAGAGCTGTCAACATTTAATGTTCAACTACCATCCTTTTGACTTGAACGTTTATTTGGCTGGTTGTTACTGACTCTCCCCACACAATCCCAAATACCTAAGTTTGCCACATAATAATGAACGTGCAACACCATAAAAAATGGTTTAACTGGACCCTAACAACCCTTGACCTTGTAGCTCTTCTGCCCAGTCAATCTAATAAGAAGTTCAAAAATAAAAAGTGATTCAATTGTGGCCCAACAGATACTTCATGTAAAATGCAGCAGAGGACCCCAGACATGGAAGAGCCTTGGATTTTACCCTCAAGGACTTAAGAGTCAAGGAGGAGAGAAAAACAAGTATACAAAGAACTGAAACTCAAAGCTGAATGTAGAGAGTGCTTGAGGGAGGTGTACTCTGCCAGGGAAGCCTGACTTTTCACTGTGGGTGTAGACAGGATCAAGGTAGGTCTTATGGAATATATAACGTCTGAAATAACCTTAAAGGATGGGAAGAACGTATACAGGCCAAGCAAAGGAGGATATTGGCTTTCCAGATGAAGAACAGAACACAAGCATCTACACAGAGATAGGAAACTTCCAAATACGTTTGACTGGGGGGGAATGGAGAGGACAGATTGTGTGATGGGGGTGGGAAGGTTGTAGGTTAATAATTATAATAGCTAATATGATTCAGTGCTTAGCAAGTGCTAGATACTGGCCTAAATGTTCTTCATAGTTTAGCCCATTTAACCCTCAAACTCTATGAGAAAACAGAGCCTTAAATGAATTAAGTAACTTGCCCTTGGAATTTCAGACCCAACAAGAATAATTACTTAGGGGCTCTAGGGATTTGGGTACTTGAGAGAATTGCTCACACAAATGGGTAAATAAAACTGGCCCAGATGAAAGCACTATGTGAGTTGAATTGGAAAAATTCATCAGCATCATCAGCCCTTACTAAAAAGGGGAGGGCTAATACCTACTGAGTGTACAGGAGCCATGCTAGTTGCTTTCCTTATATATATCTCATTTTCTCTCCACATCTATTAAGATGGGCATTATCTCCATTTTACAGGTAAGAAAACTGAGGCTCTAAAAGCATAAGAACCAGCTATAGCTAGTAAAGTGGCAGCTCTGATCTCACCTCCAGCTCTGAGTCCACAACGTTCCTTGCTACACCAGTGAATAGTGGGGAATAAAAGTAAATCTCAGGGGGGCTTCCCTGGTGGCGCAGTGGTTGGGAGTCTGCCTGCCAATGCAGGGGACACGGGTTCGAGCCCTGGTCTGGGAAGATCCCACATGCCGCGGAGCAACTGGGCCCGTGAGCCACAATTGCTGAGCCTGTGCGTCTGGAGCCTGTGCCCCGCAACAAGAGAGGCCGCGATGGTGAGAGGCCCGCGCACCGCGATGAAGAGTGGCCCCCACTTGCCGCAACTAGGGAGGGCCCTCGCACAGAGGCGAAGACTCAACACAGTCATAAATAAATAAAAGAACGTGAATTTCTTTAAAAAAAAAAAAAAAAGTAAATCTCAGTGTAATTTCTTTTAATTCTTCATAGCTTACATTGTGATTACTATTTAAAGTGTGTGCAATGCTGAAGAAAATTCAGAACGTGTAAATGCAGATTTTGACATTTTAGACTCAAGAAACAAGCAGCCTCGTGTTAGTTCCACTACATATTAAATTATCATCTACGTGGACAGCAGTTTTGAAAGGCATCCAGGCAAATAAGTTGTACTTTTGACTGAAGTCAGACAGGTAGATGAAACTTTGATGACTTAATTCCCCCAACTATTAAAGGTATAAGCAGACCAGGACCCTGAGTTGGAGACAGGCTGCCAGAAAATTTATCGAGAGCAGTAAAGTGCAGGGCCATAATTTCAACAGGTTATCTTGCTTCTCTGGCTAATTGTTTTCCAAGGTTTCTCAGCTCAGACCCACTCAGCATTCTTATCACCTGGGAAATGTGCACGCTCCTTAGGATATTTTCCAGCGTGCAGCCACCTGTGTCCTCCAGTCACGGCTATATTTTTGCTCAAAGACCCGTTGATTAGACTTAAGAGCCGTCCCAGCCCCACAATGCTCAGTTTTGCTGATCTTCAGAGAGACGGTGGTATCACCTTTGATTCCTGGAGAGTGCAGCTCAAACCCAGCCCTGTGCTTTATTAAAGCAGCTTTTAGTCATATTATACCTTCCCAGTTTGGAGCTCCAAAAGCCTCCACCACCTAGGAGTCAAAATCCCTTCGATAAACAGCATTTGGGGTGACTGGAAAGGGGGGCCTTTGCCTTGTACCCTCCCAGCATCTGCCTCCCGACCCGCCAGGTGTGAGATGGCAGGCGGGGAGGAGGCGATGGAGACCCAGGCAGAGCCCTGCTCTCCAGGTGGCCTTTCAATATCCGTTTCTCTCCTGACCCTCTCTTGACCTTCTCAGTGTGACAGCGTTTGGCCTGGGGCTGTGCCTCTTCATGGTGATCTTTTTCTCTTCGGGTTTTAAACGGTAAGCCTCATAGGGCTGCAGCCACACTGCTTTGGGACCCACTTTCAAAGGATCCTGTTCGCTGGACTGTGTTCTGCAAAATCAAGCAACAGGATGCAAGCCCTCAGCAGAGAACACAGAGCAACTAGCATATGAGCACCTGCAGGTAAATCAACTGTCTTATAGGTGTCGGGTGTGTGAAACCTGGCTTTGTCCCAGAGCACAGAACTTTGCCTCTACTGTTATATCAGCCCCCCTCCCCTAACACACAAACCAGGCCTGTGCCGTGAAAAGCTGAGCGTGGGGGAAACCTGAGTATTCTTGGCTGCAAGTGCCAGCCGTGCTCTATTGAAAAGCATGAGGCCCTTCCCAGGGACCTGGCATCAGGATATCCCCATCCTTCCTTAGAGCTGTCCCCAACTCCCTCTGGGGTCTTCACTGAGACTTGACTGCTCTCTGCCACTCGGATCCTACACCATCACCCTGCCCCAGCCAACTCACTGGAGTGGGGTTGATGAACAGAGTCACGTTGGGCCAAGGTCGGGCTGTGCTACCTGGCAGATGCACCCTCCGCCCTCCCCCACTTCTCAGTCAGGGGACAGGCCATCCTAGAGTCAGGCACAGTGGTGGATGTGCTGCGAGTGGCTCTTGTATTGACAAGCTGGGGGACCCAGCTAGTTACTGACCGTCTCTTGGCTTCAGCTGCCTGTTTCTATAGTGGTGATGATCATGCTGACCTCATAGGATGATGTGGAGAGTACACAAAACAATGTACACGAAGCATTTATTATATCAGCCAATAGAAGCTCAGTGTTATTTACCATTATTAGCCCTGATTTTTGCAAAGAATCTGACTCTAGTCAGAACTTAAATAGCACACCATCACCATGAGAAAGTATTCCTTTCCAACTCTCTGCTTCCTACAAGAAGAAAGACTGGGTCAGGTGCTCGTATGTCTTCAAAACCCCTTTACAACTTGTTAAGCTCTTTTATTAACAGAGGGCCCGCCTCAGACTTCTGCAGGCTCCAGTTTGAATTTTATAACTTTGTTTTGTTTTTACTGTATTTATTATATAATTATCTTCTATTTAGTAAAAAATGATCCTGGCTTTTTTCCACTTACAGTAGTGAAGTAAGTTTTCATTAAAAGCAAAATGATTTAGGTAAATATTAAGTAGATAATGGCACACATGTATACAGTAACAATCACGGCATGTTTAAAAAAAAAAAAAGTGATGTTCAGAAACACTGTGCTAAGCCAGTAGAGCGGTGCCCCAGGGGCCTCTGAGGCTTCCAGAAGGTAGGGCAACTTCTGTAGGATGCAAGCTGGTGGGCTGAATCCTAGGACTCCATGGTAAGTTATAGAGGAATGACATGAAGCCAGAATGTTCTGAGATAGGGATTGTGCTGACCAGGTTGATTTCCCTCAAGGGGGATCTTCCTCAGCCTTCAGCCCCTCCTTCTTCCTGGCTGGAACAAGGGGCCCACCACGTCCCTATGGGTCCTTTTCTTTCTCTCACTCCCCAGCAGTGGTGACAGCAGGGGCATTTGGATGATTCTTCCCCTAGACCCAGAAACAAACCAGACTGCACCCAAGAAAAGTTTTCTTTTCCCCAAACATCGGTGTTAGCGTAGACATCAATCCCTGCCTCCGTCATTACATGGCATCCTACCTGTGTGTCTTTGTGCCCAAATTTCACTCTTCTTATAAGTGTGCCAAGCATTGAATTAGGGCCTACCCTAATCCAGTATGACCCCATTTTAACTTGACTATATCTGCAAAGACCCTATTTCCAAATAAGATCCCATTCACAGGTACTGGAGTTCAGGACTCAGACATACCTTTTGGAGAGGCACAATTTAATCCACACACTATCCCATGTATAGAGGCTCTCCCCCCTATCTCTGCACCTCCCACCAGCCTCCCATCAAAATCTTTGTCCAATGTGCAGCTAAGACTCATGCACACTGAAGTATCAATGACAGACTGCACAGACCCTGCTAGTACCTTACTATGTTCCTTTTTCCCCCTTTTTTCTGAAGAGGTCACCATTTTCTTGGGACTGGGAATAAGTCAGCAAGAGATGGGGACAACATGTGTCTGCCCATCCAGATTCCATATTATATTAAAAAAAAAAAAAAAAACTTGCTTTCCTACACTCTCCTTCAACATAGGGGAGGTCATAGATCACTGTTCCAGCCAATGAGAAGTAAGCAGAAGTATCTGAGAATTTCTGGGAAGTGTTTGATTTCCATATACAAATAGCACTCCTGCCTCCTTCTCCCTTACTTGTCTCTTCTCTTTCCTGCCTGGCACCTGAATGTGATGGCTAGAAGCCCAACAGTCATCTTGCAACCAAGATGTCATAAGCATGAAGATATTAGATCAAAACCCAACATGCTAAGGATGGTGATGCAGAAATAATATTTAAAATAGGCAACAGTTATTGAGCATTTAATACACACCAGGCATAGTTTTGGGCGCATTAAATGTATTAACTCATTTACTCCATCAACCCCATTGGCTAAGTATATTATTACCCTTATTTACAGAGGATGAAACTTGTAAAAACCACACAAGGGGCCACAGGGTCTATGCGATTAACTCCTGTTGTATTCTCACTCTCAGCAAAGGTAGAAAGAGTCTAGGGTCCTGATGGCATCATTGAGCTGCTCTGTAGATCATTTCCTTTTAAAATAATAAGCCAGCGTTGGTTGGGGTTTATGTTACTTGCAGCTGATTGCATTCTTAACTGACACTGATATTACCTCATAGGGTCATCGAAAGGATTAAATGAGAAAATATGTGTGTGGTTGGAGAAAAAAAACAGCTACAGACAGTTAATATTGTCTAAAACACAATTCTCGACACAGGTTCTCCATAAGTAGTTGGTTTCAACGTTTAACCATTATTTTAACAAATAATTAAGTCAATAATGTGGTAGGCAGAAGAATGTCCTCCCAAAGACGCCCTCATCCTCATCCCAGGAAACTGTAAATACCTCACATTATTTGGCAAAAGGGAATTTGCAGATGTGATTAAGGTTAAGGACCTTGAACTGGGGAAATTATTTTGGGATTATCCAGGTGGATCCAATCCAATCAATCACATGAATCCTAAAAGCAGAGAACCTTCCCCAGCTGGAGCGAGAGAGAGATTCAGATGTTGCTGAAGAGTGGCCTCCAGGAGCGACCAAACAGAGATCGCAGTCCTACAGCACATGGAACTGAAGTCGGCCAACAGCGGAGTGAGTCAGTAAACGGATTCTCCCCTAGAGCTGACAGAAAGGGACACAGCCCCGCCAGCCCCTAGATTTTGGCCTGGGAAGACTCCTACTGGACTTCTGGTGTACAGGACTGTAAGATAATACATTTGCATTACGCCATTAAGTCTGTGATAATTTGTTATAGCAGCAATAGAAAACTAACACAGAAAACAACAGAATTTCAGGCAACATCCAGAGCGTTAGCTTAGGGGCTTTAGAGACGAAGCTGAGGAACTTCTCACCAGGTCAGTGAGAATCTCTCCACAGCATGGAATTAATCGCGAAGATTATTTTTTTAACATCTATATTGGAGTCTAATTGCTTTACAATGTTGTGTTAGTTGCTGCTGTATAACAAAGTGAATGAGCTATATGTATACATATATCCCCATATCCCCTCCCTCTTGCGTCTCCCTCCCTCCCTCCCTCCCTTATCCCACCCCTCTAGGGGGACGCAAAGCACCGAGCTGATCTCCCTGCGCTATGCGGCTGCTTCCCACTAGCTATCTATCTTACATTTGGTAGTGTATATATGTCCATGCCACTCTCTCACTTTCACCACGATTTTTGTGTGAAGTCTTCCGGCCTGGTGGTGTGACTGAGCCTGTCTTAATGCAGCCTGCAGGGTTCTTCTGATAAACGATTCAAGGGGCACCACTCACATAGCCCTGGGGGTGGCACTCATACAGAACACAGTGTAAACAGTGCCTCCTACAGCTGTGCAGTGCGACAGGTCTGCTAGTGAGAGGGGCCGTGTGGGATCACAGTGAGAATAAAGCTAGAGCTGGGTGGGCCAGGGATAACCAGGGCAGTGTCTGTACAAGGCTTTGTACAGCGGCCTCTCTGAAAAACACCTGCTAGCCGTCCAGTGATTTTGGTATTTGATAATGAGTGTAAAATGCCACCTTGTAATGTCAAAAACTCCATTTAAAAAGGGAACAAAAAGGAACGCTTTGGGGTTTTCTCCTCTCAGCTGAGCCTCTGCTGTCAGGTGAGCTGGTCAGTGTGGGCCTCGTGTGGCCCCATCACTCTCTCTGTCACAGCTAATGAGGGGCATGCCTTGAGAGGAAGCCAGTTAGTTTTAAACCTGAAGGTTAAATTGAGGACAAAGTTGACAGTCCGATGACAAGAGTCTGCTTTTTGAATAAAAATTTGGTGAAAGAAATATTCAAGATCTTGAGAAGCACCTGTCCAATTTAACCTTCTTCCCGGGGAAGGTGTGTCCTCCTAGTCAGAGATGCGGAAACGCACCGGGGCCCACTTCCTGCAAGGATGCAGATTCCAGGGCTGCTGTGTCAGATACAGTTATATCTGCTGACAAGAAACCAGTTATGTAAAGACGCGAGACATGGAAATGCTGCACCAATTTTCCAGAACAAAATCTGCCTCTAAAAAGGTGTAACTTCATGCAAAATATGCTTTATCATTTGAATAACAAAATAAGATATGCAAGGGAATAAGACTTCTCAAAGAGCTACTGCATTCAGGTTACAGTGAGTACAAGCAATACGAGAAATATTTCTTGTGCTATATTTAAAATGTCTTATGAGAAAATAATGTGTTTTAGAAATGGAGCTGAGATAATGCCACAGACTTTGCTTTAGTGACTATCAGATAAGTTTCCAGGCTGGTTTTTCTGTTTCTTATGGATTCCTAGAGGTAATGGTGAAAGCTGCCCATTAAAATTCATTAGATGAAAAGTAAACATATTACAATTGATGACATTCTCCTCTAAATTGTTAGCTAAATTAGTGAGAAACCTCTTGCCTGCCAAACTCTATCTATGGTGTCGGCTTCTCCCTAAACAGTTCTCTTGCGTTTTAATCTCAGGAATGTTCCTTCAATGTTAAATTTCTTCCATGTGCCATATTACCACGCAGGGCGTCCCATGAACTGTCCTGAGATGCTCCTCAACGTTTAGAAACAGGATGCTGAGGTTGCAAGGAAATTCTTCTAGCCTAGCATCAAGGTTGGAAAAATTACTTAAGGATGACAGGAAGAGATTTTTTTTATAGGCCTAGTTATTAAGGTCTGAAACAGCAATCCATTCAGCTGAAAACAAATTCCTGTGAGCTTCCCTCAAGGCACACTGAAGAGCCATTTGCAAGGCCGTTCTTTGGGTTCAAAGCAATTCAAGAGCAGCGGAAGTAGACGGGAGGCTCTGCCCCTGCCTGCTTGACCCTCAGTCCTGTCCTTTTGCAGACAGACCCCTCCCTGCCATGCCTCCCATGGGTTAGATCAGGAGGAGACTAGAAAGTGACCAGAACTCATTGATGCAGTGACCCCCTGTTATAGACTGAATGTGTTTCCCCCAACTACCCACCCCAAAATCAAATGTTGAAGCCCTAACGCCCAGCGTGATGGTATTTGGAGGTGAGGCCTTGGGAAATAATTAGGTTTCAACGAGGTCATGAGGGTAGGACCCTCACAATGCAATTAGTGTCCTTATAAGAAGAAGACAGACAAGAGCGCTCTCTCTCTCTCTTTCCCTCCCTCCCTCCCTCCCTCTTTCTCTGCAATGTGAAAAGGCAGCTATCTCCAAGCTAGGAAGAGGGGCTTTGCCAGGATCCTAATATGCCAGCACCTTGATCTTGGACTTCCCAGCCAAAACTGTGAGACATAAATGTCTTTTCTTTAAGCTGCCCAGCCTATGGTATTTTGTTATCACAGCCCGAGCTAAGGCACCTCTCATCCACAAAATGTGGCATGATCATTTCTTCTATGGTCATTTTTTCCAGATGCTTGTGCTATGACAATCTGCAGAGTGATTTTCAAATCTGCAGAGTGCAGTTTGGCAAGAAAAATATTCTATGGGTCAAAATTTTTCTCTAAAACATAACGCTGGCTCACCGAGAACTGCAGGCACAGAAATGGAACAGAAAGACCCTTTCCTGTTCTTCCGTCTGCCTCCTGGCTTCACCACGGTGACTGGAGGGAATCTCCCAGGAGGCTCCAGCGGGTCAGAAAAGGTGGCACTGCTCAGTCAGATGGGCTTGGGTTGAATCCCTGCTCCACCGCCAACTAATTGTATGACCTTGAATAGATTATCAAAACTCTCTGAGACACAGAGTCTTCATTAACGAGGTGGTAGCCTCACAGGCTGTTTAAGGAGATGAATAAGATGCCTGTGTAAACACACCTGGCACAGCAGCCAGCCAGCTTTCTTCCCACTGCCCCTCCCTCCTGGCCTCTCCCGACGTGGATTAGGAACTCCCAGAGTTGGTGTGGAATCTCATCCTGTATTACCAACCCTCACTCTTTCCCAGGCTATATCTGAATGGCTCAGGGTTTGAGGCTATGTTGCAGAAGTTCACAGGCAAAACTAAAAACCTTGATAGCCAGCCTCCCTCGAGGAAGATCCTTATGTTCATGGTGGGGGCATTCATAGAAGACGTACTGGTCTCCATTGACCTGAAGTTTCGTTCTGGAGAAAGTGGCATGAAACCCATACCACACTAAAGGGAACAAGAGTTGGCCAAACCAACTGACAATAAAAAAAACCTCAAGCTCAGTTTTTTTCTAGCTTCAGAAAACAGAAAATTAAATATAGGTGAATCATTTCTGCAAATTAGAGCTTAAAGATAGTACTTTGCTTTCTCCCCACTGAGACTGATAAGCAGAAGTTTGGGCCCTTGGTATCAGCTTCATACTGGCAATAAACCTAGTATAATCCATTAATAACCCAGCTCTGAAGCTCTTCCCCTCAGAACTTTCAGCAATAAAATAATAATAATAATAATAAAACCAGGGAGGCAAGGGTGAAGCAATCCAACTTATTTCATTATCTTGGATTTTACACGTCTTGTTTGCTAGCTTAATAAGGGATGCTATAATCTTCTATGATATCAACATCCTTTTTTATTGCACTAGATGGTAGGGGAATTGCCCCCAAATTAATAAAAACCATATGCTGGGTTTTGATTAGAGATCACTTTGGAATAAGGATTGATCTGGTTTGGGAATGAGAATAAGCTTCTCTCGCTCCTTTTCTTTTTTAATCATATGCCTTTCACAGTCCCTCTTGTCTCCTTCCCACCCCCACCTTTGCCTTTATCTGCAAAACCAGGGTAAGAAAAAGGTCTTCTAAATCTCTGGTGTATATATTTGTTAACAAAACTTGCATTGTCATCTGAGCTATTGGCCCATCCAATCCTGTCTCTATTGCACTGGGGATAGTAACAACAGCACTTCCTGGTTGTGTCTGAATGTGTTGGGACAGCTGATATACGTGATGAGATTGGTCCTCTGAGCATGTGATGTGTGGCATTGGCAGGGACCCATCCCTCGAATCTCTAGAGAAAACGGGAAAATTCTTCACATAGCAGTAGAACGTAGAAAGTCTCCCAATTTGCTAGCCGCAACCCATCTAAGCAGATGTTCTCAAATTTTACGATGCTTCTTTTCAACAACATGAGTCAGTGAAACCTACCAACAGCCAAGATGGTCCACTTTCAAAAATTCTTTCCTTTAGTCTCCACTTCAGAGTATGGGACTACTATGGAATACATAAAAATACCTGGGAAACTTGTTAAAACTGATGGATCCTGTCTCTAAAAATGTACTTTCACTAGGTTTGTGGTTGAGCCAGGGATCTGCATTTTTAACCTGTGCAGAAGGTAATTCTGATATAGATGGTCTCCAGACCACCCATGAAGAAACACTACCCTTACAAGGGACCTTCAAAATATCTCAGCTGTGGGACTTCCCTGGCGGTCCAGTGGTTAAGACTCCGTGCTTCCACTGCAGGGGGCAAGGGTTCGATCCCTGGTCGGGGAACTAAGATCCCACATACCACACAGCCAAAAAAAAAAGACAAAATATCTTAGTTGTGTTTAAGAGCTTTCTCTCTGGAATAAAAATGCACTAGGTACAAATCCCAGCTGTGCCATTTACTAACTATATGATACTGGCTATATATTTAGCTAACCACTCTTAACCCAGCTTCCTCTCCTAGAGAATAAAGATAATACCTATATCATAGTGTTGGTGTAAGGATTAAGTGAAATACTATATAAACAATGCTAAGCACTGGGCCTGGTGATTATAAGCATTCTGTATAGAAAGCTATTCCTAAGGAAAAATGTTCCAAAGGGAGCATCAAAGAGTTAGCTGCTGTCTTGCTGTTAAGTTGATTTTATATCACAAAAACTATGGGAATAAACCAAGAGGAATATTGGTCTTACAGAGATTAGTGGTAGAGATTTGAAGAAAGTGAAGGTTAACAAATTATAAAAGAATGATAGTAAGATTATGAAAGGTGATACAGTGAGTGGAGCTGTACAAGTTTCACAACTGTTTTCAGTTGTAAGCTGGAGGGTTATATCATGTTGGGTGGAAGTGTGACTTAGCTGATGTCTTGGTTTGGAGATTAAGTGTGATTTAAGGAGACGTGTATGGGTGCCATGTTGACAAGAAGTAGACTGTGAGAGCTTTTTGATGCGTCAGCTTAGCTAAGCTACAGCCCCCACTTATTCAATCAAACACTAATCTGGGGCTGCTGTGAAGGGATTTTATAAATGTAATTAAAGTCCCCAATCAGTTGACCTTAAATTAGAGAGACTGTCCTGGTAGGCCTGGATTAATCAGTTGAAAGGCCTTAAAAGCAGGCTGAGGCTTTTCTTAGAGACAAGAGATTCTCGCCTATAGAAAACAGTTTCAGCCTGTGGAGTTCTAGGTTATCTGTGATGGTCCCTTCCTGAGAGCCTGCCCTATAGATTTTTGGATTTGTTTAGTCATATCCATTGTGTAAGCCAATACCTTGTACTAAATCAATATCTGTATATCTATATCTATACACACATATCACACATAAATATACATACATATATAGTCCATACATCTAAATCAATCCGTATGTATAAACCTGTCCTTCTATCTATCTACCTCCCTACCTATCATCTCCTACTGGCTCTGTTTCTCTGGGTGGACCTGACTGATACAACTCTTTACCTGGTCCATGTTGTAGAAACTGGATTTAAAGTAGAATCAAATTACATGACTTATAAATAGACACCCTCCCCCGCCCCTTTGCCAGTGTCTAACAGGAGAGATGAGAAATGTCTCTTTTGCCTTTAAAGTGGTTTATTTTTTTCAAATGGTTTTCTAGAACCACAGCTGGGAATCCTGTCATAAGTACTAAGGAAATAACAAGTGCCTTGGATTTTTTTTAAATCACTCTATCTCTCAGTAATCTAAAGAAATTTGCAGATTTTATCCTAATATAACTCTGGAAATATCTCCGTGAGTGTGTTAAGGGCAAGCATTATTAGTCTCATCCTAGAGATAAAGAAACTAGAGAGTAGAGAAGGGACCAGCCTTTCTCAAGTTGACTCAGCAAGTCAGCAGGTGAGACCCAACAAAACCGGGGAGATTAATTGCCAAACTCTCAAACCTTGTTTGTCACTGATTTGTGAAGGCAAATTAAAAAAAGGAAGCAAGGAAGAAGGGGAGGGAGGACAAAAAGGTACCTCACTTTGTTTGAGGAAGCAATGTTAGAAAGAGTCACTCATAGACAATGGATTTTAAGGAGAGAAATCCAACAGGTTATCATTAAAATGTATACTACTGGAGAAATGTAGTTGCTTGAAGAGAGTTTTCCAGTGCACTGTGGAGTTCTTTTTTTTTTCAAAGTGTTAACATCTTATTACAATTATGCTTCTGTTTTTTCCCCTAAAATGCATAGGGGAAAACGTCTGAAAGGGCATACACCAAAATGTTAAGAGTAATTGTAGGTGAATTTCATCTTGTTTTTGCTCCTCTGTCTTTTCTCAATTTCTCTATTGAATATATATACTTGTGTTACTTGTATTTTTT
The DNA here is from genome assembly GCF_965194805.1 of Balaenoptera borealis. Lineage (NCBI taxonomy): Eukaryota > Metazoa > Chordata > Mammalia > Artiodactyla > Balaenopteridae > Balaenoptera > Balaenoptera borealis. The sequence goes on from NC_138863.1 coordinate 31,816,076, forward strand.
AAAGATTTGTTAAACAAATGTTCTATTTTCTTGTGATGCTTATTACTCTATTGTAATTCAAAGAAGAAGCAATTAGACATAGGGACCTAATACTTCAGCTGCTTCAGTGTGCCCAAGCATCAGCTGTAAGCTTGATAGATGCCAGTTCCTGGGTTCCTCACCACTACCCCTCCAGAGCTTCTGATTGAAGAGGCCTGGGAAAAGCCGCAGAATCAACAGTTCTAACAAGCTCTCATGGTGATTCCATTATAGCCAATCCAGGGATACTTTGAGAAACGCTCTGATATCCATTACTCCTTATTGAGAGGACGTCTCTTCTAAGGTTACAAAACGCTCAATGTATTGAATATGGGTAAATGTGGGAAAACCAAGTGTCACCTTGGTCTGCCTCCAAGTAACTGAAAGCATTTTTAAGAGTTCTGAATAAAACATGCCCTCACAGCTGTAGCCTCGGGCCCCAACTCCTCACTTCTGCATCTCTACATTTGTGCCAAGCACATTTTGCCATCCAAAGAGTGGTCCACAACCAGCAGCATCTTATTACCTGGGAGCCTGTTAGAAATGCAGAATCTCAGATCCCACCCCAGACCTACTGAACCAGAACCTACATTTTAACAGAATTCAGAAGCACTGGACTGAAAGACCTAGAGCCACCAGAAATGAGGGTCACAGCCCCCAGTTACAGACTCTCCAGACAGCCCCCTACTCAGAATCCCTGTGGACAGATTCTCAACGGGCACAGCAAATGCTCCTTGACCACCAAAGGGCGCGCCTGCAGGAGCCTGACCTTGGTCTGGGGTTCAGAGGCCAGGTCAAGGACATCCTTCCTGTGTTAGAAGTGCCTGTTGTCTTTGTCTCAGGCCAGCCAACTTCCTCCGGTGGCCTCCCTCATTCAACCAGCCAGAGAGCTAAAGGCCGCCCTTCAGAGCAAGGCCCTGTGACTAAGCAGGCTCGGTCCATTCATTTCCTTAGCCCCCTCCTTCCCGCCTTCTAGAAAAACTCAGACAGTTTAGGTCATCCTTACCATCATATTAATAAGTGTGGCAGTGGGAGGGCAGAAACACAGGAAAAGACCAAGACAGAAAGAAAAAAACAAAAACCAACACCACACACACACACACACACACACACACACACACACACACACACACACACACAGAGCACACACAGACTCTAGTCTCTGCAAAGCCGGATATTTCTTTTTCTTGCCTAGCAGGATATGGCATCTCTGGCATATTTTTTTCCTCCTATTTGTGCTCTTTTCTCTTTTCCTTTTTAAATAGACACATTTCAAATGTCAGTGGGTGATAGCAGGGCCAAGTCAAATTGGATTCAGGAGACCGAATAGCTAAAGTGTTTGATCTTTGCAGCTGCCTCTTCAAGGGAGGCTCCGGGAGACTGACCAATGGGGGAGAGCGGCCGATAAGCTCAAGTGGGCATTTATTGTGCTAACTCGGGCTCCCTCTCAGTTTAACCTTTATTTACAGACTTGAACTGAAATGGTTAGACTTGAAAAGAAAAGTAGTCTTTCCCCCTCTTCCCCCTCTCCCCTTCCCCTATCCCCAGAGGGGATGGAAAAGAATCAAGGCAGAGGTTAAGTGAGGGAGACAATAAAAAAGGAGGGAGTCCTTATCTAAAATCTGAGTGATTGACAGTGAGTGGCAGCTCTGTGGCCAGTTTTCGTTTTTTTACACCTTCCTCCAAAAATCCCAAGAGAGAGACTCAGCCATATTGGTCCCTACCTTTCCAAGTCAGCCAAATGGAAATTAGACCCCAAACATGTCGCTGCCCCCAGAGGGGACAAGGCTAATCAGATATCCTCTCAGAGGGACTGAGTGTCCAGGGACATCTCATATTTTCGCCACGTAATTCAGACTTAACTTGCCTAAAGCCTTACTGAATCTTGTCATCACAGCAGCCATGTAAAAATTATATCTGCATGCCATGTGGAGCTGTAAATCCCGGGGCTGTGTTCTCAGTCATTCCATATTTCAAGACAGGGAAGCTTATTTCTACAAGGCCATTAATAACCGAAGTCACTGGATAAGTAAGGAGAAAAGTTTGTGTCTACCGTTGGTGCCCTCACAGATCCCTCTTGGGGACGGGAGGGAGCTTGTGAGGTACAATGTTTTCATGGGACCTGCAGCTGGAGCAGTGCTGTGATCCAGCAGAACGTCCGCGGAAGGAGGCTCCAGTGTCCATGTCTGAATGGAAACAGGAGGTGCTTCTGTGTTTTGCAGAAGAGACTGAATGGCCTTTCAGTTTTAAAGTGACCCTGGGAATCATCAAAGTTTGCCTGAGGGCAAAGGGAGCTTGAGGAAGGGAAGAGGACCACCAGGCCAGAGCATGTAACAAGGATGGAGTTGAAGATGTTAGGATCTGAAGAAAAGGCTAAGACTTCTTGGGTAGATCAGTAAGGCCAGGTGAGCCAGGCCAGAATACCGGACAAAAAGAAAGGTCTGTGTGACTTGGCCCAGCCTTCCCCAGACCCCGCATGGAGACTGGAAACCAAGACAGGCTCTCCCAAGGTCAGTCCCACACCCTCCTTGCCCCGCCCCCTCAAGACTCACAATGCTGAAGCCTCGGAATGGCCAGATGTTAAGGAGAGGGTAAGAAAGAACAGAAGACAAAAGAAAGGCAGAAGAAGGGAAAGAGGGGGGGGGGGAGAGAGAGGGAGAGGGAGAGAGAGAGAGAGAGAGAGAGAGAGAGAGAGAGAGAGAGAGAGAGAGAGAAGCAACAGAGGAAAAAAAAAAGAGAGAAAAAAATCTATTTAACTTGCCTAACCTGGGGCTTTCCAGCTTTATTAGACTAGGAAATCATTTTCCCCTCATAACATCTGTGATCATTACACTGATTTACATGGATTTCACATAAGTATCCCTAAGGAACCCACTTTGGGGAATTAATTCTGCAGCTTATCAACATTTTTTCTTACATTTATTCTAAAAAGTATAGTGGAATATATCAATTTTATTTTAAGCAGGATGTGCACACTTATGTGTGTACCTTTAGGTCACTTAGCTCAAATTCTCACACAGTGTGTTAAATTTCCCCATAACAACTGCTCAGTTAAATATCAAGTACTAACCAGTTTACATTAAAGTGTGAAATACATAATTTACATTAAGCTATAAAACACATTAATTAATGTTTCTGCATGCCCCATTTATTCTGTGTGTGGGCTATTTTCAAGGTTAAATATTTAATTAAAGCTTGTATTGACCAGAGGTGTTCCCCCTGAAAATGTTTGCTTAGCCAGGGATAGCAGACCTTGGCAGCTCTGGCCTAGCTTCTCCCACTCTCAAGCTGTGTGACCTTTGACAAGTCCGTTAGCGTCTCTGGGCCTCGGTTCCTTCAGTGGCAGGATGAGAGTATTGAACCATATAATCTCTAAGGCCTATTCAGCATCAACATTTATATTTCAAAACCCTCACCACAGCAAACCTCACTAACCATTACTGCCTCTCTATGATCTAAATACTAGACTTGTAAAATGTGAACAGATTTAATTTACTAAAAGCCTCTAATCAAGACCAAAACCTTTTACTTAAACAATTAGAAAACAATTAGCTGGGGAAATAAAAACAATTTTAATTTGCTAAATGGGCTTCCTCCCTCCTAATAGATATGGATAAGACCCTAACTAATGCTTCTGACCACATGGAAGCCACACGGGCATCGCTGAGTCTATGGGCAGAGGCGAGGGCTGGCTCGATTTTCTATTAGGGAAGTGAAAGGCTCTCGCATTAACCTCAGCCTTTTTGCAGTGATTCATGTTTAGACATATGCCTAATGTTTTCGGGCCTTAGTGCTCCCTAATCATTGATCTAGCCTGATGCCTACACACAGATGGATCTTGCACAAGCCCAAGACCATGCACACCTTTGTCATCATGCCTCTCAAACCACTGTGAATTTCTGTGCCTCTCCGCAAGACCAAACCCCTTGAACATGCTTCTAAGTACACTGCGATACCCAACAAGAGCCTTTTTAATTAATGAAACGTGAGAGCATCTGGCCCCAAATTCCAGAAAATTTCAGCTAGAAAATTGCTTGATTACATGGCGCTCAAAGGGATCAATCAATAGGCAAATCTTCCCTTTTCACCATTACACAATAGCGGTAATAGAGACTACACTTCATAAACTGTGTTTATTTAATAGAAAGTAATTTTTCTTTCAATTTGTACCACAAAATGGAGTATTCTCCATTTTAGAAGTTCATTCAGGCAAGTTCCTCTCATTGTTTTGGTTCCTTTACCTCATCCTCTTTGAAGTACACGTATTTTAATCTTGGGCAAGTCATTCCATCCCTCTCAGCTGCCGTACAGCAAAACAAAGATTTGCACCATCTCCATTTTAGAAGCTCTTTTAGTTTTCATTTTGCCTTCACTTATTCTCTCAAAATACATATATTTTCATCTTGGGCAAGTTTCTCACTGCTCTGGGCCTTAGCTTTCTCTTTGGTGAAATGAGAAGACAGATTCTCTGTGATCCCTCAAGCTCTACGGAAAAGAGTGTGATGGAGTGATTTATCATGCAAACATTGGGAGCTGGGGAACTGGCTTGTTTTTCTTTTGTCTCCCTTTTTATATTACTTTTCTGCCCATTTCCAACTTTTCTTAAATTTTCCTCTCCTTTTTCTTCCTCTCTGTCCTACAGCACAGATTGAGCTCAAGGAAGGCTAAGAGGGTTAACTTTGAATCGAGACCACTCGCATGTGAAGAGCAGCTCTATAACTCACCATGTGTATGGCCTGGAGCAAATCTCTGAGGCCCTTTGAGCCAGTTTCCAAGTCCATAAGAAGTAGTGATGATGGGAGAAGCACCTGTCTCACAGAACCATTGGGAGGATTCAGTGGCTTAGCTCATGTGAAGTAGTTAAAACAGTGTCTGGCTCAATAAATGTTGGCTTTTGTCATTCAGTTGGGACAAGACTGTTGGGTTGGCCATTGAGAAGTTAGCTTGCATGAGTAGGAGTTCAGGAGAACTTCTGGTGGAGAGAGGAGGTTTGAGGGAGCCAGGGATGCACGCGTGGGAGGGAGACCCTCAGGTGGGGAGGTCAGCCAAGCATCTGTTTCAGGAGTGGGCCCCTCAGTCAACCTCACAGAGGCCCATGGAGAGAGAGGATGCAGCCAGCAATGCGATGTGAGGACACACAGAGCTACTTTGAGGCTAGACAAAGCATGACTCAGAGTGAAAGAAAAGGAAGTCTTCCTGATACTTCTGCACAGAACATGAAATTACTCTTGTGCACTGAGGCCTGAAGAGAACCCAAGAAGGATGGACACCACAAGGATGGGAACTTGAGGGGCAACCTGAGAAAATGCCACCAGGACAGATATCAGCTCTCCCAGGGAGGACTCCACCCCCCAGGGGCACTGAGGAACTACATAAGCAGGGACATCATGGTGGGCAGAAGCTGTATGTACATGAGCCAAGGGTGAGAGCAAGAGAAATGCTCCCTGAGGTCTCTCTGATTTTCGGGGGGGGGGGGGATTCGCACAGGGCTGAAGTCCTCACATATTGGTGAGGGAGCACGGGTCAGTGAAACTGGGGCCCACAGGTGTCCATGCATCCATGAGGATGGGAGAATCTCAGGTAGCACTCGGGGTAAGAAGTTTGCTGTTCCTGAGCTAGACACACATCAGCACGTAAACTGCATAGTAACTGTAGCCTTCACCACTGGAATCACAGCTCTCACTTTTTCTGAACTAAATATCAGAATACCTGATGGAAATGTCAGCTTGCCAACTGAATAAAGCCAACTGAAAAATGTGACTTGAAACTGCAGCCAAGTCAGCTTGCTAACCTTTCACCCCTGAATTAGGCCAACATGACCTCCTGGGTGCAGGCAGTGATGGACAAGCTCAGTGGTCTCCTACAGAGAGAACTCTCACCTTTGGGTGAGAGCAGAGCCATTAGGGATCCTCCTGTAGGCAGGCAGGTCTGAAGATGGAGGGGCTGGGCTGGGCATGCCTGGGTCCTTCTTCCAAACTTACTAAGTCAGGGGAAGGAGAGAAACCAGGAGTGTCACTCAAAACTCTCTCCATGTAGAAACACGAAAGTAGGGAGGTGATGTGCTCCCCTTTTCTACCCTACCTGGGGTCACAAACTCAAATGCTTCCAGTATGATAGTGTGACTATGTGAATGTACAGGAGTGTAAGAAGATCAAGACCAGCAGTGGGCAGAGGTAGGGTCTGGGAGAAGATGGGGCAAGGGCAGAGGTCATGTTTAGGGAACAGGAGCAGCCAAGGCCCACCCAAGGTGGCACCCCTACTCGACTCTGACCAACTGTAGGGCCAGGTGTGGTTGAGCTTCTTAAACAGTGAAACTTCCTGATTGTTAAATGATGACACAGAATTCAACCTCACACAGCCCATCCGAGAGCTGCCAGCTTGTGGCCTATTTTATAGTAACCAGGTAATGGCCTGGGAAGGGATGGATTTCAGGGATAATGGAAAACCAAGCCTGAAGGCATTTGCTCTCTCATATAAGGGCAGAAGAGAAAGGAGGGAGATTTCCTGAACAATAAACAGGAGGAGCCCAGGGCACTGGGGCCCAAAAACAGGGTCTCATAGGGACTACCAAGACCAGGGCATCTGAGAGATTGTTTTGTGGCCCCAGTGGCGGGATTATAGCCCTCGATCCATAAATATAGGAGGATGAAAGGGCTCCCATCCAGGAAAGAGGGAGATCCTGCCAGAATCTGCCTTGTTCTCCAAGCCCACGCCCTCCACTGTTCTCAGTCCCTTCAAATGCCTAAGGAGAGGCAAACCCAGCAGCCAAGTGAGTCACCCGGTCTGGAAGGACTTTTCTTCCATCCTTGCTTCCCTTTGGCTCCCTTCCCCTCACTAGTTGTTTCCAGGGCCGGCGCTGGGGACAGACACCATCCAAAGACCTGCTCTGTCCCCCCCTCCCCCTCTTGAATGGGCCTCACAAGCTGCCCTGTGTTGCTAGTGCCCATTCATCTGGAACTAGCTGTTCACAGCCCCAGCTAAAAAGCCCTTTCATCCACTCATTATCCCTCCACCAAAACCTCAAAGAGGAGGAGACTTCAAAGTATCAGGGCCGAGTTTGATTTCCAGTCTGCAGCAGCTCTCCCGCAAGCAAAGGCAGGAGGGAAAAGTAGCCCCACTGTCCTCAGGGTCTACCTCGGACGGCGGAGTTGTCATCTGTCCGTAGTAACACCCAGTGTGCTGTGTCCCTTCCGTTTATGGATCCTTCCATGATTGTGTCTATTAGAGAAACAAAGGCTTCAAAGGAAGGCTCTCCCACAGTTCTGAACAGCCCCCTTGCTCTGTGGAGAATCCCCTTCTAGCAGCATGAGCTGAAATGTTCTGTCTTAGAGCTCCCAGTGAGTTGGGTCTTGAAACGAAGAGGCCCCTGGCACAGCTCCTGGATTTCTCCATCTTATCCTCCTCTTCCTCCTCTGATTTCATTCCTGATCAGAACCATATTTCTAAGAGTAGATCTAAAACAGGGCTCTGAACAGCAAGTAGAATGGCAAAGTGGTCATTTCCCCATCGTGATCTTAAGGGTCATGCCAAAGCCACCTGGTCTTTTTTTTTTTTTCTGGTCTTTAAATTGAGGTTGGGATGTACTTTGTAGTTTATGGATCTTTGAACATTTGTCGTATGGTCCTCAAGTCCCAGTAGAACTAAACGTAAACCAGGGTTTCTTCCTTACTCCTCATCACCACCTCACTTTCTTTAATGAGAGATGTCCAAGTTGGCTGGCAATATTCCTAGACAGAAACGTATTCTCAGTTTGCCAACTGCCGAGACCAAACATTAATGAAAAGTCTTGTGAAGCTTTGAGCAGGTGCATACAAGCTGTCCACAGGATGACCTTAGGCCTCTGGAATCTTAAGCAACCAATGTATGAGCTGTTTGGTAAACTGAGACTTGAAGGTAGCCAGTCACTAAGAGGAATTTACTATGCACCTCACGAGCCAACTAAAGACTAGAACACAGACTTTTGACTTATTTAGTGTATTTGTACCCGCTCCAACCCCACCCCATCCCCCATCCTAAATCTAGCCCTTACAATTTCTGCTTGGGAATACCCACTGAACTTGAATTGAATTATGTGGCTCTCTTTTGCCACAAAACAGTTGCTATTTACTTCTAGCACAAGCTAGAAATGCCTTGAGTCGTTAAGGGCATTCAGCACTATTACTCTCTGCCCATGGCTTCAACCACTGGTGCTTCTCCATTAAAGATAGCCGTTCTGTCCCTAGGAGTCCAGCCAGGCCCAAGGTGAAGGGAAGGTCTCCATGTCCCCATCTACTGCTATTGCCTTTACTCTCATACCAGCTTGGGTGATTTGACATGAGGTGACTCTAGAAGCCCTTAGCTCCAAGACTTAGATTGACAAGAGTGCCTCGTGCATTTCATGAGCTGGCAAGCAGTTCCCTTCTGCTTCTCAGCGAGTGTGTCCAAGCCAGGTCTAAACCATCATTTGATAAGTTTAGAGCTTAGACTTATGAGTGGGTGGGACTAGAGTCTATGTTCTCAAATAGGTGTGGAAATTGGGTGTTCAGCTCAGCGGTGGGTCTGGGGGGACACTCAAAATCACCAGATAGACATTGCACAATGTTCTGATAATTTTATTCAAAGACTTATTCTTGGAAGAAGACTTCATTACAAGTTTAGAATGAAAAAGGCTTCATGAATTTTTAAGCTAGAATCTGAGCCTTGATCAAAAAAGAAAACTACAGGCCAATATCTTTGATGAAGATAGATGCAAAAATTCCCAACAAAATATTAGCAAACCAAATCCAATAACACATAAAAAAGATCATACACCACAACCAAGTGGGATTCACCCTAAGTTCACAAGGATGGTTCAACATATGCAAATCAATCAATGTGATATACCACATCAACAAAAGACAAAAACCACATGATCATCTCAATAAATGCAGAAAAAGCATTTGACAAGATTCAACATCCATTCATATAAAAACTCTTACCAAAGTAGGTATAGAGGGAACATATCTCAACATAAAAAAAGCTGTTTATGACAAACCCACAGTCAATATAATACTGAACAGTGAAAAGCTGAAAGACTTCCTGCTAAAATCTGGAACAAGACAAGGATGCCCACTCTCACCTCTTCTATTCAACATAGTATTGGAAGTCCTAGCAACAGCAATCAGACAAGAAAAAGAAATAAAAGGTATCCAGATTGGAAGGGAAGAGGTAAAATTGTCATTATATGCAGATGGCTTGAAACTATATATAGAAAACCCTAAAGACTCCACACAAAAACTACTAGAACTGATAAATTCAGCAAGGTAGCAGGATACAAGATTAACATACAGAAATCGCTTGCATTTCTTTACACTAACAATGAAATATCAGAAAGGGAATGTAAAAACACAATAACTTTTAAAATCTCACCCCCAAAAATAAAATAATTAGGAATAGACCTGACCAAGAAGGTGAAAGACTTATGCGCTGAGAACTATAAAACATTAATAAGGGAAACGGAAGATGATTCAAAGAAATGGAAAGATATCCCATGCTCTTGGATTGGAAGAATTAATATTGCAAAAGTGGCCATACTACTCAAAGCAATCTACAAATTTAGTGAGATTCCTATCAAATTAACCATGACATTTTTAACAGAACTAGAACAAATAATCCTGAAATTTATATGGAACCATAGAAGACCCAGAATTGCCAAAGCAATCCTGAAGAAAAAGAACAAAACAGGAGGCATAACCTTCCCAGACTTCAGACAATGCTATAAAGCTACAGCAATCCAAACAGCGTGGTATTGGCACAAAAACAGACATATGGATCAATGGAACAGAATAGAGAGCCCAGAAATAAACCCACACACCTGTGGTCAATTAATCTTCAACAAAGGTGGCAAGAATATACAATGGGAAAAAGACCGTCTCTTCAGCAAGTGGTGTTTGGAAAGCTGGACAGCCACATGTAAATCAATGAAATTAGAACACACCCTCTCACCATACAGAAAAATAAACTCAAGATGGCTTAAAGACAAACATAAGACATGACACCATAAAGCTATGAAGAGATCATAGGCAAAACATTCTCTGACATAAATTGTACCAATGTTTTCTTAGGTCAGTCTCACAAGGCAATAGAAATAAAAATAAAAGTAAACAAATGGGACCTAATCAAATTTACAAGTTTTTGCACAGCAAAGGAGACCATAAACAAAACGAAAAGACAATCCACAGAATGGAAGCAAATATTTGCAAATGATGTGATCAATAAGGGCTTAATTTTCAAAACGTACAAACAGCTCACACAGCTCGATATCAAAAAAAGACAAACAACCCAATCAAAAAATAGGCAGAAGATCTAAATAGACATTTCTCCAGAGAAGACATACAGGTGGCCAAAAAGTAAATGAAAAGATGCTCAACACTGCTAATTATTAGAGAAACACAAATCTAACCTATAGTGAGGTATCACCTCACACCAGTTAGAATGGGCATCATCAGAAAATCTACAAACAACAAATGCTGGAGAGGGTGTGGAGAAAAGGGAACCCTCTTGCACTGTTGGTGGGAATGTAAATTGATACAGCCACTGTGGAGAACAGTATGGAGGTTCTTCAGAAAACTAAAAATAGAATTACCATATGATCCAGCAATCCTACTCATGAGCATATATCCAGACAAAACTCTAATTCAAAAAGATACATGCACCCCCATGTTCATAGCAGCACTATTCACAGTAGCCAAGACATGGAAACAACCTAAATATCTATTGACAGAGGAATGGATAAAGAAGATGTGGTACCTATATACAATGGAATATTACTCAGCCATAAAAAAGAATGAAATAATGCCATTTGCAGCAACATGGAGGCAACTAGAGATTATCATACTAAATGAAGTAAGTCAGAAGGAGAAAGACAAATACCAAATGATATGACTTATATGTGGAATCTAAAATATGACACAAATGAACCTATCTGCAAAACAGAAACAGATTCACAGACCTGGAGAACAGACTTGTGGTTGCCAAGAGGAAGGGGATTGGGGGAGGGATGGAGTGGGAGACTGGGGTTAGCAGATGTAAGCTATTATATATAGAATGGATAAAGAACAAGATCCTACTGTACAGCACAGGGAACTGTATTCAGTATCTTGTGATAAACCATAATGGAAAAGAATATATAAAAAAAATGAATGTATATATAAGTATAACTGAATCACTTTGCTGTACAGCAGAAATTAACACATTGTAAATCAACTATATTTCAATAAAAAAATAATTAATTATTTTTAAAAAAAGAATTTGAGTCCTGAAAGATGTTTTCTTGACTGAAGCTGAAGATCCAAGCCAAACACTTCCACCTCCAGGCCAGCTCAGCTACTTTGATTTGCTCCAGGGTTAGAAGTCTGGGAAACCTTGATAATCAGGATGATCATTAAAATCTGTTCCAGCTCTTGGATTCTAAATGTACCTTCTCCTTTCTTTCCTGGGGCACTTATTTTTTCCAGAGATGAGACAAAGATATTCCATTAGGTGAAAACTACTTCTCCCCATGTTCATGCTGTACCATCTAAACCAAAAGCCACCCTGATGAGACACTGTGAGAACTGTGGATTCAAGGACACATAAAGCCCTGGGTGGTGAGTGCCCAAGGTCACTGGAACCCGGGGTTCAGTTCACCATCATCGGATACCACTTCATGCAGAGCCACCACTTCTAGCTGTGTGACCTCAGGCACATCCCTTAACCTTGGCTGCATCTCAGCTTCCTCATCTGTAGAATGGGGATAATGATAACAGAATGCACCTCATGTGGCTGTCAGAGGATTGCATGACTCTGTATGAAGTGCTTAGAGCAGTGCATACATCAAGTTCTACAAAAGTGTTTTGATGAGTAAATAAAATTTATTTTGGACCTGTTCCTTTCTCAAGATATTTTCAAATCTTTAGTTCCAATAAAAAGCCTGCCCTTATTTACTGTGCCCACCAGAATTCCCACAGCAATTATTATATGGATGAGTGGTAGGACAGAGTTCTTACTCCCCACTCACCATCTGCATTTTTTCCTCTCCTTACAGGTGGTGAGGTGGAGAATTTGCGTATCAGCTTGTGCTAGTTATTCTAAGCAAGGCTGCCCATATTAGCAAGAGAAAGATGTGTTTGACTTATAGATGCTTGTGATAGGCCTGAATAATGGCCTCCTAAAGATGTCTACATCCTAATCCCCAGAACCTGTGAATATGTAACATTATATGGCAGATGTGATTAAGTTAAGGAATTTGAGATGGGGAGATTATCCTGGATGATCCTGGTGGGCCCAGAGTAATCACCATGATCTTTATAAGAGGAAGGCAGGAGGTCAGAGAGGAGAGAAGATGCCATACTGCTGGCTTTGAAGATGAAGGGACGGGCCACAAATCAAAGAATGGAGGCAGACTTTAGAAGCTGGTAAATGCAAGGAAACAGATTCTCCCCTGAAGCCTCTAGAAAAAGTGCAGCCCTGATTTTAGACTTCTGTCCTCAGAACTATAAGATAATAAATTCGTGTTGCTTTAATACACTAACTTTTCATTAATTTGTTACAGTAGCAACAGGAAAATAATACAACGCTCTACACTAAAGTTTTTCTCCAGATGGAACCTGGAAAGTTCAGAGGCCCTGACCTTGCAGCAAGATGCCCAGAGAGAACCATAGCACAAGTGCAGAAACAACTCAAGAAGACAACTTTTTTTAAAAGAAAGATTTGGCATCATCCTCTGGACTCCGTTTTGTGATCAACTAAGAAAGACATCATTTGCCATCTGGTCACAAATTGTACCTGCAGGAGTTTCCAAACATAGCAGGAAATTTTTTCCTTAGAACATACTTGAGAACTTCTCATTTTTCCTTTGTGTCATTTCTTCCATTGTTTTTGTTGACTGTTACCTAAATCTTTTATTTACATTTTTACATATTTATATAATAGTACTGACAACTATCATGTATCACAAGTCTTCTATGTATCAGGAACTGGCCAAAGCATGTACATGAATTCATTCATTTAATCTCCACAATAACCTTGGAAGTATATACTGCAATTATGCCCATTTTACAGGTGAGGAAACTGAGGCATTGAGAGAATCAGTAACTTTCCCAAAATGGCACAGCTAGGAAGAGTGCGAGCCATCCTTCAAAACCAGGTCATGTGGCTCCAGAGTCCATGAGCCTAACTGCTGTGCTACCTTGTCCCTCATAACAATGAGCTTCCTAAGGGCCAAGACCCAGTCTTATTTTTGCAGTGTTTTTACCTCCCCCACTTCCATCCTGCCATGCCTAGCACATTTATTGAGCTCCTATTATTGCTAACACTGTGGTAGACACGTCCACTTATATTACTTCACCTAATCTCTACTATAACTTCAAGTGCCTTGTCCAAGGCCCTACAAATACTAAAGTGGGAGAACACGAACTCCATGCTCTTTCCAAACCACCATGCTGAATTATAGAAATCAGAGCACTTGAGTGCTCTCTCTGATTGGAGCCTTAGCTAGTCTGCTTATTACCAGCTGTGCCACTTGTGCCAATCACTTCACCATTTGGGCCTCTGTTACTTCACCTCAAAAAAACGGAGGTGATAAAACCTACCATTTCAAGCTCCTCCCGATGAGGCTTGTGGCACTTCACAGCTGGGAGACAGAGCTGCCTCCCCGCCAAGGCAGCAACAGGTTTCTGAGGCTGGCTGACGGACCAGAGCTCTGGAGGGCACTCTACCCTTTTCCCAGTGAAGTCCAGCTCTGGTCCTCCTTCCTTGCCTTCTCCAAAAGGAGCCACCATCCGGTTGGAGATGTTAGAGATTACTTCCTCCCTGGGAGCAGCATTGCATCACCCGCCCCAACTCCCGTACCATTCATTTGATGCAAATGCTGTTTCTCCCTCCCTCGCCCCCCCAACCAGGGTCTCATTGACACAGGCATCGGCAGCAGCATAGAGAGCCTCACTGTCAAGTGGGGATGGGGCAGGGGGCTAATGCCCTACCTGACCCTTTCCTTCACCAGGGCTCCAGACGCCTATCCAGGCACTGAAGGAAATTCGAAGATGAAACCTCCATAGGACCTTCTAGTTTGAAATGAGGGAGCGGGTCCCAGTGCCTGGGAAACAGACATGCCACCAGTTTCTACTACTTCTCCAACTCAATGATTAGGGAGAAAGGAAGCAGCCCAGAGCAACCTCCATCCTCAACTCCAGGAACCAGGAAAGATTCGCAGCTACCTACCAAATTATTTAAAACATAATTCAGGAGAGATCGGCCAAGATGGCGGGGGAGAAGGACCTAACCTCGCCTCCTCTCACGGGCACATCAAAATCACAACGCAGAATAACCACCGATGAAAAAGACCAGAGCCTACCAGAAAAGATCTTCTACAACTAAAAACATAAAGAAGAAACCACAACGAGACAGGTAGGAGGGGTGGACTCATGATATAATCAAATCCCTTTAACCCCTGGGGTGGGCGACACACAAACTGGAGAATATATTGCAGAGGTTCTCGCACAGGAGTGACAGTTCTGAGCCCCACGTCGAACTCCCCAGCCCAGGGCTCCTGCCCTGAGAAGACGGGGGCCCCAGAGCATTTGGCTTTGAAGACCAGCGGGGCTTACTTGCAGGAGCCCCACGGGACTGGGGGAAACAGAGACTTCACTCTCAAGGGTGCACACAAAATCTCATGTGCACTGGAACCCAGGACAAAAACAGTAATTTGATAGGAGCCAGACCTACCTGCTGGTCTTGGAGAGTCTCCCGGAGAGGCGGGGCAGCTGTGGTTCACGCTGCGGGCACTGGCGGCAGCCATACTTGGGAGCTCGTTCTTCCACGTGGATGCTGGCGTGCGTCAGGTGGGCTCCTCCTTCTCGCTCGTTAACACCAAATTAACGCCAAGACCTGGCGCTGCTCAACAGCCTGCAGGCGCAGGTGCTGGGATGCCTCAGGCCAAACAACTAACTGGGTAGGGCCACAGCCACAGACACCTGCAGACAGGTCGCCTAAAGACTTCCTGAGCCCACAGTCTCCTCTAGATACGGCCCTGCCCATGAGAGGGCCTAGGACCCAGCTCCCCCCACCAGTGGGCCAGCAGCAGTCCCAGAATCCCCTGCGTCCCGGCCCTGCCCGCTGGCGGGCCAACGCAAGCTTCAGGACACTCTGGACCCTGGACCCAGCTGTGTCAGGAACCACACCCTCCCCGCCCACCAGCGATCTGACACCAGCTCTGGGATCCCTGGGCCGTGCAGCCAGACTCCAGGAACCAGCTCTGCCTGCCAGTAGTCCGGCACTAACCCCAGGACCTGGCTTCACCCTCCAGTGGGGGGCAACAGCCCCAGAGTCTTCGGGACCCTGACTCCACCCACCAGTGAGCCAGCACTAGCCCCGGGGCCCCCTACGGTTCTACAAGCAGCCTCCTCGTGATCAGGCCCCACTAAACAGCAGCCAGCAGCATCCACACAAGGCAGGGCCTGGCAACCAACCAGACTAGGGGCCAACCAAGCCTACCAGACCACCCACATGGTCAGCCCACGGCAACAGAAGGACCCACGCAGCCCTCTTAGGGGAAATCCCTAGAGCGCTTCGCTTGGGTGATGAGAGGGGAGGGCACTGCTAGGGGGCACAGGCCATCTCCTGCAGAAGGCCACGTCTCCAAGGTCGAGAAACATAACTAACCCACCACATGCAGAAAAATACAAATAGCAACTTAGGCAAAATGAGGCGGCAGGGGAACACGTTCCAGATGAAGCAACAAGATAAAACCCCAGGAGAACTAAGTGAAGTGGAGATAGGCGATCTACCCAAGAAAGAGTTCAGAGTAATGATCATAAAGATGATCAAATAACTTGGGAGGAGAACGGATGCACAGAGCGAGAAGTTGACGTTTTTAACCAAGAGTTAGAAAATATAAATAACCAAACAAAGATGAAGAATACAATAACTGAAATGAAAAATACACTAGATGGAATCCACAGTAGACTAAATGATACAGAGGAACGGATCGGTGAGCTGGAAGACAGAGCAGTGGAAATCATGCCACAGAACAGAAAAAGAAAAAAAGTTTTTTTTTAAACGAGGACAATTTATGAGACCTCTGGGACAACATCAAGTGCACTAATATTTGCATTACAGGGGTCCCAGAAGGAGAAGAGAGAGAGAGAAAGGGGCTGAGACCATATTTGAAAACATAATAGCTGAAAATGTCCCTTAACCTGGGAAACGAAACATTCATCCAAGTCCAGGAAGCACAGAGAGTCCCATACAGGATTAACCCAAAGAAGAACACACCAAGATGCACTGTAGTTTTAAAATGACAAAAATTAGAGAATATTAAAAGCAGCAAGGGAAAAGCAACAAATAACATACAAGGGAGCTCCCATAAAGCTATCAGCTGATTTTTCAGCAGAAACTCCACAGGTCAGAAGGGAGTGGTATATTTAAAGTGATGAAATGGAAAACCCTGCAGCCAAGAATACTCTACCCAGCAAGGTTCTTGTTCAGATTTGATGGAGAGATCAAAATCTTTACAGACATAATTCAGGATTTTAAATTGTTTAGCTCTCTGGACATTATAATATGAAATTCTATGGCTTGCTTTTTGGACATTTTACTTTTAAACACATTTTCAGTTCTCATTATATGTGAATTAAAATAGAAGACTGCCTCTACCATATCAGGTAGGTGATTCATAGCTACTCGTGGACTTTACAAGGGCAGACTACAATCCCTTGGTTAAAACTGCTGTAGCAGGAGCAATATCGTCTGGCCCAGTGTTTCTCAGTGCTGGCTGCACATAGAATCACTTGGAGAGACTAAAGGAAATATCAATGCCCAGATCCCACCCTGACTAGGAAAATCAGAAAGTCTGAGGCCAGGCACAGGTATTTTTAAAAATTCCTCCACCGGTATTAATGGGCAGCCAGGATTGGAATTCCTGGTTAAGAGCTCAGTTTTTGGAATCAGAAAGACCCACATTATTACTCACTAGCTGTTTAGTAACAGGCAAGTCACCTGAGCATTCCTTGCCTTAGTTTATTCACCTGTGGGCCAATAAGTAGAGCAGCACTTCCCAATTTTTTTCATGTCATGGAAAACAGAGAAAATAAAAATATTTGTAAGAGCATCCCAGGAACTCTAGGAACCAGTAAACAAGTAAGGGGAGGCGACCTTCTCAGGTGCTTCGACTCTCTCAAGGGCTGAGGGGATCAATAGGCTGAGTGCCTATCCACACTCTGTCCCCTTCGAGGCGTGCCGGTTGGGAGGCTTTGCAGAGAAGAGGAAGTAGGGGGATTTTTACCCAGTCATCCCACCACAGACTATTCAAGCTAAAAGGGGACCTAAGAAAATGATCTGTTCTAACTCCTTCATTTCAAAAAGGAGGAAACTGAGGCTACAGGAGTGGGGTGACTCGCTCAAAGAGTTTGCCAGATCCGTATTGGGGATTGCCTTTGGTCAAAATCCAACCCCCAGCCAGGAGGTGCTTACCCTCCCTTTGATCACAGGGCAGCCATGAAACAATGCTTCCATGTCTTGTCAGGGGATCTGACTTGCATCACCCTGGCTGATTCACCACGTTGATTCCTCAGTCCCACGCTCTCCTTGCAGCCCAGGAGGCCGGCTGAGAGACAACTGTCTTAAAGCGTGGGTGCCCGTGCAGAATGACAGCAAGCAAGTTTCTTTGCTCTTTGCTTTTTCCTTTTCAATCTGAAAAGCTGCAGTCAATGAATGTGTGCAGAATTAAAGCCAGGAGTACGGGAACAGAGGTATAATCAGAGAGCCACTCAAGACTGACAAGTCCACAGCTCGGCATGTTGAAATCATTTGTCTAGCTGGAGGACTGTCTTCCCCCTTCAGGTTTATTTCAGTGGCGGGATGGTTGGGGTCTGGGGGAGCTGTTTGGGACCTGACACTTGAGCTGCTTCTGCACTGCTGATTTGTAACAGATGCTTGATTCTGGAAACGCTGGTTGCCCGGTTTACATGCAACTCAGAATTCCGTCCCCCGCCCACCCCCCTCAATTCCATTTCCCCATGCTGCGTGGAGATGAAAACCCCAAATGCAGAATAGAAAATGTGCTGGCGACAAAGAAAGGCCAAGAAGTCACGGGTTACACAGGTTTGGAAGTGGAAGCCAGGTGCTTGTCTCCAGTATGGCTGCAGACTGCCTTTGAAACAGATGTCACCCGCTCCTCTGCCATTCTCTTTGCGTAAGGGAGATGCCGAGCTCCAGAATGGGAGACAATGGGCATTAATATCCATTGGAATGACAGCTGTTTATGACTTGCTTTGCTCAGGACACGTGTCCCCCAAGCAGAATGATTAGCGCTCCGGCAGAATACGATATTTGTGGGTAATCAAAAGCGAATGGCAAATCGTTTAGACTAATGGGAAGCAGGGTCCTCATCAGCCTTTCTGGAAGTTCTCACCAAGAATAAATAATAAAGTGAGCTCATAGCAGTAGCCTCCTTCCCACTTATAACATGGTGGATTTGTTTAGTGTATCCTGCGAAAACTTACCTACCTCGCCAGGGTGTTATGAGGATTAATTAATGTTTATAAAGTGCTTGGAATTCCACTGAAGAAATGTACCTTGTCGATGCAGATTATTATCATTCTATAGTGCCTTTCATCCCAGAATCTCAAAGTGCTTTCCCAACAATTAATTAAGCCTCGCTACACCCCTGTGAGGAAGGAGAGCGTCCTTCTGCCCTCGCTAATACAGCAGAGTTTCTGCACCTGAGTCACAGAGTCTAATGTTCAAGTCTCCCTCCAGGAGGGAGAGAGACCCCATTAGCAAGCATCCCTAAGTGCTTCATAATACATGACTTGCTAACAAAGCAAGGCAAAGCACTATGCCCGATCCTCATGGCCATAAAGACTTGTTTAATTTTGTTTGGTCCCTAATCGTCTGGGCTGCTTGTTTTATTTTTTTCTCCCGCCCCTGTAAAGCAGTAAGGTGCTTTTCAGATGAGAGCCCAATTAGCAGCTGTAACGAGTTACAGTGTTCTGACTATACCATCTAATCCTATTCCTTAGCATCTGTAATTCCAGTAACAGTTTGTACCTGTCTCTCACCATGCATACCCCAGAAGCTGACTTACCTTTTGCAAAAATTTTAATGGGATTATTAACAGGATGGACAGTCAGACGCCATGTTAGCAATCTAGAAGCTGCAGGCTTGTCTAACATATGAGCAGCTCAAGCATGTTCTGTAATTCCTTTTTCATTACAAGTGCAGTAATTCATAAGCACAAATCTCTTGTATTGGCTCCTTTTAAAAGGAGCCTGGAAATCAAGTGAGCATGTGTAGCATTCCAGTGAGTGCTGGAGACAAATGAGCCTGCAGAGTCCTCACCAAATGTGTTTTGAAACAGAACTTCTGGCATCAGATCTGGACAGGTTTTAAGTCAGGAATTTCCTCAGGAGACCAACATTCTAGTCATGAAAACCTGGGAGGAAAATCATGATTTCCAACTCTAATCCTATCTAAGGGGTTGAGTCGCTGTGTGATCTCAGAAACATTCCCTGAGCTCGCATAAAACTCCCAATTTCTCTGATGTTCATCTCGGAGCTGTAAGACCTGGGTGTTCAGAAGAGTTGACCACGTGCCAGGTATGTTACCCTGGATGAGCCACTAACCTCCCTGAGGCCCCATTTCCTCATCTATAAAATGGGAGTAATTATGGCCGTTCTATGTACTTTTCATGTTGTTGTGTGGATGAGATCATTTTTATGTGGAAGTGCTTCGTAAACCATGAAAACTGCACAAATGTAAGTGGCTGCTAAGAGCAGAAAGCAAGTCATCATAAGAACCCCACAGCTCTATGATGACGAACGTGTTCATAATCATAATCACACAGAGGTAGCCATCTCCAGGTGTGGCTCACTAATTATTATCCATGCTAAGCAGCCCTGATAAGGGACATTGAAGAGCTCTAAGACTTGAAATCCTCAGGCATTGTCAGATGGACTGTAGCAGTTATGGTTCTGTTGATCTAGCTTCTTTCCCGCTACCCCACACCAACCGCCCTCATCTCCTAGTCTCCTAATTCTGTTGAGAATTCCTTCCCAACACTGTGTCGTCATGGTGGGGCTTTCATGTGTGGAGTCTCATCCACACCCTCCTGTGAGAGTGAGCACATGACACAGGCTGGCCAATCAGAATACTCCATCCTCTGGCCGAAGAAATGAGCATCAACTCAGGCATGGCCAATTAGAGCCTTTTCGATGATTGATGTTCAGATGTTAGGAAAGAGAAGTCCTATTTCCATTGAGATTGCAAAGCTGGAAGGATGTGTTTTGCCTGCCAGTTGAACAAAGCCTGTTTGGGAATGTCACCAAGCAGAAACAAACTGAGGCAAGAGAGGAACGTTACACATAGTACACGTGTGTACTGCGGGGCAATGGCAATGCCTTGACCACATTAGCTGGGTCCCGGCCCAGGTGCACAGGGAGACTCCTGGTTTCCTGATTATTTGAGCCAACGAATTCCCATTTTACCTGAGCTAGTTTGGGTTGAATATCTGTTCCTTGTCAAGTAAACAAGTCCTTGTCAAGTTCCTTATCTGTTCCAATCAAGTAAAAGGCTTGATTAATTCAGGAGTGAACTTACCAGTGAAGAATAGACAAGAGTTATCAGTTCACCCTTGGAAGGGAGGTGAGCCTCATAACCCCAGCCTCTATGATTGGTGGAAGCAGGTGCTTTGTGAATCTTTTCACAGTACCTATAAAGTAGATAGAAAAGTGATTTGAAATGACCTTTCCATTTAAGAGAATGTAGTCAACCTCCTCACAAGTCAGTTGGGCATCATGAGAAGTTTGGGGTCCATTCTCTTTGCCTGCTTCTTGCAATTTAACCCATATTGTCAACCAGTAACTATTCTCCTGATATTAGTTCCTCTGTTTGGGCCTCCCCGTCTCTTCTGCTCTTACCCCATCAGACGTCTTTGTTCTCTCTGTTCTGCCATTTGCATCATATAATTCTCAATAGGGTTTGGTGCTGTCTCGTGACTAGATTGAAAGCTCTTTGGGAACAAGGTTGGAGCCCCTAAAAGTATACCATGCTGCCTGATACGTAGTGGGGTTTTGCATTTATTAAACTGATATTGGCTGTGACATACTGCTCACTAGATTTAAGGGAAAGCTAAGGCACAAAAGAATGACTTGTTTATTCTGAGATCAATCTGATTGGTTAGACCAGTCAAGATATCTAAGAGTAACTGGTGTGTGTGTGTGTGTGTGTGTGTGTGTGTGTGTGTGTGTGTGTTTTAACTCACAGGCTTTTTGGTGACTGGATTGGGGTATATGTACACTGCACGGGTGCATGGTTATAAGTTCCATCTCTGGTTCCAGATGGCCCGAGTTCGAATCCTGCCACACTGTATCATTTAGGGCTAATTATTGTCTCTCTGTATCCTGCTCTCCTTCTCTGTAAAAATAGGCAAAAAATAAACCCACCTCATTATTGTGAAATTTAAATTGATTTGCACCTGTAAAGTAGTCAGAACGGTGCCCAGGTCATGGCAAATATTTAATAAATGTAAGCTAGTATGAAGAGTGCAGTCTGGCCTGTAATACTCATTCAACTGTGGGAGGGTGTGTAGATACAGAATCGATCAGCACCTCACTGCTACATAGAGGGCACTGAATAGTTCTTGTGATTGCTTTGCCTGTGAAATCAGGTGCTTGTTTCTCCACCCTGAATCACTGTCCTGTGGGGTTGGGCAGCAGGTGGCAGGCTCAGGACAGCCTACAATGGTGTGTCACCACCACGGCGAGTCACAGATGGTGTCTGAGACGCGGTTCTGAAAACCAGCAAGAGGAGACGCATCAGGTTTCAGTTAAGAATCACAGAGCTCTTCTTTTCGTGCTCGTCAATGTTTTTCTGGCTTGTTACCTTCGTGAACATTTATTTTTCTTTATCATGTCCCAACGGTAAGTGTTCACTCTCTATTTTTGGACATACCACTTTGACTTGTTCGCCAGTTTCCCTCCCCACTAGCACTGATCTGATCTTCATTTGCATCCCCTTGCTTGCATGAGAGACATAGTTGTTCACGAGTGTCAAACAGATGAGACGATTCACAGGGAAAGTTTATGTGTCCTCGGAGGCCTCCCACAAGGTAACTTCTGACCCCCATGCACTCCATTCACAGAGCTTTGAAATTTGTTCCGCTTGCTAACAAGTCGGAGAGTATTTACAGAGGAGGGATGAGTCAAATGGGGACCATGAACAGATGAGGAAGAGCCAATTGTTATGCTTCAGGTACATTTCCCACATTGGAACGCATGCGTCAAAGCCTAGCGGTATATACTGCATGCAAGGCACCCACGTAGGATAAAACTTGGTTAATTTACTACCAAGCGCTTTGCTTCTCCATTGCATAATCACTAATGTGCCCCCAAAGAGACAGTGTTGGAATGTAAGTCAGGGCAAGGAACCAGCCAGACACAAGTTCCAGTCTCATCAGACAGCTCCTTCCACTTTCCTGCCAATCCTCAGGGGCCATTCTGATCTGTGATAGGGACATACCTTGATGCCACTCTTGTCTGTTGACTTGTCTTCCGTGTACTTCACTGGTGAGGTATGTGTGTTTCTAGCCAGATTCCAGAGCAAGCTGGAGACATACAAAGGGTAATCGACCCGATGCCTTTGGGTGTGGAAGCTACTCCCAGCCCCGCCGCCCCATATTCTGCCTGCTCCCTTGTGAAAAATCTCTGCTCTGAAAACAGAACTCAGCGCAGCTTGAGAAGGGCCTGGAGAGGACGGCCCTTGCCGCACTTCCCTCCAAGACCTTGCTGTTAAATCTCCCGTAAGCTCTAGGAGCGGATTGTCAGCGATCCACTTAGCTGGGCCCAAACACCTCAGCTGCCTCTACTGGATGAGGGAAATTGCTTTCAGGGATAGATGCATCTCAAGAAAGTTGGCTACAAAATGGATTTCTATAAAGAGAATTCCATTTTCTCCTGGCTTCCATTACAAAATTGGAAAATTTGTCACACTGGGGGAAAAACCCTCTCAGGGGACTAAAATGAACTTTGGGGGTGAAAAAAATTAATGTAAAGCCACAGCAATGCACTGGGGCCTGCTGTGAACCACCTAATGGTTCACTTTTCCTTTGAATCATTGCCAGCATTTTGTAGAAGTGTTGGAACTCATGAACCTCACACACACACTGTCAATCTTTTTCCCTCCTCGCCCAAATCTATTAGAATTGTCCCCATGACTGAAGGTCCCATTTCCATGCTCTCAAACCTCTCAAAACTTGGACTGTTTGCTCATACTAGTCTGAATGTGGCATTAGGCTGCAACACAAGATTTTATTCATTCATTCACTTATTTATACCCTGCTTCATTCCTATAAACAATTTGATGTGTCTTGCAGGGATAAAGATGATAAAATGGTATGTTTGCATTTCAGATTTACTTCTACTTGTTTGCCCTAATTAAGTCAATTTTGACATTTTAATGTCACAAGTTATAGCATTAAATAATAAATATTAATCTTTTTGAGTTGAAAGAGTTTGAGAGGTTATCTGGCCCTTCCTCCCTCTCAATATAGCTTCTACCATATCTTGTCCAGTGAAATGGGGAGATATTTCTACCTACACCCTGTAACAGATGACTAAGAAACTGCACAATACTTTTCTCATGAAATGATCTATGAGAAGCCCTCATTTAGGACACAAAACTTGGTGGGTTTCCTAGTGAGTGAAGAAAAGTTTGAGTCTATCTGGGAAGAGTCTGTCACAAATAACCCAGATCATTTCCCACTGCCACTATCAGACGATAGCATTTTTTTCTCTCAATAGCAACACCTGAGGCATTTCTAACCCCTCTTTCAGTTTTTCTTCCTTTTAAGAAAGGTTCCTGGAAAAGCAAATCTTTGCTCTCTGAACTCCAGCTCCACCACCATCCCCTGCCGCCTGACAAAAACTGCTTATCTCGTTGTCACCCACTCTCTGACTCTGAAGTTCTGAAGTAGAACTTCCTGGACTCTGGCCACAGAATTCCCCTGCCCCAAACTTCCCCTTTTCTGGGTCAATTCTCCCAGTTATTTGAAGACTTTGTAACTATGAATAAGGTCCTTCTCTTAGCCCCACAAGGAGTGACAACAGGTCCCCTTTGGGGAGGGGAAAATGTGGGCAAGGACATTGATCTGACAGCTTAGCTGGTGGGCTGGTTACAAGAGACATCTCCTGATTTCCCTGCCCACCGTGTGGGCCAAGGACACCTCCTTCTGGCAAGGACACATCCTCCCTCAGACCTGTAGTAAAGCCCATCCTATCACGTTGTTCCAGGATCACAGGAAGCATCCTTACAATGTACAGTAGATTTATATAATCCGAGTTCACTAGATTATGCTGTTGTCACCCCAAGATCTCCGTGACTTACAGCGCAAAGGTTTGTGTACTGCTCACAGCATGCGCCAGCACATATCACCTGCGGCTCAGCTCTGCTCCTTGTGTCCTCTTCATGCTGGGATCCAGGGTAACAGGCAGCCCTTCGCTGGCACGTGCCATTCTCGCTCATGGCAGAGGCAAAGGGCAGTGGCTGGACCTCACGATGGCCCTCCACGTGTCTTCTTGCAGGTGACATCGGTCACTTCCACTCTTGTTCCAATGGCCAAGGCACATTCATGGCTGAGTCTGATATCAAAGGGGCGAGGACATAACCACACCTTAGAGAAGGCACTGCACACCACAGAACGAAGAGGGATGTAACCCTTTCGCAGCAAACGAGGTGGATAATTGGGACCAATAATATAATGTCTCAGTTGGTGACATTAAAGCTTGGGGAAGGCTCCCACAGAGGCGCTAACTTGTTTATTCCAACTATAAAGTATCATGGAGTTTCACTGTCTAGCTTTTGGGGGCATCAGCTCACTGCTATTTCTTCAGGCAGCATCGTGTGTCCTCCACAGAATTTCTTGTCCCTTCTTTATGCCACACTCGTCACTCCCTCCCTCCTCACCACACACACACACACACGCTCCCTCCCCTTCATTCCCAGGCTCTAGTCCTTCCTAAAGCCTCCTTCTGTGCCTTGGAAATCTTTAGGGGTACAAGGCACAGATGCTCTTGCCCGGTCCCATTTCCTCTGTTGGATGAGGTAAGAAGAAAGCCTCAGGTCCTTCTGGTGAAGGAAGGAAGGACATAGTGTGGGCTGGACTCTAGGAGACAGCTTAGACAGCTTGATGTCCTTCACGCCCTCTCTCTGAATGTCTTTGGTTATGGTCACTTTTTAAATAAATCAGATATCTCCCGCTGCAAGACTTTATCTTCTGCCAAAGGGTTTCCCTGAGTTTATAGATGAGACTCATATTCTCCCTACTAGCAAAGCTTTTGTACCTTCTTAGGCTAAAAGGATACCTGTCTCCTTCACAACTTTGGTTACATATAAATTACTTTTCTGTTAATTTATCCTTGAGAGATGTGCCCAGTAGTTGCACTTTTAAGATTTCTCAGTGTGTGTATGTGCATGAGTTCCTTTTTTTTTTTTTTTTTGCTTTTTGTACATTTTTTTTTCAGCAGTAAATGAAATCCCTTCTGCCTCTTGATCAAATGGGAGCCCGAGGCAGGGAACCTTCCACATCCATTGAACTGTCTCACCCCTCCACCACCATCACATTTTCTCCTCTCTGCCAAGAGTGCCCCTGTTTCTTTGTACTCTTCAGGATCTTCCTCCTGCCCAGAAGCTGCAGGTACAGATGAGTATCTTCAAAGTCCTGTGCCCACGGGTGCTTCTCGCAGCATTGCACTGTTCCCTGTCATTCATCCATGGCCTCACATCACTGGTCAAGACCCCACATAGTTTAGGCAAATAGCCTGGGGGTGTTACCACCCTCTGACACTTCTAAATCATCTCTGAAACAATGCATATGTGCACCAGGACTTTCCCTTTTCAGTCTACCAAATTATATTTCTAAAGTCACGTAAAGAACTCCAGCCTGAACACTGCTTACACCACCCAGTTGCCCCTGGTGCAGAGCCCTCTATACCCGGAGTGGAAAGGGACCTTGAGCTGGCCCAGGTCAAGACCCTAGGACCACTCAGGTATGCAGTTGTCTCAGTTTCCAGCCAGAAAGATCATGATCTTTGACCTTCATGATGTTTGCAGTCCTGCCCCTGTGCCTAAGCCTGCTGCTCTGGGACAAAGAGTGCTAACCTATGAATTGCCAAGCTTTTTCTTTTAGAGGATGAACGACCATTTGAAATCATGTAAAGCCAGCCACCTAGTGAAAGGACACACATGGAGAGAGGGCTGTTGATAACAAATGTCCATTGAGCTCACGCTTTATAGACTCATGGAGGAGAAGGAAGGCGAATCTTCTAGGGAGACCAATCTATTCCAATCCCCTTGTTTTATAGAGGAAGATACAGATACAGATATACAGACAAAGCATCGAGTAAAACTTTGCTTGCAAGGCTGATGAATGACAGAAAGACTTCTCATCCCTTAAAGCAACACTTTCTGCTTTACCATGCCTCCTCCTTGGGCTAATTTTTTCCAGTAATTTTTTTCAGCAACAAGAAACCAACAAAAAGATATTTGAGATATTTCTATTTTTGAGACTGTTACATCATAAATAATGGCAACTTGTTCCCATTTAGATAGGAGTCGGTTTATTTAACCTAGTTCCCAGTGGAGCTAGTAGAAAAAACATTCAGTGGTTCTCCTCACCCAAGCACACCCTATCTGCTTGTTCCTGGAGAGATCTGCCACACCAACAATAGGCAAGTTATCACTCGGGTAGGCGTGTGTATCTTACTATCCATGCCTGCCAGGCCTGCGTCTTTCCCCGTCTTGCTCAATCTAACTCTGTGTCATAGATATACTGAAGGACAAGCCATCTCTTTGCATGGCCCCAACCAGGGAGCAATTAGGTGCTTAGTAAATGCTATTGCTTGGCAACATATTTTTACTACAGTGGTGATAACTGTCTTTTTAAAAAAATCAGCATCCTGGTGACAGACCCCAGTTTGGCCAGCTGATGCTGATTTGTGGTATGTTGCAAGATTTCTTTTGGCATCTATTCCCAAGTTCTTTTGCAGGCGTGTGGGTAAACAGACCACGTAGAGAGAGATGGGGAGAGCTGGAGCTTGGACTCTGAGTGTTGCCCTGTGGTGAAAGTACAGAACTTGGTGTCAGAAGTTTAGAGCTTAATTTCCTGCTCAGCCAACAAGTCTCTGTGTGATAAATAGACTGGCGTCCTGTACCCATAGGCAGAAAGACTGTCTACACAGCTCTGGAGCAGGGGGATCTGTTTATTTTGCAATTAGCAAAAAGTAAAGAGTCTTGTCTGAAACATTTAGTAAGGATCCCAGACTTGACACTCCTTCCACTGACTGTAAGCATTGTCTTCCTCTTTAAACAACCCTCCCGCCACCACATTTTAAGAGAGCCTGAGAATTTTTTGTTGTTGTTCTCAACTCTAACAAATATCGCAGCAGCGTTTGCACACATTGACTTTTTAAAATTGTTTTCATTGGATCTGTGTTTTCTCTGAACATGTTCCCCTTGAACAGAAAGGATCAAAATACAAAAGCGATGATAACAGTATTTCTGATGGAATTGCCCAGGTGAGTATTTTAAAAATAGTAGCAGAAGAGGCTTTGATTCTTCCCATCACAATGTTGCAGAAGAGTCTAAATACAGCTTTGCATTTGTTTAACTGAAAGCTGCCATTTCTCAGTGTTGGTTGGGTGTTGCATCTCAAAATGATGAACACAGTTAACTTCAGTTACCCAAAAAAAAAAAAAAAAAATGAGTCTTAGCATATTTACACGAGACTGTCATTGTTAAAATGATCCTATGAAACATTCTACAAGGAGAAGATCTACAAAAACTGGAATTACATAGAAAAATGTATGGGATGGGTTTGCATTTGATATGACTTATATTTGGCAAAAACAAGAAACATGAATACATTGAATTTTCCCGACCTGGGAAAAATTTGTCATTACTAATGGGGGTAAAAACAATAATAACAATACAAATAAAGATTACCATAAAATGACGCAGAAGCCTTTCATGATTTTTACACATTTTGATCTAAACAGTAGTAGTTTCAGAACTGATTCCAAGCAAATAGTTAGTTCCAGGTCAATCTATACTTATTGCACTGGGGTCCTTACTCACTTAAAAAATAGGGACTCCCTTCAAACAGTGTCTTCTTTTAGATTATTTATAATATACTTTGATTCACAACAATGTGATTTCCTATATTCTAGCTCAAGAGCACATTTTTTGCATGAGGCAAGGTACCCCATGATAGAAACACAACCCCATGGCCGTTGCATTGGGCTGCCCTGGGTAAGCAGCTGAAATGTGACTGGGATGTCTGGGTGCTGATGTTTCTTCTTGGTATGTGTGTGTCTGCTCTGCTTTGGGAAGGCCGGAGGGGATGGACACAAAAGGTTGGGTATAGCAATCCTAAACTCTGAGTCAGCTTGCCTGGCCACGGATTTTCAGGCAATTAAGTAAATGGACTTGAAAATTAACTCGTGGGCATGTGCAATGGGCCCTGTGCGGGTCCATTGGCGCTTGCCTTTCTTAAGGGTGATGTATCATTGATTCCTCAATGGGTTCGCCTCGGTCTGGTTCTCCCATCTCAAAGGATGTCAACTCGGGTTCCAGGCAAGGAAGGATGGAAGACTTGGGTCATCTATTTCCAATCAAATGCATAGTTTTAAAAAATTATTCTGAGACAGAGAAGCCTACTACTTAAGCCACAACTAAGGAAAAAATAATATGTGTTAAAGTAAGATTACTGCTGCTTAGAAAATTGTGACTTAAATGAAAACTCACAAGACTAGTTTTAGGAAGCCAGAATTATCTGGATCCCCAGGGACAAAAAATAGAAACATTTCCTCACTAATTCTTTTCTTTCTGTAAACATCCTAAAGGTTTATTGAATTATAGTTATAAGTTGAAAGAAGGCAGTTTGCCCTACTTGGAAGAAGAACATGTTAAGCTTTTTTTTTTTTTTTTAATTGTAACAGAGTTTCTGAGAATTCTAAGAAAAAGCAATTCCTAACACCGTAAGGGCAATATAATTTTGAATTTGGTTTGCAAGGTTGACATTTTGGAAAAATATAATAAATTATGTTGATACTTTGGTAAGTTATTTGGTAATTCATGTTGCTGTAGTTATTTTAAGACCTAGTGCATAAATATCATGTTTCCATTCATTCAAAGAGCATTTAGCCAGCACCAATCATGTGCCTGAAACTGGGTTAAACCCTGGGATTCTCTGATGAGCAATACTATTTATTTGATTAAAAAGTAAAATTAAGCAAGAACTATGCTCCATTGGGCCCCTGCTATAAAGATTGAATAGAATCACAGAATTTGAGGGCTTGAAAATATTTTAGAGATCACCTAATCCACTGCAACCCACAGAAAGAAATATATTTTACATGTGACCTAGAACACATGTGTTTATGTGTGTATGAAATATATATATATAAATGGAAACAGGTTTCATGAAACAGTAAATGCTCTTATTTCATTCTGATCTATTGCATTTTTTAAAAAGTGTTGATCACAAATTTATGAGTTGATTTCATAACCCACTGATGGATCTCAAACTGGACTTTGAAAAACACCAGTGTAACAAAACCCCTTATCTTAAAGATAAGAGATTAAGCCTGAGCTAGGTTACTTGCTTATTATAGAGTCTTGGTTAATGGAAAGACTAACCCACATTCCCTGTCTGCTGTTTATTGGTCTCTATCACATTATCTTGTTTTGTTTTCCTCTTAGAACTCACTATCACCATCTGAAATGACCCTGCTCATGTTGACTTGGGTGTTATCTATCACTTGTACTAGGAGGTAAATCTCCTGAGAACAGTCATCTTCACTGAGGTGCTCACCATTATTCCACCCATGCAGAGTTTGGCATATAGTACCTGCTCAATAAATATTTTTTGAACCCTTGAGGGCTCTAAACTGGACCCTGCTTCAGATTACTTTGGAATAACAACATGCCTCTGATGAGTAAGGAAACAGAATCACAGAGAAATGAAACGATTTGACATGAAACATACATGGCATCAACAAAAAAGCAAGAACCAGAAACTAGGTCTTCTGACCCAGTTCAGAGCCCTGAGTTTCCTCTGACATGTCTGTCATCTTACATTGTTAATCCAATTATTAATGTTATTAGTCTGACTTGCCCTAGAATACTCCTCACCCCCAAAGCGCAACTTTTCTATTTTCCAAGGACTAGGGGAGCTCAGTGTTGGAGAAGATGAGGCCTGTGTATAGGGTATAGCAACATGAAAACATGCTTCCAAATGTGTTGAAAGGTCAAAAATTACATTTCCATCTTCTAAATTATGATCAAATCAAATGGGAAATCAAATGGGAAGTGTTTTTACATCCTAGATCCTAGCCAAATTCTAACAAAGAGACAAACTTGCTTTGTAATTTAATTTTGGGGGGCTTGTTTAAAGGGAAGCAAATTGCTTCTGGTCAGAGAGGTTTTTGTTTGGCCAAGTTTCCAGTATGACTTTTAAAACTTGTTAGAAACTAAACTCCAGGACTCCATGTCAAAGAAAAAGAGAATGAGAGAGAGAGGGTTGGAGAGAGCTTCTGACTTTAGGCTATAGATGAAAGCCCAAATTCTGCCAAACGACCACTTTTGAAATAACTCATATGGCAACTTACCCCAACTCACCAAACCTCCAGTGCTGACTTGAGAAAACCCAGCTTCATCTGGCATAGGGTTAAAGGGCTCCTCATGGCAAGTGCACCCCAGGCTTTTTCTGGGTAACCTCAGCAAGCCCAAAGGGTCCCCTGCCCATCCTGGGTCTTCAGTAAATCAATGAGTCTAACATCAGAGGCAAGTGATTGAGAACAAGTGCCTTTGATCCTAAGAGGAAAGTTTCCACTGGATTTTGATGAGTGACATTGGGTGTAGGGTTTGGGACAGGCTGGGAATATTCTGTCTTCTGAATCAGACTCAGAAAATAATAAATACAGAATGCCAGGCATGCCATGTTTTATCCAGTGACCCTAGACCAGGGTTTCCTCAAGTTTTTGTTGCCTATTTTAAAGTTGGGGAGGGGAAGTTTGGAGACTAAATGAAAAGTGATCATATTAATTGTGCTCTAGAAGCAATTTTCCATTTCATATTATCCCAGCATAAATGTTGCCCCTGCATTCCATTCACAATGAAAAACATCAGGGTACAGAACTCCCAAGAGGGCTGGTTTCTGCCTAATGTACCCAGGGGGAAAGCCTAGAAAACATTAAAGCAGTAGCTAGGAGTTTTAATGAGGTTAACCTGCTGAAACCAGGGGAGGTTTGCCTGAACTACACCTGAAAGCACTTTGATTATGGCATCGGCTTCAAAAAAACGTGGTCCCTCATTTCTGAGCCCTGCTGCACTGAGAAATAGAATTACACCTTTATATTCAGGCTAATTTCGCTGCCTTGCTGAGGGCCGAAAGCATTCTTAAGCATTTTGAGGATGGAAGGGACGGGGGCTGGTCCTCCATCCCCACCGGCCACGTCACAAGCCCAAATGGACAGAGGGTGCTCTGAACCCCTCAATTTGGAACAGGTCCTAAGAATGTAAAGTCCAGCATGATAAATGCCTTCTGGTTCAGAAGAAAATAACCTCCCGCTTTCTGCTAACATTGAGCCAATTCAGGTTCTACAGGTTGGCTTAAAAAAAAAAAAAAAATTCAAATAATCCCTAGCTTTTATAAATGTCCCCTCTCTTAACACATAAACTCCCCTTAGCTTTTTAATATTACAACTTCCTGCTCCATTTCCTTTTATTGTGTGATGTGTTGCATTTGTTCAGTTCGGCTTTCTTTTCCATTTTTCTCTTCTGCTGATCTCTCTCCTAAATTCCTTTCCTTTCACATCTCTTCCTCTTGGATTTTAGCTCTGCGTTTGCTCCTATTGTTTTCTTTTCTGGTCACAGCTGCCCCCTAACGGTTTGGGCTGGAGAAAGGAAGCTGGGGAAAAATATGAAATGTGCTTTTGCTTTTAACTTGGAATGTAGTCTCGGTATCTCTGGAAGGATACCCAAAACCTGTATCAATGGGGAGGTGAACTGGAGAGGTGAACTGCAAAACTGAGAGACAGGGTGGGAGGAAAGTTTAAGTTTTCATTGAATACATTTGGCTTGAAATTTTTTAAATGATGTACATGTATTACTTATTCTCTTTTTTAAGTTTAGAAAATAAATAGAATCCAAGTCTGGAGATGGAAAAGAAGACAGCCTCTACAAATCATTTCTTGAACCCTGCAGAAAGCAAGCATCATTCCAATCCTCCTCGCCATCAGGGATCTCATCTGGAAACTAAGAGTTGATTGGCAGCTCAGTAAACTGCATAAGAGTAAATATGAAGTAGGAGAGTGGGAACTAATGACTATGGTGGGTGTGAATTAACCCACCCTGGAGTATCCTCAATAGCAAAAGGTCAGCTCCCTGACACTTGCCTTTCTGTCACGACTTTCACGCTCAAATTAGCAACTATTGCCATCATAATGTAACAATCACCTGACATGTAGATGTCTAATTAAGGCACCTTAAGTCACAAGTTACAAATCTGAAAACAGCAATAACCAAACAAACAAAAACAAAAACACCAAAATAACCTTACAAATCAGTGGGACTTTAAGAGTGTAGGTATGCATGTGAAGGAAGGAAAAGGAATGCACCCTCATGGATGCAAGATGCACATTTCCAGGAATTTTAGTCTATGAATTTAGTGAGAGAATGGGAATCCTCAGTTCAAAATATGATTTTCCTTACTGGTAAAAAATTTCAGATCATAACCCTAAAATTTCCCATCACATCACCTATAAATGCCACGAAGTTACAAATAAGTTCTTGGCCTGTGTTTGTGATTTGTCAAGAAGAATCTGTATTTTTTTAGGGGCTAGGAAAAGCCTTTGTCCAAAAATCCAAAAATATCTCCTCTGAAAACCCTGCCAAGATGCCTAACATACTTACTTTCTCTTTGGGAAAAGATACCCAATATAAATAGTATGAAAATGGAATATCCAGTTAAGCCCCATCCATGCATTTACATCTTCTTGGGGGATAAAAGGTTATCAATTTCAATGACTGATCTGTCTATGAACTGAAGACTAAAACCAGCTTTAAATTCATGAATGAGGATGAAGTCCAGGAAAATCCCAAGCCAAAATACAAAACTGAAAAGGGGTGGAAGTCATTCAAACCAACCCCTTCATTCTACATGTGAGGAAACTGGTTCCAAATTGGTTATCAGATTTTTCAAGGGTAGGGGAGACCTAAGGCCCATCTGCCCTGACCTCAGGTTTCTGCTGCCCCAACCTGCTTCTCTCCACTGAGGGCTGGAGCTGAGGCCAAGATCCTGGAGCGCCGTGAAGGTGCTGATTCCTGGTGAGTGCTCTGGAAGAACTGTCCAAGAGAGCAGAGAAGGGGCACATATAATACAAGCCAGCCCTTCTCTTCCTTGCCAAGCAGACACCATACGTTTTCAAATGATACCTCTGCTGATACTGGGGTTCCCTTTTGGGTGAACAAGTGAGGTAGCCTCAGAGACTAACAAAGGTGTGAATTTCTAGGGCTTCTATGGGTAATCTCCTGCTCTGGTCTTTTGATTATCTAAACCCGAGCTGTCCAATATGTTCATTAGCCCTTAAACTCATGTGGAATCTCTCTCTTTTTTTTTTTTTGAGAGGCTAGGAAATTAAAACTTTTTAATAAAATTAAATATAATTTAAAATTCAGTTATCAGTCACACCAGGCATATTTCAAATGCCTAATAGCCAGGAGAAGAGCACAGATACCTCCTTCATTGCAGAAAGTTGTATTGGAAAATGCTGTTTTAAAGTGAAGGGTTGACAGGGTCCTTTTTGAAGCACTGGTGCCTCAACTTGTATAAAAATGAGTGTAACAGAGGAAGAGCTGCCTCATGCTTAAACCAAACAGAGTAGCGAGAGCATTATGACTTCTTTAGTTTTCTTTGCCAAGGATTTCAGGGATGTTTGAATGAATTTTACACGTTTCACTCGTTTTTGTTTTTGTTTTTTCTTCTTTTTTCATTCACAAGTCTCCCCTACCTGATCTAGTGTCTGTGTCTGAGAAAGAGATGAGAGACACACACAGTTTAGAGTGAAGGAGATCTCAGTACTTTATGGAAATCTGCGAGGATTCTGGAAACCCACCAAAAATAATATCAAATAGAAACTACGAGGTGGTGTTGATTGTTTAAAGAGTGAGTAGGAAAAAACCCTATTGACCAGAAACCTGGACTTCAGCTTCAAACAAAAGAGAGAATAAAAAATGAAGACCTATTACATTTTAACTGAAGCTTTGCCTCTGAGACAGATGCAGCTAAACATTAACTAGGGCAGTGTAGTGAATTATAGATTAAGATGCAATTATGTCTCCTATCTCCCTCTTTCGGGGTGAGAGCTTGTCAGTGTCAGGGCTCAGATAAGGGGAAGCACCATGTGACAGGTGGTATCTATTGTGGAAGCATGAAACTTCTGGAACTCTTAGATCTTGTGTTCCCAGGAGGCAAGACCCCAATGTCTTACTTGCTTGCATACCTCCTGCATAGTCATGCTTCCACGAGCATTTAATAAGCACACTGCAATAAACACAGGACAGAAAACCATACCTGAAACAAACCTCTAGCAACAACCAATGGTTGAGTGGGTGGGTGGTGAAAGGGCTGGATCCAGCTCCATAAACCCCACCAGTTGGCACTTTGAACATGTTTTTGCAAACCTCTCACACCCATGAGGTGAGGCTCTTGGTGTTTTCAAAAGGCTCTTTGCTGTCACTTCTAAATAAATATTACAACATAAACCTGGAAACACCACCACTCTGGCATTTAAAGGAACATGTTCTTAGGGGCTTTTCCCAGATACTTGAAACATCTGCTCCCTATCTGAAAAGTTCCTGGAGAGGAAAAGTGAAGAAATACTTGTCCAGGGGTCCTTCAATGGAAGGGCATATATCAAAGGTTATGTGCAAACACAGTGTCTCAGAACAGAGGTTCTCAATTCTGGCCTGATGAGCATTTACATCAGAATCACCTAAAACGTGTTAAAAATACAGATTCCCAAACCCAAGGAATCTGATCTGCAGGAGGATATTGCCCAGGGATCTGAATTTTTACCACTTTCCCTAGGTGATTCTGATGTAACCTCGGGTTGGAACTGTCGAGCTGGAAATGCCCATCTTTCCACTGGGGTGTGGCTAGGTTACAGCTTTCCCTTAGCATCTTTTACAAACCTGTTTATGTTCCCCACATCCCTTCTTGTCAAAGGAATGGAATGTAGGATGGGATTATCTATTATTATTTCACAATGAAGGATAATGATGTAAAACGTCCTAGGTGAGTCAGTGATTCTGCCAGGATTCTCGACTTCACTAGTTAGCTGTTTTCTAGTCAGTTCAGTGTTTCTGTTAACTAGCCCATTGTTTCTGTCAATGCTACTAGTCTTTAGTAGGCAGGCTTCTCTATGGGACTCACACGAGTGAAAGATGTGGACTCACAAAATAATGAAAAGTACGGTGACTGGCTCCTCACCCCTGCACCTCTGGTCGAAACCAAACCAATTGCGGCCAAACCCCTGAGATTCCAGTCTAGACAAAAACTGGGGCCGGCAGGTCTGAGCCAGTCCCATTCTGGAGAATTTCCCTAAAGATTCGTTTTCCATAGGGCACAGGTGGGATTTGTGTTGAGTCCCCAGAGTTCTTGGAAGTCCTGAATTAAAGCAATTCTAAGTCCCCCTGAGTCCGTGGGCTCTTGTTCAGAGTGAGCTGGGGGAGATCTGGTCTCAGTCTAAATCTGCCCTGGTCTGATCTTAAAGGGCTGTGAGCTGGAAGTAAAAGCACCGCCAGAAGTGCTACTGCAGGTATTGTTACCATTATTTATTGAGTGCTGCCCCCTAGAGGATTCAAAATGGTCTGGCCGCTGGGAGTCCCCAGGGCTCTGAACCAAAGACTCATCCTCTACCCAACTGCAGGAAATCAGGACTTGACTCAGGTGGACTGATTAGAACTCTTGCAACAGTCATACTGAGGACTCCCAGGAAGTAAGTTAGCTCCTTCTTAATGACTCCTCTGAAAAATTAAAATCCATGATGCTGGGAATCAGGTCCAGGAACAGAACACTGAAACTGACCCTTCTCCCTACCAGACCAAAGACCCTCGAAGCATCCTGATAGGGACCTCCAACCCTGAGAACCTGAGAGCAGAAGTCCAGAGTTTCCTTCTTATGGTTTCCCAATGGGCTTCAGTTTACTTCTTCTTTGTCTCCCCTTCACCTGAACTCTCTATAATGTTCTCAGAAACAGAATTCTTCCATGTTCGGCACTTGCTAGATTGGTTGGTGGTGGGGAGGTGATCCTAAATGACTCTCTTTATTAAACCTGTGTCACTGTAGATAATGTTATTTGTCCTTAAGTTAGTACCTTGGCAATGAGAGAAGCCGAGATCTCCAATTAAGTTTCAAAATCCAGACCGCCTCTTTACTCCATTAAATATTGGGGAGCAGTGGTCTTTCTTTACAACTGACATTTAAACAGGAAAAAAAGTTAACTTGGAGTTTTTAATAATACGGATGTGCTCTCAAGGCCAGGAAGGAAGGGGGGAAAGAAGGACAGGAGAGAGAGAGAAAAAATGAAAGGAATGAGAGGTAGTCTTTAGGCCAGCCAGGGAACATGCTCACTGGAAAAACTCACCAGGCCTCGGTTAAATGCCCTTTCAAACCAGGCATCTAAGATTAACAGTGTGATATATGCAGCCAGGGGATCTACACAGCACTGTAAAATCCTTGCACGGCTTGGCTCAACTATTTGCAAATGACTTCTGATTCAATTTTGTTTTGGTTATCTCAGTGTAAATAACAGTTAAGTGGGAGTTACAGATTTTTCAAACACTAAAAGTGATAAACAAAGCTAATGGCAAGTCCAGATAAGGAGGAAAACCACCCAGAAGAATCCACAAGCACAAGCAAAGAAATAAATGGGATAGTCAGATGTGTGTGTGTTTCTTGTCACCGAAACTTTATTTTTCTTAATCTGCAGAGTGGCAGAAAAGGTATACGCAGTGTTATTTAGACTGTTCCTGTTAAGAGTCTTTATGATAATGTAGTAATAGGAGCCTAGTGAAGCAAGACAGTTCGGAATCCACAAAGCCATCCTTAGAAACAAAGATACAAGTGTTTTCCCAACTGTTAGCTCGAGGCTCCCTCTAAACAGGCTTCACGCCTCCATTTAAAAATAGTTGGCATAATGCTGTTTTCTTTCTCTCGGCGTTGTGTCCACATTTCCATGGGGAAATGTGAATAGAAGTAGTTACAGTAGCATTTCGAGAAACCTTCATGTACCTGGACTTTTTTTGGACAGTTGGGGGAATCCAATTTAATTACCTGAAAAATTTCTTTGAAGAATGTCTTTCCTCTTCTTCTGATAGTTACAAGTCAGGAGCGCAGGGGAAACTACATCCTCACCGAGAGAGGACGGGAGTATGTTTGGGATACAACAAAGGATCCGAGTAGTAAACGCAGGGAGTGTTTGGGGTTTTATTCAGCCGGGGCTGACCGTGTGTGTCGCCGCCACGCACTGCTGCCTGTGCGAACGCATGGCTGAGCTGCCGCCCGACTCGCTACTCCAAACACCGTACGCCACCCAACGCCTCTTGTAACGCCATTGCGCGTGGCATTGTGTTGGGTTCTACGTGTGTGGCACGGGAGTCGGGGAATCGGGGGAGAACAAGAATTTCCTCCGTTTCCCGCGGAGTATTCCTCGGGCGGGGGCCAGGCGGCCAAAGGCAGCGCGCCCTGGAGGTGCCCGGGGGCTCTCCTTCTCCAGGGCATTACGCACGGGCGGCCCGGCGCAGCCAGGCGCGGAGGTGCCCAGGGTGGGAGAGTGGTGACCGGGTGGGAGCTGCCTTAACTTTGATCCGGCCGCGGCCGAGGGGGAAACCGCCGCCGCCCCACCCGAGCCGGGTGCCGCCGCACTCTGCTCTTCGCCGCGCGTCTCCGCGGCTGCCTCTTTAATCAGGAACACAGAAGGGGCGGGCCCTGAGCCGGCGCGTAATCGGATAGCTCTGCCGCCGCTCTGACATCCACCCGCTGCTCGGCCTGAAAAGGCAGGGGGGAGCCAGAGGGGAAGCAGAGAAGGCGAGCGAGGCAGCAGCCCGCAGCCCGCCCCCAGCACATCCTCAGACGCGCAGACACTCGGCAAGGCGCTAGGCGAGGTGGAGGTGAGGGCGGGCGCGAGCGAACTCGGAGAGCGGCTCGCTCGCTCGCTCCCAGGCGATCCCAGCCGCCGCCGCCGCCGCACCACCACCACCACCACCACCAGCAGCCGCCGCCGCAGCAGCTTCCTTCCTCAGACTCCCCTCTTGAGGCTGGCCAAGCGGGTGTAGCCTCTAGGGGAGGCTCCCGCTAGAGGAACCCGGTGAGGGCAAGAGCTGGGCGGCCGCCTCCCGCTCGGGCCGTCCGGCGGTCTGTGCCTCCACCCGCGTGTCGGTCCCGAGTGCCGGGAGATGTGTGTCAGTTTACGCCTCTGAGATCACACAGCTGCCTGGGGGCCGTGTGATGCCCAAGACAAGTCTTGGCTTTTATTTTTATTATTTTTTCCTTTTTTTAACGCTTGGCTTACGGGAAATACTCGTGATGTTGTAGGATAAAGGAAATGATACTTTGAGGAACTGGAGAGGGCATAGATGCGTTTTGTTTTTAAGAGAGGAAACCCGTCCTCTCTTCCCGACTTGCTCCCTCTTTGCTGATTTGAAGAGCTACCCTCCTCCTGGTGAGGTGGGGATCCAGCAAGAATAAAGGTGAAGACGGGCCGCCAGGACCCAGGAGGGAAACACTGACCAGTAGAAACCTTTGCAGAGGACACTGTAAGGAAGAACATAAGAGAGAGAAAAATACAAAGACTTATAATTAAGCAAGAAATCTGCAAAAACAGCTCTGGAGAAAGCTTCCTTCTCCAAAATGGATATGTTTTCTCTCACCTGGATTTTCTTAGCTCTCTACTTTTCAGGACATGAAGTGAGAGGCCAACCAGGTAAGCCCCTGAAAGTTGTTTTTTGTTTTTTCTATTCATTTCAGTATGCCTTTACCTTTAAAAGCAACTGCTAATGCAGGGGGCCACACGCAATGGCAAAGAAGGAAGATCTCTCAATACTGAATAATTTAGAGAGAGATCCCAGCCGGCCCTCCCTACACCACCACCGCTGCTAAAACCCAACTTTTCTCTCCTGCTAGGAGTGTGTGAGTGTGTGTGTGTGTTTTGAAACATAGACAGAATTTGGCGGTGTTCAGATGTCACATATGGACTGAATCAAAGGTTTAAAAATACTACAAAGCTTTTGCATTACAGTTTTGGGGAATTTTTTTTCCCCTGTCTTGAAGCAGAACACATCTCCCTTGAGTTTCTTCAACCTAGCCAGCGAAATATAAATCATTTGCGTTCCCTCCCCTTAGCTACATTGAGCAATGTTAACTGAAGGGCTTGGGAACTACAAGAGTCTAGTTTGGGTTTTCCAGTGCTGTAGATTGTTTGCAGAATGTGTGGATCATTGGGCTTAGGCTGATGGAGCAAGTTGTCTTGTGGCTGAGCTAGGGGCTTGGGGATGGGCGCTTCTGGCAACCAAGGCGTTTGGTCATTCAGCTCTCTTTCCTGCTGTATTTTCTGGGGAAGTAAATCATGTGTTCTTTTAAAAATTATTATTAGATAACACAAACTATGTGGCCCTCAAAGGTCTCTCATTCTTGTGAAGTGGTTAGAAACTTTTGAGTGGAATTTGTTCTCAACCACTGCCAAAAAGGGTGCGTGGACAGACTGCAGAGATAAGTACTGCAAGGCCCAGAACCGTCTGGGGCCAGTATTTGTGAGCTAGGGGCACACTCTCTGAGAAGGGCTGGTTCCAGGGGATCCAGTGGGCCATGTTCTTGTTTCTGCATACCACTCTCCCGGGTGAGCCTCTCTCCCCTCTGACAACAGTGTCTGCAGTCTGACAAAACTCTTAAAAGCTGCTACAGGTGATTGAGAGTGGGGAAACCATCCCGGGAGGAAATGGGGGAAAGAAAGAGAGGAGAAAAATCCTTCCTGAAGTGCCCTTACCCGCAGGCACTTCGGAGGCTGCCACTGCGGCGGTAGCACTAACCCCTTGCAGCCTCCCGGGCCCTCCCCCATCACAGCGGGCTAGTGGGAGCCCGCTGGGGGAGCCCGGGGCTCTAATTCTCACTCCCCAGCACTGGCACGCACCCCACTCGAAGCTTGGGTGTTTATTTGAGGGGGAGAAAGATTCGCGAATGCCCTTGTTATCCAAATCCACACGTTTGCTGCGTCTTCTCTGCCATAACTGGTCTTCAAAGCAGTTGAAGATCGTATCAAAGAGATGGGCTCAGGTCCCACCTGGGGAGATTTCCTGTGGCTCCCCATTCCCTGTTGCCTTAATTCTAAGTTCCCAGCTTGAAGCGAAATTAAATTACCTCCCACAGACCTGAAAGCTGCATAAATTATATATGTGTGATCCGCTGTGTGTATATGTGTGTGTGTGTGTGTGTGTGTGTGTGTGCGCCCGCGTGCGCGCGCGGTGAGGATGCCCACGGTACATTATGTATTCAGGCACGGACTCTGGTAGGCCCCGGCGCGCGAGCGCGCGCACACTGGCGCACACACCGGCGCGCGCGCACACACACACACACACACACACACACACACACAGACACACACACACACAACTTAAGGTTCCGTGTGCTCTGAGGGGCGGTAGGGGTAGTAAAGACTAGGGGGCCATCTCCTACCCCAGATGTTCTCACATCTGTCCCCGAGCACTGCGCGGAGTGTGTACGTGTGTGTGCGACGTCCGTTCAAACCCACTCCCCCTCTGCCACCTGCCTTCCGCGCTCTCTGCAGAGCCCCCTCCCACCCCAGCCCCGGGCCGCGCTGCGTCACTTCTAGAGAAGCCCAGAGGCGCGGAGCGCGGTGCTGGTCGCCCTCTATGAGGCCTCAGGCAGCCTCGGACCCAGGGTGGGACCTCCCGATGGGACGCGGAGCTGGGACCCGCCCGGGGTGGGTATTCTCCCTCACCCGAAAAGGCGATCGCAAGCTGCGGGCCGTTCCGGCTTTTCGTCGGAGCAGCGGACTGGCACCGGGGCCGGCAGCGGGTGGCAAAGGGCGAGGCCCAGCTAGACCTCTGACTCACCCGGTGCGCGCTGGCCGGGAGGGCGCCGTGCCGGGGAGCAATTGGCCAAATAACCTCGTGGCCACGGCGGGCAGCCTCTTGCACTGGCGGGCGGCTGGGAGGCCCAGTGGGCGTCGCGCACCAGGCTCCCCCTGTCCTTGCCGCGCCGACCGCCTTGCCAGATCGCAGCGCCGCCGCCCGCCTGTCTCCCTCCTGTCCCGGCTCGGGGGCTCGGGGGCTCGGGGACTCGGGGCCGCTCGGAGGGCCCTGCCCGGAGCGCCCCCTCCTGCCTCCCGCACTGCACTTTGCGCTGCATTACCCCTGCTGCCCCCAGAGAGCCGGCTTTGAGGGGCTGGGGGCCCCCGAGCGCTGGACGAGCTGGGTGGCGGGAAGACTGGGTGGGATTCGGAGCAGAGGTTGGAGGCGCAAAGGAGGCAGCTTGAGCCGCGGGAATGCGAGCGACTTGCGCGGCCTCTAGTAGCGCTGCGCGCCGGGCGCCCGCGGGTGCGCGCGAACAGGTGAAGAGCACGCGGCGCGCGGGCATTCCACGTGGTGGGGACGTGGTGGCCCCCCAGCCTCCCCCCTACCCCGCGCTGTCTCTAACGCCGCATCGATTTGTTTGGGCTACGCAGCAGAAACAAAGCCGAGCGATCCATAAACATTCTATTAGGGAAAAATATTCCCAGCGAAAGCAAAACCGAAGCTCAAGCCTGGGCTAAGTGGGCCGCCTCCAACTCCTGCAGCCT
Organism: Balaenoptera borealis; assembly: GCF_965194805.1. Lineage (NCBI taxonomy): Eukaryota > Metazoa > Chordata > Mammalia > Artiodactyla > Balaenopteridae > Balaenoptera > Balaenoptera borealis. The sequence goes on from NC_138863.1 coordinate 31,857,997, forward strand.
TGTCCCCTCCCCCTCCTGACTAAGGACACCTCCAGGGAGAAGCTTGCGGCATTTCCTCAACGCTGCCCATTGCCAGAAATTTAAGTCGCCGCTGCGGAGAAACCTCTGCAGTCGCCGGCGAGTTCCGCCTCCCCTCCCCCGCCATCTCGCTCTTTGCTTTTCCTCTAGGGAAAAAGAAATATTCACGGCCAATGCTTCATTTTCACTGATTGATTTCTCTTTAATATCAACATAAGTTAATGGAGGCGGGGCGAGCTGTGATTAAACGGCTGCCCCCAGCCTTCGCCTTGGGCTAGCGCACCTCCGTTTTTCCCACCAGGTCCCCGGCGCCCGGTGACTGGGTGGGGGGAATCCACAAAGCTAACGTCCAGGGGCTGGCGGGGGTGGTGGGGTGGAATGAACCGCTCGCCCCTCCGGGAACCTCTGCGGTATGGGTGTGGGAATCAGCTTTCCGGGCCAAGCTTAGGGGATCCGGCTCAACCGTGTCACCGCTTCTGCGGCTCCGGTTGAATTTCTCTGGAAGGGGATGAGATCGGCGCTCTGGTTTACTGGCGTGTGCTCACCACTCGCCTCCCTCCCACCACCTCCCTTCCTTTCGGTTTCAGACGGAGAGGAGAGCCCCCTGGCGCTAGCCATTCCCGGTCAGCGCCTGGCCGCGGAACTCCCCTTTGCTGGACTTAATCTCGTGGTCAGCGGGGGACTGGGTTTTGCTCAGGAAATCATCAGGCCCTGACAATGGGTTTCTTCAGATAGTGGCAACTCCCAGCCCTAACGTGTCCTCACCTCCGGGACACACCGCTTGGGGCCAAAAGAGCCCGGACTCTGTAACCAATAACCGCCCCTCCCCTACCCGCCCGCCCCTTGCCTGGAGAGCTTTGATCTGTGCTTGAGTTTTAACACCATTGCCACGGACACTGGCAAACGCGGTCAATTCAACCTTCCGTCTGGACTGGATGATCAGATAAGAGGTGTAAATTAGCTGTGGGAGACAGGTCTGGTTCAAACAAATCATGAAAGAGAAGCAACGGCAGTCTAGGCTCGGATAAGAGTTTGAAGAGGGTTTCCTTTTTAGCCTGTCTCCCCGGAATTGCGGGATGGCTGTGGGCAGGCATAAAAATTTGCAAGCAGATCTATAAACTCCTGGATTCGGCACAGACAGCCTGCTCTAGGCTCTGGGGGACTGGTCCCGTGCCCGCATTCAGTGGGTACCCAGTCAACTTTATCCCATAAGCAGCCACTGGAGGTAGTGAAGCTAGTGCCAGTTGCCAACAGAGCACACAGTGCAAAACAGTGGAAAGGGAAGAGCTCCCCATGAGGGTTCCAGGGCAAGCCCCTTCTTGTCCAAGTTGTGCCCGGTAGAATTGTGTATGCTCAGGCAGCACCTCAGGTCTGGACTTTTATGTCATGCGGTGGAGCCCTCAGATTAAGCCACAGAGCACCCAACTGGGAAAGTGAAATGTTGGAAGGCTGCAGTGACGAGAACCCCAGGCTATCCAGACAGGACTCCTGCTGTCTACCAAATGGCTCTCATCTCCTGCTGTTGAATGTATAGTTCATATTCTGCACCCGGAAGGTCAGTTCGTATCTTCACAGTGTAGTCGAGTCTAGGAGTCCAAATGCCAATTCATATGCAATGAGGCATGAAAGCAAATAACAGTTGGGGAGGGGCCCCCGGGGGATCAGTGGGGAGAGACACCATAGACTGGATGGTTCTGAGGACCCTGTCTGGTGTTTTTCATTTGACTCAACTGCTCATTAAAGCGGTCAAGAGAAGGAGCTGACTTTGGGTGACCCAAGTGTGAGACAGTTCTGAGTTGACAGAATTCAGAGCCAGGTTCATTGGTAAAGAGTTTTCAGAATATATTCCCCCAAAGTCCAGTTTGGTAAGACTTTAGGAAATAGAGATGCGACTTTCCTTTTTTAAAAGATGGAGCAGAAGCATAATATCTTTTTAATTTCTTGCACTGACAAGAAAAGACTTGAAAAGTGACATCTGGGCAGTAGTTTGTAGTAGCATTAACATATTTGAGGTATTTTATCATCTGACCATCATTTGCCACTGGATAAGCTTTGAGGCACCCTCTCTGAGTGTCACATTTGTGTTTGATCCCTGGAAGTTAGTCTTTGTATGCTTCCTTCCAGGTAAGGCATTCACTTTTTTTTTTTTTTTTTTTTTAATTAACCCATTCCTGGTATTGCGGAAGTTTGTCCTAGGGAGCCTACAGCCTTTTTCAAAGCTTTATCTGCTTCGATGAGACATGGCTGAAGGCTTAATGGTCTCATTACCTAACAGGATTCAGTGGGGTTGGATTCCAGGACACAGTGGCCTTGTAAGCATGGCTGGCCCTCCAGGAGAAAGCATCTTCTAAAGGTTTAGGAAGCTGTCAAGTTTAGATAAGGCTGAGCTCCGATCCTAGGGGACCTTGGTTGTATTAATAAGGAGAAATTAATTTTTAACCACTGGGAACATTGCCAAATTATGTGACCTTTGGCAGACCAGCTGTGCGATAAAAATAAATCCCCCATCTCTGAAAATGCTGCTCCTCTCCGGTAGAACAATAACCACGTGGCATTTAGGATGGGGAAGAATGGGGTTGAGGAGACAGGAGAGAAATGGCAGCTGCGGAGAAAAAAACCCTCTGATGTTGTGACACATAGTTTCAGACTTGAGCCATCTAGTCACACCCCTACCACACCCTCCCCCAAACTCACACCCCGGCTTCCAGGATGCAGGAAAGAGGGCCAGGATGACAAGGATCTGAGGTGTGCCAGGAGTGGAAACTGTGTTCAGTGCCTCCAGCTCACTCACACCCCAGCCTCAAACACATCTCTCATTGTTCACACACAGATTCCTGGCACGGGGGAGAAAAAGGAGTTTTCAAACAGGCAAAACATTTTTGTTGCCCTAAATGCCACTAAATAAGTTTTGTCACTGAAATGTTTTGGGGAGACCTGCATCGGACTTCCCAGCTTCTGAAGCATTGGAGCCAGACCACCTGGATTAAACTCCAGCTCAGCCACTTGACAGCTCGGTGATCCAGAATCCTTAATCTCTCTGTACTTCAGTGTCTTCATCTGGAAAATGTATTTGATAATAATAGCTGATTTCTAGGGCTGTTGGGCTATGTCAGATACATAGAGTACTGTTTAGTACATATTAAGCTGTCTATTCGGAAGTCATTTAATCTTCAAAACAGCTTCAGTGGAGTTAACAGTATCTGGTGATCGTAGAAAGATAGAAAGCACACTAACACCCATGTGGTAAGTTGATGTTACTTTTATGAGTTTTTTTTAAAAAGAAGTAGGTAATTACGCTTCTCAACTCTTACCCCACTAAACCTTTGTCTGGATTTATAAGCGTCAGATGATCTCTCGGCACACTGTTCTTCAGAGACGGATGTTCTCTGCTGGATTCTCATCTTAGATTTACATCTGTTCTTTGCATTTTTTTTTC